>NC_060146.1:157956669-158273936 GCF_021461385.2 Schistocerca piceifrons | reverse complement strand
TTGCATTTTAATGGATTTGGGATTAATGGTGAGGCAAAGTTCAAGATCAGGAAATTCTGTAAAGTTAACAGAGGGTGATTTGTGTGCAGTGAGAGGTGGATCACAGTTTGATGGAAAAGTGAACTGAGTTAGGCTGGTTTCAATATTGATATTGGATTGCGTCTGATTGATAGGGTTGGCGGTAAAAAAAAGAGTTTTCACTGTAAGGACCAGGAGAAGGTCTTTGACAAGTACACCATGATTGAATGTTCCCCACTCCCGAAATATATATATGAGACATAGGCACAGACACTCTTTCCTTCTTGTACTTGCATAGGTTTTTCTTTGTATATTAATGAAATTGCTTATCAGAGGTGAAATGACAAGGATTGTCAATGTGCCCTGGATGAAGCACTGGATGACACTGAAGTTGTTTTGTCCAGCCATAAAACTTAAGAAAGCACAGCTTTCTATAAGCCATGGAAGTAGCATACTGATAACGACATATCAAAATAAAGAGCTAATAGTATTCTTCAAAATAATAAGCTATTAGTTTCCTGGCAGCAGCAGAAATAATCTTTTGAGCAACAGGTGCATCTTCATCTTCAAATCATTCAGATGGGGCAGCTGCAGTTATTGTCAAAGACACACATTTCTCGGCTTTCACTGAAACATCATGAGCACCACCAAACCATTTTCTCGAAGACTGCAGGGAGCTTGTTCCTTGCACTTTCACTGATACCACTGTGCTGATGAGAAAATGTGGGAACACTGGCAAATGGGAGAAAAGGTTGGTCTATTTTTACACAGCATTACAAGAGACGCACGACCAGCATACTTTCTTTCAATGTTTGAAGAATTGTCCTTATATATTTACAAGAAAGAACTGTCTTGGATGTTCCTTGAAATATTGTGATTTCAACTTACTGTGTAGCTTTACATTATTCACATCAGCCATCACGATTCTCCCTCTATCTGGAAGTTCACGGGCAACACTTCCCTCGATATGTATACGACAATGCAGATTGCAAAACTGTTGTGTTATGCATGGCATTGTTGGTACCTACCAAATACAATTAATTGTTTTACACCAAGATATTTGTCTAGTAAAAGATACACCACCAGCACAATCCATGGGAAGTTACACAGCTGTTCAGCAGCTCTCAGTTCTTCTGTGCCTGATTACTTGTGGCTTTATAGCAAAATCAAAGACCTAGCAACCGTTCCAGGAATTAGAATTTTGGTGGACACTGGCCAAGGAATCACTTGTGAAATAACTTTTGTAGATTCACAGGCATTTGTAAATGCTTCTCACAGTAATTACAGCAGCATCTTCACAGCTATGTTACATTATTTTGTTGTTGCTTTCTGCCCAAAGACTGGTTAGATGCAGCTATCCACCCCAGACCATCCAGTGCAAGCCTATTCATCTATGCATAACCACTGAGCCCTATAAATCAATTTGTGTCTTCTTACTGTATTCAAGCGTTTGTCTCCTCCTACAGGTTTTAATCAACCCCCTCCCCCTCCACTCTCTCTCTCTCTCTCTCTCTCTCTCTCTCTCTCTCTCTCTCTCTCTCTCTCTCTCTCTCTTCCCTACATTACCAAACCTATGATTCTTTGATGCCTCAAGATGTGTAATATCAACCAATCCTTTCTTTTAGTCAGGAAGTGCCATACATTTTGCAGTGGAAAAGGCTGACGAATTCTGTCAGAAAATTTTACTAGCCAAAGTTTCCGATCCCCTGAGGTAGCTTAGCGAGTCAATAATGAAATTCCGAGTTATAAAATGTTCATGTATAGCATCACCTAATAGGTTACACAAGATCAATACATTTTATAATGGAAGACAGTGGCCATGAAGGAACTGGTCATTATTATTTTGTAACTGTTCCAGGCAAGCAGAAGAGGTTGAAGAGGCCCCCTAGCTACTGAGGTCTTCCACCGAAACAAGAAACTCCTTTGATTTAAATACTGAGTTGCTGTAACATTATCAGTTTCCTGTACATAATAATGTTATTGCATGATATATACAGGGTGTTTCAAAAATGACCAGTATATTTGAAACTAAACGAGCAGCGATAGAAATACACCGTTTGTTGCAATATGCTTGGGACAACAGTACATTTTCAGGCGGACAAACTTTCGAAATTACAGTAGTTACAATTTTCAACAACAGATGTGAAAGATATAGATGACAACACAGTCTGTGGGTGCGCCATTCTGTACGTCGTCTTTCTGCTGTAAGCGTGTGCTGTTCACAACGTGCAAGTGTGCTGTAGACAACATGGTTTATTCCTTGGAACAGAGGATTTTTCTGGTGTTGGAATTCCACCGCCTAGAACACAGTGTTGTTGCAACTCTCCCTCCCCCCCAACTCTCCCTCCCCCCCCAACTCTCCTCCCCCCTAACTCTCTCTTCCCCCCAACTCTCTCTTCCCCCCAACTCTCTCTTCCCCCCAACTCTCTCTTCCCCCCAACTCTCTCTTCCCCCCAACTCTCTCTTCCCCCCAACTCTCTCTTCCCCCAACTCTCTCTTCCCCCCAACTCTCTCTTCCCCCCCAACTCTCTCTTCCCCCCCAACTCTCTCTTCCCCCAACTCTCTCTTCCCCCCAACTCTCTCTTCCCCCCAACTCTCTCTTCCCCCCAACTCTCTCTTCCCCCCAACTCTCTCTTCCCCCCAACTCTCTCTAAAAGCTGATCCTTGCCCTACAAGCTGACCTGCCGATAAAGGCTCCACTACTGTGGTTATAATCCACAGAGATTAATTGGCTGAAGGAATCAGCCAGCTGTAAAATATATCCACCTACAACGGAGGTTTAATGTAACCAAAGGACCGAAAAGCGATACAATAAAGGATCTGTTTGAAAAATTTCAACGGACTGGGAACGTGACGGATGAACGTGCTGGAAAGGTAGGGCGACCGCGTACGGCAACCACGGAGGGCAACGCGCAGCTAGTGCAGCAGGTGATCCAACAGCGGCCTCGGGTTTCCGTTCGCCGTGTTGCAGCTGCGGTCCAAATGACGCCAACGTCCACGTATCGTCTCATGCGCCAGAGTTTACACCTCTATCCATACAAAAGTCAAACGCGGCAACCCCTCAGCGCCGCTACCATTGCTGCACGAGAGGACATTCGCTAACGATATAGTGCACAGGATTAATGACGGCGATATGCATGTGGGCAGCATTTGGTTTACTGACGAAGCTTATTTTTACCTGGACGGCTTCGTCAATAAACAGAACTGGTGTATATGGGGAACCGAAAAGCCCCATGTTGCAGTCCCATCGTCCTGCATCCTCAAAAAGTACTGGTCTGGGCCGCCATTGTCTTCCAAAGGAATCATTGGCCCGTTTTTCAGATCCGAAACGATTACTGCATCCCGATATCTGGACATTCTTCGTGAATTTTGTGGCGGTACAACTGCCTTAGACGACACTGCGAACACCTCGTGGTTTATGCAAGATGGTGCCCGGCCACATCGCACGGCCGACGTCTTTAATTTCCTGAATGAATATTTCGATGAGCGTGTGAGTGCTTTGGGCTATCCGAAACATACAGGAGGCGGCGTGATTGGCCTCCCTATTCGCCAGACTTGAACCCCTGTGACTTCTTTCTGTGGGGACACTTGAAAGACCAGGTGTACCGCCAGAATCCAGAAACAATTGAACAGCTGAAGCAGTACATCTCATCTGCATGTGAAGCCATTCCGCCAGACACGTTGTCAAAGGTTTCGGGTAATTTCATTCAGAGACTACGCCATATTCTTGCTACGCATGGTGGATATGTGGAAAATATCGTACTATAGAGTTTCCCAGACCGCAGCGCCATCTGTTGTTGAAAATTGTAACTACTGTAATTTCGAAAGTTTGTCTGCCTGAAAATGTACTGTTGTCCCAAGCATATTGCAACAAACGGTGTATTTCTATCGCTGCTCGTTTAGTTTTTATTGCCGTTTCAAATATACCGGTCATTTTTGAAACACCCTGTACATACGTCCCAGTGAATATCTTATCCATACAACTTCTTGCAATTCTTGTCCCCCCCCCCCCCCCTTCAGCAAGCTTTAAATAGTGCAAAGGAAAGCCAATAAATCAATGAAAGAAGAGGTTCATAAGAAGTCAAGAAGAATCAAAATTAACACGTTATTCAGCACTGTCACGTGACAAGTCATTAAGTACTGTAATTTTCATAAGTGGTTGCAATAAAAGAGAGCAATGGGAAAATGATCAAGATTGTGGACACTCTGGTCTTGCTTAATTTAATATATAATGATGTTCAATTTTGTTAATATTTCTCTAGTCTTCAGTTGAATGGCACTGGTTCCAGCTGGCCAGCTCTGGACGAGGAGCTGGCATGGTGACTGGAGAAGAGTGACTTCACGGCTTGACCAATGTCCTCAGATGCACAGTGGTGACAATGCCTCCTCACCCTCTTCAACTGTCATAACATGAGTGGATTTCTACATAGAAAGCTGTTGTGCTTTGATCATGGTCAAGGCTGGAGTCCCATGCCTTGCTTAATTGAAAGCCACTGTTTTTATTTTTTAGGTCCACCATGTAGTCAGATTCTACAGGCACAGAAGGTATTGTACTGTTGCCACACATTTGTGACTTGATAATTCACAATTTAACCAAAAGAGATGGTTATCTGCCAAAGTGGTCTTTAGGCTGTTCCTTGTCTGTACAGTGTTCATGCTCAGTGCCTCTCTCCTGTAAAGTTTAGGCAGGCTGGCCTACATCCATTTTCCCACATTGGCAATGGATGCTATAGACGCCCAGTTTTTGGAGTCCAAGGTCATCATCAACTGATCCCACCAAGGCTTTCGCCTCGGATGGAAAGTGAAACACACGCTTCAATTTATGAGGGACATGTCATTTCATAAATAATGCTAACATTGTTTTTACTTACACATTTATTTTTTCCCCCAATATCTCTTTTACAATCCTTCCATATAGTTTCCCTGCTTCTCTATGACTGAATACCAACAACTCAGAAGCTCTATTATTCTACACATGAGACAACTTCTGTTTATCTGCCGAATGGTTTGGGTATAAGTGGTAGAAAGCTCTCCCAGAGAAAGGTAATAATGTCCACACAAGTTTTTTCAACTCTGGGAGCAAGTCGAAGTCTGGTGGTCTCACGTCCAGGCTGTAGGGAGGATGTGGCAACACTTCCCATCCGTATTCATGCAGTTTTTGGACCGCAACGTTACCGATATGTGGGAAAGTATTGTCATGGAGAATTAGTGGCCCAGCCTCAAATGACTGAGATCTGATTTTGTGCATTTTCCTGCACAATTTTTTTTGTGGATTTATGACAATACACTGCTGTGACACTTGTTCCACATAGGACAATCTGCCATGATGATTAAGGAATCATCATTTACTTGAGCTTTAACTGAGTGCATCAAAATTTTTTTGGACTCAGTAAATCTGAAGCTCTCCAGCAATCGGACTGCGATTTCAACTGTTTTAAAGTATCTAATCCACATTTCATCAATAGTGACAATTTGACACAAGAATCCTTGACCTTCACAGTCTATTGGTTTGTGGATTGAAGGGACCAGACTACTAGGGCCATCGGTCCCTGTTTCCATGAATTTGAAACCCCCCACAAGAAATAAAAACAAACAATGGAGATGACAAGAGACAACACAGGACAAGAAAGACACAGACAGACACCAGACAAAAGGAATTAAAATCACACCAAGTGTGACAGTGGTTGGCCAACCATAGAAACAAAAAAGGAAAAGCCAACCACCAAGAAATGCACTAAAAACCCGTCTAAAATCGTAGGCCAAAGGCCAGACTCAACACAAAAAAAAGGGCAAACACTTAGATCAAGCGATAAAAACCCCCTGAATGAATAAAACTCAAAACTAAATCTGCCATCCCAACGTGATCTGATAAAAGTGCAGGAAGTGTATCAGGCAGCGCAAACATCTGCCTGAGCGGAGTTAAAAGTGGGCAGTCCAACAAGATGTGGACCACCATCAAAGCTGAACCGCAGTGACATAAAGGCGGGTCCTCGCGGCGCAATAAATAGCTGTGTGTTATCCAGGTGTGACCAATGCATAGCGGCAGAGGACAACAGAGTCCTTGCGAGAGACACACAAGGAGGAGCACCACACGCCTGTAGCCTCATTGATGGCCCGAAGTTTGTTGGCTGAAGGAAGGGTGCGCCATTCTTCACCCCAGGCGCGAAGTACCTTCTGCCGCAAAACTGACCCGAGAGTCACTCTCCGAAAGGTCTATCTCCAAGGCTGGGGCACCAACAGCCTATTTGGTCAGCCTGTCAACACATTCATTTCCAGGATGCTGGTATGACCTGGGGTCCACACAAAGACCACAGAGCAGCCGCAACGGGCAAGAGTATGGAGGGACTCCTGGATAGCCATCACCAGATGAGAGCAAGGGATACACTGGTCGATAGCTCGTAAACCGCTCAGGAAGTCACTACAGATAACAAAGGACTCACCTGAGCAGGAGCGGATATACTCTAGGGCGCGAGAGATGGCAACCAGCTTGGCAGTGAAAACACTGCAGCCAGCCAGCAATGAGTGTTGTTCATAATGATCCCCGAGAGTAAGAGCATAACCGACACGACCAGCTGCTATCGAACCGTCAGTATAGACAATGTCAGAGCCTTGAAACGTGGCAAGGATCGAAAGAAAGTAGCGGTGGAGGGCCTCAGGAGGGACTGAGTCCTTTGGGCCCTGTGCCAAATCGAGCTGAAGGCATGGGCGGGGCACACACCACGGGGGTATACGTAGAGGGGCCCGGAAAAGAAGTGGAAGATGGAAAACCTCAAGCCCAGAGAGAAGAGTTATGACGTGAACCGTGATCGTTCACCCTGACGGGGGCCGCCATTCCGGAAGACGGACAACCAACTGAGGGAACAGGAGACGATAATTGGGATGTCTGGTCAAGCTACAAACGTGTGTAGCCTAAGCTGCAGTAATCATTGGTGCCGGATCCGTAATGGAGGGACACGCTGTTGACAAGGCTTGTTCGGAAAGCTCCAGTGGCGAGTTGGATCCCGCTGTGAAGGATGGGGGTCCAGCAACAGCAATGCAGAAGGGATGCTGAACCATAAGCCAGGCTCCCATAATCTAGACGGGACTGAATTAACACCTGGTACAGTCGTAGAAGAGTAGACTGATCGGCGCCCCAGCTGGTGTGACTCAAGCAACGAAAAAGTGTTAAGATGCCGCCAGCACGTTTGTTTAAGCTGCCAAATATGAGACAGCCAAGTCAATCGAAAACAATCCAAAAACCGATCTGTCTCCACCACAGCAAGAGGTTTGCCGTCAAGATAAAGCCATGGCTCAGGGTGAACAGTGCGTCGTCGGCAGAAATGCATAACCGCAGGTCTTGGCAGCCAAAAACTGGAAGCCATGCGCTACAGCCCAAGACTGCGCCTTTCAGATAGCGCCCTGTAGCTGCCGTTCAGCAGCTGCAATGCCAGTGGAGTTATAGTATAGCAGAAGTCGTCAGCATACAAGGAAGATGAGACAGACGTTCCCACCGCCGCAGCGAGCCCATTAATTGCAATCAAAAAGAGGCAGACACGTAAGACAGATCCTTGCAGTACCCCATTCTCCTGAACTCGGGAGGAACTATGGGAGGCCGCAACTTGCACGCAGAAGGAATGAAGCGACAGAAAATTTTGTATGAAAACTGGGAGCGGAGCCCGAAGACACCAACCGTAGAGAGGATGTGATGCCGCCATGTCGCATTGTATGCCTGCCACATGTAAAAAAACACGGCGACCAGATGCTGATGGCGGGCAAAGGCCGTACGGATGGCAGACTCCAGACACACCAGATTATCGGCGGCAGAGCAGCCCTTATGGAACACACCCTGGGATGGAGCCAGAAGGTCCTGAGACTCAAGTAGCCAACTCAACCTCCTGCTCACCATGCGTTCGAGCAACTTGCAAAGAACGTTGGTGAGGCTAATGGGGCGGTAGCTGTCCGTCTCCAGTGGGTCCTTGCCAGGTTTCAACATGGGGATTACGACGCTTTCTCGCCATTGCGATGGCAACTCGACCCAGATATGGTTGAAAAGGTCTAGGAGGCATCGCTGGCAGTCCACCGAGAGGGAGTTTGATCATCTGACAGTGGATGCCATCTGGCCCAGGAGCCATATCAGGGCAAGCAACTAGGGCACTTTGGAATTCCCACTCACTGAAAAGAGTATTGTACGATTTAGGGTGGCACATCTGGAATGAAAAGCTCCGACGCTCCAACCGCTCTTTCAGGGAGCGGAAGGCCAGTGGGTAATTCATAGAAGCGAAACTCTGAGCAAAATGCTCCACTAAGTGGATTGCAATTGTGTCGGAGTCAGTACAGACTCCTCCATTCAATGAAAGCGCAGGTACACTGACGGGGGTCTGATAGCCATAGAGGGTCGCCTGATCTTGGCCCAAACCTGTGATTGAGAGGTACAGAGGCCAATGGTGGAGACATACCTTTCCCAGCACTCCTGCCTGCGTTGGTGAATGAGGCGGCAGGCTCGCGAATGGAGCCGTTTAAAGGCGATGAGGTGTTCCAATGAGGTGAGCCACTTGTGACGTTAGAGTGCCTGCCTGTGATCTTTAATCACCTCAGCGATCTTGGGTGACCACCAAGGCACAGTCCTCTACCGAGGGGACCCAGAAGAACAGGGAATGGCAGATTCTGCAGCAGTAATGATGCCAGTGGTGACCGAGTGAACCACCGCACCAATTTCGTCATTGGGAAGAGGCTCAATAGTGGCAATGGAGGTGAACAAGTCCCAGTCAGCCTTATTCATTGGCCATCCGCAGGGGCGCCCAAAAGAGTGACGCAGTGAGTGACAGAAAGATCGGAAAGTGGTCACTACCACACAAGTCATCATGCACACTCCATTGGACAGATGGTAATGGGCTAGGGATGCAGATCGAAAGGTCGATGACTGAGTACATGCCATGCGCCACACTGAAATGTGCGAAGGCACCATTATTTAAAAGAGAAAGGTCTAGCTGTGCCAATACTTGCTCAACAATGCTGTCTCGGCCTGTTGCCACTGATCCACCCCACAGAGGGTTATGGGTGTTGAAGTCGTCCAGTAACAGAAAAGGTGGTAGCAATTAGGCTATCAGCGCAGCCAGGACATGCCGCGGGACATCACCATCCGGTGGAAGACAGAGATTGCAGACAGTAACAGCCTGAGGCATCCACACCCGAACAGCAAAAGCGTCTAAAGGTGTTTGTACAGGGACAGATTTGCTGTAAACAGAGTGAAGAACGTAGATGTAGGCACCACCAGATACCTTCTCATACGCTGGCCGGTTCCTATAATAACTCCGACAGCCATGGAGGGTGGGGTTTCACATCGCCGGAAACCAAGTTTCCTGAAGAGCACTGCAGAGGAGAGGGTGAAGGCTGAGAAGTTGTCGGAGCTCAGCAAGATGGTGGAAAAAACCGCTGCAGTTCCACTGGAGGATGACACTGTCCATGGCCGAGAAGGGCGTGAAGGGACCAAGGAGGCAGATTACGCCGCTGGGTCACCTGCCTGCCACCGACTGAGTACCTGTGCGAGTGACATCCATTGTGTCTGAGAGTCTGGTGAGATCTAGGTCCTCAGTGGACTCCAGAATCTCTACCTTGCCCCCAGACACAGAGCCTGAAGGTTGGGGTAGGGTGGGTACCACCGCGCGTTCCTTTGTCTTAGAGGTCTTCTTCCTGGACTTTTCTTGCTGTTCCTTGGGTTTCACTGGCTGGGAGGGCTTCACCGATTCAGTCTCCGGAATAAAGGAGGATCGCGAAGCCCTACGACCAGCTGCTTGTGGGCACTTATGCCACTGCTGGGTGTCATCCTTCCCACTTGTGGAAACCTGGGAAGGGAGGGACTCAAGGGACCCCTTGCGAGTGAGAGGAGCCGAAGAAGTTAGACACTCCTCTGGCTTAGAAACGGGGACATACGTCCCTGATGAGTGGGGGGGTGGGGTGTTGCTCCCGAGGTAGGTGGTGCAGGAGGAACAGGGTGGGTAGTGCCCCCCTGGGCAAGGAGGCGTGTGGAGTTGTATGGCTTGGTGAATCGACCAGAATTCGCTGAACTGATGGGGCTATCACGGTTGTCACAGCAGTGGCATATGAGGAATCATTCGCACAGGATGGAGTCGTTCATATTTCCTCTTAGCCTCAGTATAGGTCAGTCGGTGCAGGGTCTTATATTCCATTATTTTTCGCTCTTTCTGTAAGATCCTGCAGTCTGGCGAGCAAGGTGAATGATGCTCTCTGCAGTTGACACAGGTGAGAGGTGAGGCACATGAAGTATTGGGGTGTGACTGGCGTCCACTATCTCGACACGTGACGCTGGAAGTACAACGAGAAGACATATGGCTGAACTTCCAGCACAAAGCACTGCATCGGGGGAGGGATATAGGGCTAGACATCATATCGGTAGTCCATCACCTTGACCTTCTCTGGTTATTTATCACCCTGAAGGCCAAGATGAAGGCACTGGCAGCAATCTGATTATCCAGACCCCGATGGACGTGCTGGATGAAATGAACACCTCATCACTCTAAATTGGAGTGCAGCTCATCATCAGACTGCAAAAGAAGGTCCCTCTGGAAAATAATACCCTGGACCATATTTAAACTATTATAGGGTGTGATGGTAACTAAAACATCCCTCAACTTGTCACAAGCAAGTAACCTTCGTGGCTGGGCAGAGGATGCCGTTTTTATCAATACTGACCCAGAGCGCATTTTGGACAAGCCCTCCACCTCCTCAAACTTGTCCTCCAAATGCTCTATGAAGAATTGAGGCTTTGTTGACATGAAAGACTCCCCATCAGCTCTTGCACAAACTATAAGTGTCACTGCCATCCTGACCCTTACGCTCCTCCCACGGTGTGGCCAGGGAGGGTAACGAATTGGGATCGTATTTCTGAGCATTGAATTGAGCCCAAGAATACTTAGAGACTGCTGGCAGCTGGCCACCAGCAAGAGATGATGTACCACACTTCACTGTGGGTCATCCGTCCTGATGCCACCCACTCCAACCAAGGGCCCTCCCCACGGGCACCACCCAGCCTCAGCAAGGGCCACCTAGCAGAATGGCCAGTGCCGGGAGTACCGATGCCAAAGGGAGATAGGCATCTACTCCTTGGCATACATGGGGAGTTAACGGTGCAGGCATCAGCAGAGAGATCCCTGTGTTGTCAGGGGGCTACAACCAACAGCTTACATGGCAGCCCCACCACAACGGACTGGCTACCATGCTGGATATTAGGTGCAAGGAAGTCCATGGTCTTTGTAGTCTCTGCAAGAAGTAACACTGCACAGTGCATGGTGGAAATCGCACCCAGGAATGTATCCTCGTCCAAGAGATGGAGAACGAGCGGGACGGCAATGCGACGATGAGAAACCTGGCTACAGGGCTCAATGCATGATGGAAACAATGCAATGGAAGAGTACTTTGGAAACATATGAGGGACGTTTTATAAATAATGCACAGATTGGTATTACTGTGGATTGGTGAATGCAACAACAATGAAAATTTTATCAGATGTAGTTGGGAGCTAGAGGAAGAAGCATGTGTTTCTGTTTTCTACTGTGTACTCCAACATAAAATTGGCAAGAGGTTGAAATCGACCCTCCAGGAGTCTCAGGCACTGTGACTGTTGACGACCAGAGGTAAAAAGAGTAAAGACAGCAGCTCTGGCATCAAATCACATGGTTACCAAGTACCTGATTTTTTCAACGTTCAGCAGAAAATAACATTAAAAAACAACCTCACACGCATTAGTCCACCACTGACTGACTTAGACAGAAGATACTTGTTCACGCCTCCTAAGTGGGAGTAGCATTATTTTTATCATATCACTCTTACAATAACTAATTACCAAACCACAAAAGTGCAAATGTTGCAACTACAAGCTACTTTGCAATTAGCTTAGATTAATTTTCTCTGCACTGGAAATCCCTTATGACGTTTACCTAATTCCACACAGATAAACTCAATGGAAATTCAGCATTTGTATAAAACCAATATTTAAGGTCTGTGCAACAGGTCTGTAGAATCACAACACTTTTACACTTTGCAGTTTCTTTTTTTTTTTTCAGTTCACTAACTTAACATTCAGAAGAAATGAACATAGTGTTAATGCACTCATCTTCATTTTCAGTATATGACCCCATTTCCTCCAAGACAGCCAAATAAGCAGATTTGAAATCACACTTTTAATTGGAATCAACACAGGAGAATAAAACTACAGCAATTTCCATACCAGCACTTAACACCAAGAAATATTCGACCATTTCCAAAACTGTCTCTCTCCACTTGGGCATCAGATAGAACTGTGCACCATTCCAGACATCAGACGGGATTACTGGAGACTGGGATATCACCTGTCTAATTGACCAACAAAATCACCATGCCGAAAACCCCTACCATGGGGGGGGGGGGGGGGGGGGGGACCAGCTTCAAACTACCATAAAATAAAACCAGACAAAACCATAAGATCACATTATCCCCATTTCCAGTTAACCTTTATAGCTCAACCCTAGACCACAATTACAAAATTTTGTATCCCAATCTCCAGCTCACCTATATAGCTCAACCCATGAGTGAAAGTGTACTTACGGTGTCAGTGGCTTGTCTTATGCATGTTGCAGTTTGTAATTGTACGCTTGGTGAATAATGGGAAGTAAACCTGAAAAAGTGTGACTCAGATAGGACAAGATAGCAGAACCCACGAGAACATAAATTTTGATAAACGTTGTAAGTGGATCAATGTTTTTAATGAAACCATGGGAGCAGGTAAGTGGATCTATTCTTAATTAAATCATGGGGGAGGTAGGTGGATCAATGTTTACTACTAATAGAGTTGCATGGCAACAGGATATACTAATAAACACTGATCAACATACATTCTACCACAATTTAATTAAAAACACTGATCCACTTACTCAGGCACCTAAGAGTACAGTTTCAATTTTGTGAGATATTCTGTATCACATGGCAATATTCTGCAAAATACATTCCATTTGTGCCACCACATAATTTCATATACTCCCATCATGACAAATGTTGCATACTAAATGACATGATGACATACCTCACAAACACGTCGCCACCATGTAATTAAACTGCTACAGCATGCCACCTGTTCACCCACCACACCCTCTACAACAACATTGCACATCCACTCCACAACAAAAACACCGCAGCTTGATGACATCACAGTACACCGTGGCACATTAATGGGTCAAAGCAGACAGGTGGTATCCTACAACCAAGTACATCCCACCAGACATTGCTCGAGTACTTACAACTCCAAGAAATGATAATTATTAATGAAAATTACTTCAGCTGTAATTTTTTTTTTTTTTATGATCGGTTTCATTCCTTTGAACACTATCAGGCTGCTTAGTTGTGCTGAAGTCAATGCATAGATGGTCCAGCTGTCATATGTAACGTTAAAGACATCTAAGAGCCTTTGTGATCAGTGTTTTTGGATGTGGTTTTTAACATTACGTATGACGACCAGACCATCTACGTCTCTACTTCAGTGCAACTTGGAAAGCTGAAGATGTTCAAAGAAATAAATCAGGCCATAACGCAATAAATGTGTAAAAAATACAGCCGAGGTGATTTTCTTTTATTATCAATGTTGTAACTGCGACAGGAACGGGGTTGCCGCAAATGAAAATGGGGCAGGACCGAATGGGAGGGGCCGCAAACAAACGAGACGGATGAACGGGAATGGAAGGACAAGCACAACGACAGACAACAGAGCAAGACACCAAGATCAACAACAAAGTATTAAGCAATGGGGTCACAAGAGATAACCTCACGAATTCACAACAACATCCACTCGTAAACGGGAAGTAAGCACACACAACGTAAACATGATGTCTGTAAGTGAGATATCAACCGACTCAATGTTACTACCAGACTACCTCGCTGAGTGAAAGGTAGCCGCCTAAATACGTGACAGGATATGTCACTATTGGCCGGTGGGACCACATGCTCCACAGTGGCAACCTCATGTTACACTCGGGGCCCAGGAGCACGCACAGCCACGGCTTACGGCACAACTGCTGCAGAGACCTTCATGCTGTCTGGTGTGGATTTGAAACCCGTGGCGCTCAGTACCAGAATCAACATTAATTTCAGCTGTGGGCACTCAACACAATCAAGCTGAACTACAAGACAGACGTATCTGCACTCTTCAAGCTGAGGCTGGGCAAATTTAACTGCCTTCAGTTTATGCTACAGTACCTTGTCACATTTCACAGTCACTTAGCGTTTCAAAGTGGATGCAACAGAAACTGTTAACAGTATTTTACACATGAGACAAGAGCCTACAAGCCAGCAAACAAAACGAGGGTGCTTGGTATAACAGGATAAGATAAAGCTATTGACACAAGTGCTGAATCAAAGGTAAAGCCTCTTCTAATTACGTTTCAGGAGAAAAACACGGTTTGGGAAATTACAAGGAACCTCAGGTACTTTCTATTTAAATACACACCACAATGCCAGTGTTCTTGTGACAGCATGAATAACAGAGCCACACACACCGTTATGCTCTCAATGGTTTGCATATAGAAAACTGAGAGTCATTTCAGTCTAATCACCAGTTCACAGTACAAAATGTCAGTCAGAGCCAGCTTAAGGCCCAAGAGACAGAAGTCGCCACTTGGTGTGTGATGCTGAAACCGGTGCAACAACTGTAACATTTCTGTAAAGGACATATCACAATTAGTAGAGGCCACTTGAGTTACTGAGTACACAGGAGCATCAGGGGCACCCATATGGAACGTCTGTATACACTGTGTCTCACAATTAGCAGCAAAAACTAATATGAGTGAAAGTGCCCACAGAGAAAGGTGGAAGGGGGTGGGTGGAGGAGACTGTTGGGGGAAAATGGTTTTGAAATGGCCCTTGTGTGGGCCATATCTATACTACATAAAGAGATTCATCTCTAGAGTTGTAAGCTCAGCTATTGTATGTTAAGGGGATACGGAATCGGATTTTGGGTTAAAAAATCGAATTTTTTTTTATTGGTGTATTATATTCTGCCATGTTTCCTCTTTAAAATGACGTATCATACATAGCTCTACTACAATTATAACTATTTTATTTTTATATATTTGTGAGATCGGGTATTGCGCTTTAGTTATACACGTCTCTCGTGGCTGACCATGAACTTTTTGGCAGTACCTTTAAAGTGACATGAATTCAAATATCCCGGTTTCCAGCGACTATTTATACACTAGTTGCCCGAAAATGTTTCTCTCTGGTTTCCTCAAGTTACTCTTTGACTTTGTGGCGGGACTGTTTTGTAAACAGTGTGATATAAGAAAGTAGTTGTTGTTGAGTTATTTCGTATTTAGTGCTTCATTTTTCGCAGTGAAAATGCCTAGAGCTAAAGCAAAAGTATTTAAAAAGCGTGTGAACTGGCAAAAGAAAAGAAATAATGATTCATTAGCAAAGCAAAGCAGTTCATCATCATCACTGTTGGAAAATGTGAATCCACTTATTACTGATTTGCCGAACGAACTTACACCAAATGAAAACAGTGCTTCTCATAAAAAACTAAGAGATTTGGAAGAGAAATATAATTTACTTGATAGAGGGAATGAAGTTTTTGAACTCATTGATACGAATATATTGTGTGAAGCTCTTGAAAACAGTTTGTGCTGCAAAAAATGTCATGGAAACGTTTCTCTGAAAGTAGAATCCCATGTTGGCCTGGCTGCCCAGTTTAATTTAATATGCAGTGTTTGTAAATACAGCTGTAAGTTTCCAAGTTCGGTTTCAGTAACTGTAAATAATGGATACAAGAAAACTGAACTTTATAGTGAAAATATTAGGTTAGTTTATGGATTGCGAGCAATTGGTAAGGGCAAAGCAGCTGGTGATATGCTATGTGGTGTTCTAAATCTTCCAAGTGCACCTTCAAAGTTTGAAGCTTACAATTATGTACTAGGATCTGCAGTTGAAGATGTAGCACAGAAGTCAATGCAGGTTGCTGTGGAAGAAGCAGTGGAAGAAAATGACGGCAGTCGTGACCTCACAGTGGCGTTTGATGGCACGTGGCAGAAAAGGGGCCACACCTCCAACAATGGTGTTGTAACAGCAACTAGTGTTGATACTGGCAAGGTTATTGATGTTGCCATAATGTCTAAATACTGTAGGTGCACAGGCAGGCTGAAAAATGAACACAGTGATGACTGTATTGCTAATTATTATGGTAGTAGTGGTGGCATGGAGGTTGCTGGGGTGAAGAAAATTTTTCATCGCTCTTCACAGTGGTATAATGTTCGCTATGTCAAATATCTGGGAGATGGTGACTCTAAAGCATTCAAAGAAGTTTTGGAAAGCAAACCATATGGGAACAGTGTAAATATAAGCAAACTTGAATGTATAGGACATGTGCAGAAGAGAATGGGTGCCAGGCTGAGAAGGTTAAAATCAGTTATGAAAGGGAAAAAACTAGATGATGGGAAAACCTTGGATGGCAGAGGAAGATTGACTGATTCCATAATAGACCACATTCAGAACTGCTATGGCCTTGCAATCAGGCAAAATACAGGCAATCTTGAAGAAATGAGGAGAGCTATATGGGCTTTATATTTCCACACCGCATCCACGCATGAGCATCCACAACATGGTTTGTGCCCCAAAGGTGAAAACAGCTGGTGTAAATACAATAGGGGACTAACAACAGGAGAGAAATACATTCACCACCACAGTCTACCATCAGCCATCATGGCAGAAATAAAGCCCATTTTCAGAGATCTGGCTGACAGAAGTCTTCTGATGAAATGTCTTCACGGAAAAACGCAGAACCCCAACGAGTGCTTGAATAGTGTGATATGGCATCGTCTCCCAAAAACAGTGTTTGTCGGAATTAATACACTACATTTTGGTGTGTATGATGCTGTGGCAACCTTCAATCTTGGAAATATAACTAAATGCCAGGTCCTTCAAAAGTTGGGTATGTGTGTTGGTTCCCGTACGGTACGTGCTATGTTCTTTTTAGATCAGCACAGACTAAGGCATGCTGATAATATAATCAAGACATTAGTGAAAAAAGCAAGACAGGTGCAGAGGGGTGCCAAAAGAAGACTTGAAGATGATTTTGAAGACTGTGAAGGGGGTATTAGCTACGGATCAGGAATGTTTTAATCTTCTTTCTCCGTTTCCCGTAAGTTTACTTTTTACTTCATCTAGGAACATTATCTCAGGTACTGGTCAACCTAGAAGTCTGAAATTTTTATGACGTAGTGACATAGGTCCCTATTACATACTGAAACAACGATTTTTTAATTACTTGATTTACAAAAGACTTAGGGGTGATAGTCTAGTAAAAAGCGATGGAAAAAATTTACTTAAAAATAAATGTACAATATCTCTGTAAGAAAATACTTTGACAATAAACTGTTGTTTCAGTATTGTTGTAACATATGAATGCACATACAGTAAAATTTTTACCTCTCTGTCTCCAGTAGTTTGTGAGAAAATGTTCCCTATAGTAGGCATATATTAACATTGCGGGGATAGGTGATTCCGTATCCCCTTAACTTAAATGTGTCTTCCAGCTGCCACAGCAACCACTGTTAAATACAGCTGGAGGACCTTTATGATGTTTAGCTTGCTCCTCTCAAAGCCGAAAATAACAGGAATGAGTGAAAGAATGGGGAATAGCAAGAGGCAAGCAGGAATTACAGAATATGATGTTGATATTACCTCCAAAAATTACAGCAAAATAATTATGCACAATAGGAAACACTTTAAAAATGAAATTACTTTACTTGTTTTAAGTTTTTTTACATGCAATATCTAATGGAAAATGATTTAATGCAAGTGAGTAAAAAAACCCTGGAAAGGTGCGTGTAATCAACCACAAATCCACATCCAATTTATTTTAAACTGTGTCTAGTACAT
Organism: Schistocerca piceifrons; assembly: GCF_021461385.2. NCBI lineage: Eukaryota > Metazoa > Arthropoda > Insecta > Orthoptera > Acrididae > Schistocerca > Schistocerca piceifrons. Next base: position 158,256,026 of record NC_060146.1, on the reverse strand, counting down.
ATCACAAGACAGAATAGCAACTGTGTGTCGTAATATAACTTGCCTAGACCAAATTCTTCCTGCTCATCTTCATGGGCCTCCAGGTCATCACTCTCATTAACTTGTTGTAAGAAATCAATATACAACCTAGAGTGAAATGAACTTATCTCTTCTTCTGTTGCCAGCCGGCTTGGAACTGGGGTAAGATGATTTAACAAACCACAGGCTACAATCAGTTCATGGACTAATGTTGCCTAGAAAAGATTTCGTTTCCATTAGTACTGTTCCTTGTATGCCAAAATATGATGAAATAAAGAAAAAATAAACACACTTCATAACGATGATAATTCTCTCCGACAAATAACTAATCTGTATTTACAAATATGTTAAATATTCTCAACAGTAAAACCAGCAGCCTGAATACGGGGAGAGTTATGAATTATTTGCCCGTTCTTTGACACGAGAAAAACGAGTTGACCAGCTTAACAGCTTTCTGAATTATGCTTACAGATTGATTGTGAGAAAAACACAAAAGGTACTGGATATAATGCGCAGTTGTACCTCATCATCTATACTTTTCCGCAATTACGTGGCTACCTATATCGCTAATGACATAGTTGCAAATGAGCTACTCACTGCAATACACTCAGTTTGCAAACAGACAATGCAATAAATAAAGGAACTGCAGCTCTACAAATACGAAAGAAGGAACAAATACGGGGCAGTAGATTATGTGAAAAGTCTGAAATGCGTGTAAATAATTACGTTGGAAAAATATAATGCTTCTGATAGTAAAAACGCAAGTATAACTGTTAGCGCCAAATCACTTTATAACATCTACCCTTGAATTAGGAAAAAAACTCACCCTTCCGTTGACTTGGGGAATTCTATCACATTCCTTTCTCAGTTGCTTACTGTCAATATATACAACTTTCTTTGTGCAATTGGAGCTCATTTTCCCCCGTTTATATTAAACTGCAGCATAAACTAACATTTCAAATTCGCGGAATGTTTACTTGTGCTATTGTCAGCTATCGATAACAGATTCTATCGACAGAAAATATCCTACGTGAGCTATCGATAACTTAGTTCCAGGGGCGGAAAAAAAAATTAAAATTTCGAATAATTATTGATCGAATTCGAAAATTCAAAATGTTGTCATACGCAATCTGTTCATTTTGAGGTATAATCTTGTATTAAAAGTTTATTCACAGAACACTTTGCAGACAGTATACACACACACCACTGAATGCTTCTTCCAAACTTATATAATTGTACAACACATTGTTCAGGAGATATGACATCATAAACATTGAGATGATTGAGTAACTAGGTTTTGCTTAAAATTTAGCGCACGCTACTGAGACTATATCCACACAATGTTTCGTAATAGGAGCACTTTAGCGATTTACGTCAAACTTCAAGCGTAGTTTCAAACCTTTCCTAAAATCACATTAACAGCATTCGCAATTGCGAATAAGGAACACCGTCAGCTATGAACGGAATGACGACAATGAAAATTTGTGCCGGACGGGGACACGAACTCAGATTTCCCGCTCATCGCGAGCGGTTGCCTTTCAATTTGGCTATCCGAGCACGACGCAGAGCCAGACCCGAACTCCCACATCCCAGCTAGCACTCAAGCTTATTTCAAGGTGGATGTTGAGTTTAGGTTCAGCTGAAAATTCAAGATTGAAAAATCAACCTGTTACACAGCTTATTTCAAGGTGGATATTGAGTTTAGGTTCAGTTGAAAATTCAAGATTGAAAAATCAAGCTGTTACACAGTTTACATCAAGCTGTAAAAATTTAGCTTGAATGAAAATAATTTTCCCAAGATTGAAATAAACTGTAATTTCCCTGGAAGGCTGTACAGCAGATGCGCGCGCAGCATAGCTTCCATAGACGTCCACGGGAAGCGCCACAAGCGTTGCACCTTCGCATGGAGGTAAGAATAAGGGGAGATGGCGCTACGTATCCCAGCCGTACTACTAGTGATGGGCTAAACTGCGATTTTCCGATATCAGTGATTTCCGTGAATGCTACTTTTCAGTATCTGTTATTCTTAACTGTGATTTGTCGCAGTTGAGAGTCGCAGTTAAGGAACCTAAGTCGCGTATCCCTCCGCCACTGCTATTTCTGCTACTTCCGCGATTTCTGCGACTTCTGCTACTTCTGCGACTTCTGCTACCTCTGCGATTTCTGTGACCTCTGCGATTTCTGTGACGTACCACCGTATGAAAAAGTTACATCTGTCCACACAGAAAATTGCATCTCAACAAACCTGTCATTGGTAAGTATGTTTTACGTTTATTCTTCCGTTGGCTTTAATTTTGTATTAAAGAAACAACTGTGAAAATATTAATAGTGAAATTAATATGTAAGTAGCCGCACAGTACCGTAATAGTTCGTGTTTAGAAAATGAATTCTAACATATTGTTATGTTCATAGGTACCTGAACTACATTTCAGTCACTCAGTAAAGTGATAATTCAAAATATCATTGTCAACAGAGCTGAAGAAATTGCCAGTCTTCAGACCGTTTTCGTCAGACGAGAGGTTAGTTTCTAAGCGTTTTGATGGACTTCATTACTTCAGTGAGATCGTTCTTGCGAATGTGATATAGCAAATATTAGCAAATGTGATATAGCAAATATTAGCAATCTACTCTGTCAATTATATTCGTCAGACGAGAGGTTAGTTTCTAAGCGTTTTGATGGACTTCATTACTTCAGTGAGATCGTTCTTGCGAATGTGATATAGCAAATATTAGCAAATGTGATATAGCAAATATTAGCAATCTACTCTGTCAATTATATTGCTAGTAAAGTGACAGCAAAAATTGTTTAATAATCCTTGTGTTTTTGCAGACGCAGTTCTGACTGATTACTGGTTGCTGTACATATCTATCCACATCAAGGCTGTTGAGAGAGACTCGTGAAGATTCAACACAGCTCTTAGAAGATTTGCAGTTTAAAAGTGAAATAATTATGAAATAAGTGTGTGACTGATTAAAGTGTTTTATTGAAGTTGTTGTGCGATTTTAAAGGAATAATAAATGTTAAATACATTGAGTGAATAATAAAAATCTCATTTTCCACATGTTAAGCCGTCCTATACCCGTAATTTTCCGCCACTTATTTATTGGTAAACACTTGTTGGATACCGAGGTGCCGCCCCCCCCCCCCCCTTACCCCACAATCTTGGTGTGACACTGACCTGTAACATATCCCGAAGTCTACAATATGCATTTTGAGGCTGTTGATATGAAAGTGGGAAGTACAGATCTTCCAGTTAAATCAGGAATAGCTTAAGTGCATTACTTGAAAGTGACACAGGAAAAGCTTACTTATGTAGGTGGTAGTAGTGTCGGCAAAAAGTTCTTGTGTGTGAAGCTGCCATGTAGAACACCAGGTGTAAAACTTTTCTCCCGAGTCTTGAACTGTGTCGGAACAAAAGTGAGGCATTCATATGACTGTTTTCATTTCTCTACACTTATACAGATGTCTGAGTTCTGCTGTGTTAACATTGCAAAGTCCTGTAGGCATGTGGAGTATTAACCAAAACTGTCATATTGGAAGCAGAATCAAACACATTTGTTACGTTACTTGATATTTTCAGGAGAAAAGGCAATGTTGCTTCTTATTAATATAATACATTCAGAGTCACAGCAGTATTTGACCAACCATAACTGATGCTGAATGTGCATGTCGTCATATAATATGAAGGGCTTATTTCAATAGTGGTACAAGTCCATTACCTACACTTTTCTGTCTATAATGTTTCTGAAATTAGTGATCCAAACAAACATAAATAAAGGTTCATCTCTAGCAAGAAGCCATATGCTTGAATATTTCTGGTATCTCAATTGCAGATTTTTCAGCACTCATTTAACTTTACGACTCTATATCTCAAAATTAACAAAAATGGACTTGTACCACTATTGAAATAAGCCCTTCATATGCACACACAGCACATCGATCTCGTGAGGCACAAGGCTCTCATAACGAAGTACGTACGTCGGTCAACAGATGACACTAGGAAAAGTATGTTAACTGCGCTTTTTAGTTGCTACTTGCGACTCTTAGTTGCGATTTGTCACAGAAATCGCAGTTTGACTCGGTAGCGAATAGCGTAGTATGAACTTTGCCCAACAGATGGCAGTGCTAACTGCGGTTTTTAGTTGCTACTTGCGACTCTCAGTTGCGACTTGTCACGGAAATCGCAGTTAGACTCCATAGCGTACCGCAGAGATGGACGTAGTACGAACTTTGGCCAACAGATGCCACTGTTAACCGCGCTTTCTAGTTTCTACTTGCGACTCTTATGCTCGGTTTACACTAGCAAGTTATTGCAGCGATTTACTTGCGCGGAGGAACTCGCCGCGCGATTTGCGAGTGTAAACATATCGCCAAGTCGACTTGCGACCGTAGCAATTTATTGCAGAAGTGACTTGCTGTACGTTTTCCGCTTCCAGTGTGAACGCCACGCAAGAAGTATCTGCAAGTAACTTGCAGCTTTTAGGATTTATTTCTATTTCCTGCAAGTAGGAAGCGCAAGTTAGAGTATGTATGTCGTCTGCATAACACTCATATTTAACATTTTACTTACTGTGGTGACTTAATTTTATGCAACCATCTTACGTATTATATGCAAACAAATTTCAGAAATGGAGGAGAAACGGGAATGGATGAAGCAGGATGCAGAACATTTTACTGACGCTGTGGAGAGCTACCCCGAAATACAGAACGTGCATAACCGAGACTTTAAGGATAGAGTGAAGAAGATGAGCGCATTAAATGAAATCTCGTCGATATTCGACACATCTATAAAAGAAGTACATAGATAGTAGCATAACTTGAAGACACAACCCCTTTGCCACCTGCATCCACTCGCTTGTTGTTTTAGGAATCTAGAAAAAGATGATGTGTAATCATTATCTGTTCTATTTACTTAGCTTGTCACTTTCCATTTTATGAGCATTAGAAAAAAAACAATTTTATAAGCATATCATTCTGTAAAATTCAGTTTATTTCAATAAAAATTTAATTTCATTGTTGTGTTTTCACATACCTTCAAATAATTTTCCCTTTTCAAAACGTTAAAAATGGCTCTACATACATCGGGTACGATCAGAAAAATCGTGCTGATGGGAATATGAAACAAGTACATTAGGGACTTGTATGAGTCTCCTACAAAGAAAAGATTTCAAAATTCAAACTCTTCTTGGTTGTGTGTTTCACATAAATAAATGAAATGCCTATTTTATTCGTAGCTCATCGGTGGCTATAAATCATAGAGTGAGTAGCAAACGTTCCTTTGCTGAAATAGCATTACCCAAGTTTGATATGACGGGCACTATTAACACCAACAAATACTCCAGATCATTTGAGGACATTCTGCAAAAGTTTTCAAAAGTATCCATGTTCTCGATACTCAGTTCTTGCAAAAGGTTATTACAGGCACCATTTTACGATCTTCTCATTATCTACTCTCTAACCCAAATACTTCTCTTTTTCTTTTTCACGTTTTGCATTACAATTACAAGAGCTGCAGCATATCTCACCCGCCTACTTGTCATTTTACACTTTGGCTGACACTCGTAGTGGTACTGAAAGCATATGTAAACAGTATCAGCAAGTTATTGACGCAAGTTTCTTGCCAAAGAACTTGCGGAAGAATCTTGCTTAATTCTTGAGCTGCTGTGTAAACACAGCTGCAAGCGGCTAGCAATAACTTGCAGCAATAACTTCTGCAAGCGACTTGCTAGTCTGAACCCACCTTTAGTTGTGACTTGTCACTGAAATCGCAGAAAGCAGTGCTAAATTCGACCAATAGTTGGCTCACGTCTTTGAATGTGAAATACTACTTGCGACTGCTAACTGTGACTGAAATCGCAGTTAGATTCTGTAAAGTTGCTACTGTGATATCTGTGACTTCTCAGTCACTGCGATTTCTAACAGATACGCGATTTCCTGCCCACCACTACGTACTCCCTTTTGAAGCCATGGGGGCGTGGCTCGCTGCCATGACACTCTGACCAAAATATTACCAGCGTGTTATAGCGCTGCGTGTATTAAAGTCGCTAATTGCACCATATACGCATGTAACGTCATCAGATTGGTTGTTTCAAAGTTTTTGTTTAAAATCAAATCTCGTAAAGATGAACATCAACAAAAGCAAAACGAGGATAATGGAATGTAGTCTAATTAAGTCGGGTGATGCTGAGGGAATTAGATTAGGAAATGAGGCACTTAAAGTAGTAAAGGAGTTTTGCTATTTGGGGAGTAAAATAACTGATGATGGTCGAAGTAGAGAGGATATAAAATGTAGGCTGGCAATGGCAAGGAAAGCGTTTCTGAAGAAGAGAAATTTGTTAACATCCAGTATTGATTTAAGTGTCAGGAAGTCATTTCTGAAAGTATTCGTATGGAGTGTAGCCATGTATGGAAGTGAAACATGGACGATAAATAGTTTGGACAAGAAGAGAATAGAAGCTTTCGAAATGTGGTGCTACAGAAGAATGCTGAAGATTAGATGGGTAGATCACATAACTAATGAGGAGGTATTGAATAGAATTGGGGAGAATAGGAGTTTCTGGCACAACTTGGCTAGAAGAAGGGATCGGTTGGTTGGGCATATTCTGAGGCATCAAGGGATCACCAATTTAGTATTGGAGGGCAGCGTGGAGGGTAAAAATCGTAGGGGGAGACCAAGAGATGAATACACTAAGCAGATTCAGAAGGATGTAGGTTGCAGTAGGTACTGGGAGATGAAAAAGCTTGCACAGGATAGAGTAGCATGGAGAGCTGCATCAAACCAGTCTCAGGACTGAAGACCACAACAACAACAACCCCCCAGTTCACTAACTTAACATTCAGAAGAAGTGAACATAATGTTAATGCACTCATCTTCATTTTCAGTATATGACCCATTTCCTCCAAGACAGCCAAATAAGCAGATTTGAAATCACACTTTTAATTGGAATCAACACAGGAGAATAAAACTACAGCAATTTCCATACCAGCACTTAACACCAAGAAATATTCGACCATTTCCAAAACTGTCTCTCTCCACTTGGGCATCAGATAGAACTGTGCACCATTCCAGACATCAGACGGGATTACTGGAGACTGGGATATCACCTGTCTAATTGACCAACAAAATCACCATGCCGAAAACCCCTACCAAGGGGGGGGGGGGGGAACCAGCTTCAAACTACCATAAAATAAAACCAGACAAAACCATAAGATCACATTATCCCCATTTCTAGTTAACCTTTATAGCTCAACCCTAGACCACAATTACAAAATTTTGTATCCCAATCTCCAGCTCACCTATATAGCTCAACCCATGAGTGAAAGTGTACTTACGGTGTCAGTGGCTTGTCTTATGCATGTTGCAGTTTGTAATTGTACGCTTGGTGAATAATGGGAAGTAAACCTGAAAAAGTGTGACTCAGATAGGACAAGATAGCAGAACCCACGAGAACATAAATTTTGATAAACATTGTAAGTGGATCAATGTTTTTAATGAAATCATGGGAGCAGGTAAGTGGATCTATTCTTAATTAAATCATGGGGGAGGTAGGTGGATCAATGTTTATTACTAATAGAGTTGCATGGCAACAGGATATACTAATAAACACTGATCAACATACGTTCTACCACAATTTAATTAAAAACACTGATCCACTTACTCAGGCACCTAAGAGTACAGTTTCAATTTTGTGAGATATTCTGTATCACATGGCAATATTCTGCAAAATACATTCCATTTGTGCCACCACATAATTTCATATACTCCCATCATGACAAATGTTGCATACTAAATGACATGATGGCATACCTCACAAACACGTCGCCACCATGTAATTAAACTGCTACAGCATGCCACCTGTTCACCCACCACACCCTCTACAACAACATTGCACATCCACTCCACAACAAAAACACCGCAGCTTGATGACATCACAGTACACCGTGGCACATTAATGGGTCAAAGCAGACAGGTGGTATCCTACAACCAAGTACATCCCACCAGACATTGCTCGAGTACTTACAACTCCAAGAAATGATAATTATTAATGAAAATTACTTCAGCTGTAATTATTTTTTTTTTATGATCGGCTTCATTCCTTTGAACACTATCAGGCTGCTTAGTTGTGCTGAAGTCAATGCATAGATGGTCCAGCTGTCATATGTAACGTTAAAAACATCTAAGAGCCTTTGTGATCAGTGTTTTTGGATGTGGTTTTTAACATTACGTATGACGACCAGACCATCTACGTCTCTACTTCAGTGCAACTTGGAAAGCTGAAGATGTTCAAAGAAATAAATCAGGCCATAACGCAATAAATGTGTAAAAAATACAGCCGAGGTGATTTTCTTTTATTATCAATGTTGTAACTGCGACAGGAACGGGGTTGCCGCAAATGAAAATGGGGCAGGACCGAATGGGAGGGGCCGCAAACAAACGAGACGGATGAACGGGAATGGAAGGACAAGCACAACGACAGACAACAGAGCAAGACACCAAGATCAACAACAAAGTATTAAGCAATGGGGTCACAAGAGATAACCTCACGAATTCACAACAACATCCACTCGTAAACGGGAAGTAAGCACACACAACGTAAACATGATGTCTGTAAGTGAGATATCAACCGACTCAATGTTACTACCAGACTACCTCGCTGAGTGAAAGGTAGCCGCCTAAATACGTGACAGGATATGTCACTATTGGCCGGTGGGACCACATGCTCCACAGTGGCAACCTCATGTTACACTCGGGGCCCAGGAGCACGCACAGCCACGGCTTACGGCACAACTGCTGCAGAGACCTTCATGCTGTCTGGTGTGGATTTGAAACCCGTGGCGCTCAGTACCAGAATCAACATTAATTTCAGCTGTGGGCACTCAACACAATCAAGCTGAACTACAAGACAGACGTATCTGCACTCTTCAAGCTGAGGCTGGGCAAATTTAACTGCCTTCAGTTTATGCTACAGTACCTTGTCACATTTCACAGTCACTTAGCGTTTCAAAGTGGATGCAACAGAAACTGTTAACAGTATTTTACACATGAGACAAGAGCCTACAAGCCAGCAAACAAAACGAGGGTGCTTGGTATAACAGGATAAGATAAAGCTATTGACACAAGTGCTGAATCAAAGGTAAAGCCTCTTCTAATTACGTTTCAGGAGAAAAACACGGTTTGGGAAATTACAAGGAACCTCAGGTACTTTCTATTTAAATACACACCACAATGCCAGTGTTCTTGTGACAGCATGAATAACAGAGCCACACACACCGTTATGCTCTCAATGGTTTGCATATAGAAAACTGAGAGTCATTTCAGTCTAATCACCAGTTCACAGTACAAAATGTCAGTCAGAGCCAGCTTAAGGCCCAAGAGACAGAAGTCGCCACTTGGTGTGTGATGCTGAAACCGGTGCAACAACTGTAACATTTCTGTAAAGGACATATCACAATTAGTAGAGGCCACTTGAGTTACTGAGTACACAGGAGCATCAGGGGCACCCATATGGAACGTCTGTATACACTGTGTCTCACAATTAGCAGCAAAAACTAATATGAGTGAAAGTGCCCACAGAGAAAGGTGGAAGGGGGTGGGTGGAGGAGACTGTTGGGGGAAAATGGTTTTGAAATGGCCCTTGTGTGGGCCATATCTATACTACATAAAGAGATTCATCTCTAGAGTTGTAAGCTCAGTTATTGTATGTTAACTTAAATGTATCTTCCGGCTGCCACAGCAACCACTGTTAAATACAGCTGGAGGACCTTTATGATGTTTAGCTTGCTCCTCTCAAAGCCGAAAATAACAGGAATGAGTGAAAGAATGGGGAATAGCAAGAGGCAAGCAGGAATTACAGAATATGATGTTGATATTACCTCCAAAAATTACAGCAAAATAATTATGCACAATAGGCTAACACTTTAAAAATGAAATTACTTTACTTGTTTTAAGTTTTTTTACATGCAATATCTAATGGAAAATGATTTAATGCAAGTGAGTAAAAAAACCCTGGAAAGGTGCGTGTAATCAACCACAAATCCACATCCAATTTATTTTAAACTGTGTCTAGTACATATCACAAGACAGAATAGCAACTGTGTGTCGTAATATAACTTGCCTAGACCAAATTCTTCCTGCTCATCTTCATGGGCCTCCAGGTCATCACTCTCATTAACTTGTTGTAAGAAATCAATATACAACCTAGAGTGAAATGAACTTATCTCTTCTTCTGTTGCCAGCCGGCTTGGAACTGGGGTAAGATGATTTAACAAACCACAGGCTACAATCAGTTCATGGACTAATGTTGCCTAGAAAAGATTTCGTTTCCATTAGTACTGTTCCTTGTATGCCAAAATATGATGAAATAAAGAAAAAATAAACACACTTCATAACGATGATAATTCTCTCCGACAAATAACTAATCTGTATTTACAAATATGTTAAATATTCTCAACAGTAAAACCAGCAGCCTGAATACGGGGAGAGTTATGAATTATTTGCCCGTTCTTTGACACGAGAAAAACGAGTTGACCAGCTTAACAGCTTTCTGAATTATGCTTACAGATTGATTGTGAGAAAAACACAAAAGGTACTGGATATAATGCGCAGTTGTACCTCATCATCTATACTTTTCCGCAATTACGTGGCTACCTATATCGCTAATGACATAGTTGCAAATGAGCTACTCACTGCAATACACTCAGTTTGCAAACAGACAATGCAATAAATAAAGGAACTGCAGCTCTACAAATACGAAAGAAGGAACAAATACGGGGCAGTAGATTATGTGAAAAGTCTGAAATGCGTGTAAATAATTACGTTGGAAAAATATAATGCTTCTGATAGTAAAAACGCAAGTATAACTGTTAGCGCCAAATCACTTTATAACATCTACCCTTGAATTAGGAAAAAAACTCACCCTTCCGTTGACTTGGGGAATTCTATCACATTCCTTTCTCAGTTGCTTACTGTCAATATATACAACTTTCTTTGTGCAATTGGAGCTCATTTTCCCCCGTTTATATTAAACTGCAGCATAAACTAACATTTCAAATTCGCGGAATGTTTACTTGTGCTATTGTCAGCTATCGATAACAGATTCTATCGACAGAAAATATCCTACGTGAGCTATCGATAACTTAGTTCCAGGGGCGGAAAAAAAAATTAAAATTTCGAATAATTATTGATCGAATTCGAAAATTCAAAATGTTGTCATACGCAATCTGTTCATTTTGAGGTATAATCTTGTATTAAAAGTTTATTCACAGAACACTTTGCAGACAGTATACACACACACCACTGAATGCTTCTTCCAAACTTATATAATTGTACAACACATTGTTCAGGAGATATGACATCATAAACATTGAGATGATTGAGTAACTAGGTTTTGCTTAAAATTTAGCGCACGCTACTGAGACTATATCCACACAATGTTTCGTAATAGGAGCACTTTAGCGATTTACGTCAAACTTCAAGCGTAGTTTCAAACCTTTTCTAAAATCACATTAACAGCATTCGCAATTGCGAATAAGGAACACCGTCAGCTATGAACGGAATGACGACAATGAAAATTTGTGCCGGACGGGGACACGAACTCAGATTTCCCGCTCATCGCGAGCGGTTGCCTTTCAATTTGGCTATCCGAGCACGACGCAGAGCCAGACCCGAACTCCCACATCCCAGCTAGCACTCAAGCTTATTTCAAGGTGGATGTTGAGTTTAGGTTCAGCTGAAAATTCAAGATTGAAAAATCAACCTGTTACACAGCTTATTTCAAGGTGGATATTGAGTTTAGGTTCAGTTGAAAATTCAAGATTGAAAAATCAAGCTGTTACACAGTTTACATCAAGCTGTAAAAATTTAGCTTGAATGAAAATAATTTTCCCAAGATTGAAATAAACTGTAATTTCCCTGGAAGGCTGTACAGCAGATGCGCGCGCAGCATAGCTTCCATAGACGTCCACGGGAAGCGCCACAAGCGTTGCACCTTCGCATGGAGGTAAGAATAAGGGGAGATGGCGCTACGTATCCCAGCCGTACTACTAGTGATGGGCTAAACTGCGATTTTCCGATATCAGTGATTTCCGTGAATGCTACTTTTCAGTATCTGTTATTCTTAACTGTGATTTGTCGCAGTTGAGAGTCGCAGTTAAGGAACCTAAGTCGCGTATCCCTCCGCCACTGCTATTTCTGCTACTTCCGCGATTTCTGCGACTTCTGCTACTTCTGCAATTTCTGTGACCTCTGCGATTTCTGTGACCTCTGCGATTTCTGTGACCTCTGCGATTTCTGCGACGTACCACCGTATGAAAAAGTTACATCTGTCCACACAGAAAATTGCATCTCAACAAACCTGTCATTGGTAAGTATGTTTTACGTTTATTCTTCCGTTGGCTTTAATTTTGTATTAAAGAAACAACTGTGAAAATATTAATAGTGAAATTAATATGTAAGTAGCCGCACAGTACCGTAATAGTTCGTGTTTAGAAAATGAATTCTAACATATTGTTATGTTCATAGGTACCTGAACTACATTTCAGTCACTCAGTAAAGTCATAATTCAAAATATCATTGTCAACAGAGCTGAAGAAATTGCCAGTCTTCAGACCGTTTTCGTCAGACGAGAGGTTAGTTTCTAAGCGTTTTGATGGACTTCATTACTTCAGTGAGATCGTTCTTGCGAATGTGATATAGCAAATATTAGCAAATGTGATATAGCAAATATTAGCAATCTACTCTGTCAATTATATTGCTAGTAAAGTGACAGCAAAAATTGTTTAATAATCCTTGTGTTTTTGCAGACGCAGTTCTGACTGATTACTGGTTGCTGTACATATCTATCCACATCAAGGCTGTTGAGAGAGACTCGTGAAGATTCAACACAGCTCTTAGAAGATTTGCAGTTTAAAAGTGAAATAATTATGAAATAAGTGTGTGACTGATTAAAGTGTTTTATTGAAGTTGTTGTGCGATTTTAAAGGAATAATAAATGTTAAATACATTGAGTGAATAATAAAAATCTCATTTTCCACATGTTAAGCCGTCCTATACCCGTAATTTTCCGCCACTTATTTATTGGTAAACACTTGTTGGATACCGAGGTGCCGCCCCCCCCCCTTACCCCACAATCTTGGTGTGACACTGACCTGTAACATATCCCGAAGTCTACAATATGCATTTTGAGGCTGTTGATATGAAAGTGGGAAGTACAGATCTTCCAGTTAAATCAGGAATAGCTTAAGTGCATTACTTGAAAGTGACACAGGAAAAGCTTACTTATGTAGGTGGTAGTAGTGTCGGCAAAAAGTTCTTGTGTGTGAAGCTGCCATGTAGAACACCAGGTGTAAAACTTTTCTCCCGAGTCTTGAACTGTGTCGGAACAAAAGTGAGGCATTCATATGACTGTTTTCATTTCTCTACACTTATACAGATGTCTGAGTTCTGCTGTGTTAACATTGCAAAGTCCTGTAGGCATGTGGAGTATTAACCAAAACTGTCATATTGGAAGCAGAATCAAACACATTTGTTACGTTACTTGATATTTTCAGGAGAAAAGGCAATGTTGCTTCTTATTAATATAATACATTCAGAGTCACAGCAGTATTTGACCAACCATAACTGATGCTGAATGTGCATGTCGTCATATAATATGAAGGGCTTATTTCAATAGTGGTACAAGTCCATTACCTACACTTTTCTGTCTATAATGTTTCTGAAATTAGTGATCCAAACAAACATAAATAAAGGTTCATCTCTAGCAAGAAGCCATATGCTTGAATATTTCTGGTATCTCAATTGCAGATTTTTCAGCACTCATTTAACTTTACGACTCTATATCTCAAAATTAACAAAAATGGACTTGTACCACTATTGAAATAAGCCCTTCATATGCACACACAGCACATCGATCTCGTGAGGCACAAGGCTCTCATAACGAAGTACGTACGTCGGTCAACAGATGACACTAGGAAAAGTATGTTAACTGCGCTTTTTAGTTGCTACTTGCGACTCTTAGTTGCGATTTGTCACAGAAATCGCAGTTTGACTCGGTAGCGAATAGCGTAGTATGAACTTTGCCCAACAGATGGCAGTGCTAACTGCGGTTTTTAGTTGCTACTTGCGACTCTCAGTTGCGACTTGTCACGGAAATCGCAGTTAGACTCCATAGCGTACCGCAGAGATGGACGTAGTACGAACTTTGGCCAACAGATGCCACTGTTAACCGCGCTTTCTAGTTTCTACTTGCGACTCTTATGCTCGGTTTACACTAGCAAGTTATTGCAGCGATTTACTTGCGCGGAGGAACTCGCCGCGCGATTTGCGAGTGTAAACATATCGCCAAGTCGACTTGCGACCGTAGCAATTTATTGCAGAAGTGACTTGCTGTACGTTTTCCGCTTCCAGTGTGAACGCCACGCAAGAAGTATCTGCAAGTAACTTGCAGCTTTTAGGATTTATTTCTATTTCCTGCAAGTAGGAAGCGCAAGTTAGAGTATGTATGTCGTCTGCATAACACTCATATTTAACATTTTACTTACTGTGGTGACTTAATTTTATGCAACCATCTTACGTATTATATGCAAACAAATTTCAGAAATGGAGGAGAAACGGGAATGGATGAAGCAGGATGCAGAACATTTTACTGACGCTGTGGAGAGCTACCCCGAAATACAGAACGTGCATAACCGAGACTTTAAGGATAGAGTGAAGAAGATGAGCGCATTAAATGAAATCTCGTCGATATTCGACACATCTATAAAAGAAGTACATAGATAGTAGCATAACTTGAAGACACAACCCCTTTGCCACCTGCATCCACTCGCTTGTTGTTTTAGGAATCTAGAAAAAGATGATGTGTAATCATTATCTGTTCTATTTACTTAGCTTGTCACTTTCCATTTTATGAGCATTAGAAAAAAAACAATTTTATAAGCATATCATTCTATAAAATTCAGTTTATTTCAATAAAAATTTAATTTCATTGTTGTGTTTTCACATACCTTCAAATAATTTTCCCTTTTCAAAACGTTAAAAATGGCTCTACATACATCGGGTACGATCAGAAAAATCGTGCTGATGGGAATATGAAACAAGTACATTAGGGACTTGTATGAGTCT
The DNA here is from genome assembly GCF_021461385.2 of Schistocerca piceifrons. NCBI lineage: Eukaryota > Metazoa > Arthropoda > Insecta > Orthoptera > Acrididae > Schistocerca > Schistocerca piceifrons. The sequence continues at coordinate 158,240,889 of NC_060146.1, read as the reverse complement.
CCTACAAAGAAAAGATTTCAAAATTCAAACTTTTTTTGGTTGTGTGTTTCACATAAATAAATGAAATGCCTATTTTATTCGTAGCTCATCGGTGGCTATAAATCATAGAGTGAGTAGCAAACGTTCCTTTGCTGAAATAGCATTACCCAAGTTTGATATGACGGGCACTATTAACACCAACAAATACTCCAGATCATTTGAGGACATTCTGCAAAAGTTTTCAAAAGTATCCATGTTCTCGATACTCAGTTCTTGCAAAAGGTTATTACAGGCACCATCTTACGATCTTCTCATTATCTACTCTCTAACCCAAATACTTCTCTTTTTCTTTTTCACGTTTTGCATTACAATTACAAGAGCTGCAGCATATCTCACCCGCCTACTTGTCATTTTACACTTTGGCTGACACTCGCAGTGGTACTGAAAGCATATGTAAACAGTATCAGCAAGTTATTGACGCAAGTTTCTTGCCAAAGAACTTGCGGAAGAATCTTGCTTAATTCTTGAGCTGCTGTGTAAACACAGCTGCAAGCGGCTAGCAATAACTTGCAGCAATAACTTCTGCAAGCGACTTGCTAGTCTGAACCCACCTTTAGTTGTGACTTGTCACTGAAATCGCAGAAAGCAGTGCTAAATTCGACCAATAGTTGGCTCACGTCTTTGAATGTGAAATACTACTTGCGACTGCTAACTGTGACTGAAATCTCAGTTAGATTCTGTAAAGTTGCTACTGTGATATCTGTGACTTCTCAGTCACTGCGATTTCTAACAGATACGCGATTTCCTGCCCACCACTACGTACTCCCTTTTGAAGCCATGGGGGCGTGGCTCGCTGCCATGACACTCTGACCAAAATATTGCCAGCGTGTTATAGCGCTGCGTGTATTAAAGTCGCTAATTGCACCATATACGCATGTAACGTCATCAGATTGGTTGTTTCAAAGTTTTTGTTTAAAATCAAATCTCGTAAAGGCGAAATTCCGCGTTCCTTCTGATTAAAAATAGTTTTGAATGTAATATTACGAATGGCTAGTCTTCAGTGTAAACGATACAATTTTGTTAATTCAGTAATCAACGTGTTTCACGAACTAGGGTTCTTTCTTTACTTATTCTTACGATCATCTGATTGGACGAAGCAATGCCAGATTTACGAAAAGTGACGTCGTCTTTTCCGATTTTCGTGACATACAAACCAAAACTTTTCAGTTGTTTGAGTTCAGAATGATGTATTGTAGCAGCTATTTACTAATGTATAACAGACTGGTTGCGGTTCTGACCACCACCTATATCTGAAGAGGTAACCAAATGATCTGTCTTTGTTGTTAATTATTTAAACAATGAAGCAGCAGATAGATAAGTCTGATAAAATAACTCAATGTGAGTTAATGTTTAGCCAACAACCTGTCACATTGTGCACAACTTCATTCTGTTGTCAAGTGGAATATAACTGCGGAGAATCCCAAGAAATATAAATTAGGTGTTTGTTATACACAAAACAGATACTTTCAGTTTGAATAACATTGACCCTGAGGAAGAAAACAAAACACTTTGCCATACAGTTCATACACACTTCAATACATACCCACATTTCTTCTCATAAGTGATATGCAGCAGCTCTAATATGAGACTACGGCACTTTTTTTTAGTAACTAACAAATCAACTGCAGCAGCAGCAGTTAAATGACATGTCTGTTAGCCAAGGCAGTATAACAGTGTTCCAATTTTCATCTGCTATGGGACTCATTTTAATATTAGTAAGGGGTTCTACTTATTGCTTACTTACCTTAGGTTCCAATTTCTTATTTTGGTATGGAAGAGATTTCGTAACAGGGCGACAATGTCCCAGTGTTTTTAGGTAGCTTAGGCATAAACCATTCTACATTGAGCTTTGTTTATGTCATTCCCTATTTTATAATTTTCATCTTTTAAATGCAAGCCTTTCTTGTCAAGCTGACAGGTATTTACAGTGGTACAAAATGAAATGATGAAGGGATTGAGACAGATCATGGAGCAAAACTTTACATCATCGTTTGAGAAGTGTGGAATGTCTCAATCAATACGCAGAAGCTTCATTGCTTGCCAATGACAAAGTTTTACTAACATTGAAACTAGGATTTGCTTGTGAAATCATTGCCCTAATAAAAATACAGGCTATATCTTCCTTATTCATTCATAAAAAGTATGGGAACTGGGGATGAAATAAAGCATAAATATTAGGTACTATATTCAGAATTTTATTCCAGCAAAAAAGCTTTTCTTGAACCGTTGTTATCCACTTTGTTGAACTGCTTGTTACAGGTATACAGAAAAATTATTACAATGTGACTTCAGTCAACTGCCTATTCACAAGATTGTGGAATTTAAAAATAACACAGTTCTATGTAAAAAAAAAAAAATTATATGAAATTTAACAAAGTCCACATCATTGGTAGCTGAGAATGATAGAAATGTCTCAGTCTCCTGACTGATACAAATGTAATACTATTTACCATTCCACATACATATGATTTGTCACAGTGGTCTTGCACAAACCAGGAAAGTAGTCAAGCAAACAAACATAAGAAAATATGAAATCATTTATAAAATATGTCTTACTACAGATATAAATGTTGTGGGCTGTAGTTTCTGTGCAACACATGGGTTACATTTCAGTGGATTAGGGGAGAGACTGCTAGAAAATTTAGTGCCCAATGAAGTAGTGAAAAACCAATAACGCTCACCTGCGAACACTACTATCTCATTTTTTGAGGGTAAACCACTGTTGGACTAGATCACAAAAAAATGTAATTTGTAATGACACACAAGCAAAAACCATAACATACCACACAATGATGTGAATGTATTTCAATGTGCCAAAAATGAGGCAATTCTATTTCTCATTAATATATTGTCACTCGTGGAAACTTAATTAGCAACAATGGCTAGAACATACTACAGCGTACTGTGCCAAACAATGGCTAAATATTTCAAAAAGAAATGTATGTCCCATTTGGAAGCACACAGATCACAAGCTATTGCAGAACTAGTACTGCATACTGGTATGGAGGAGTATCAATCACTTGGAAACACTCTACATATAATGTAGTTCCAAATGTTGGTTTGAGGAAGATATATTTGGAAGGTATTACACACACACACATAAAATTATAATTGTCTGAATCCATCACACACCAGGAACAAATTTTCATAGACACCCTGAATATGCTAGTACCAAAAGTTTTAAGATACAGACATCACAAACATTTTGTAGCTGGTTATAACAACATAGACATAATGGAAAAGGAAAAATGTGCATCATTTATTAATTACAATAAGGTTACATTCCCAGTTTGCCTCAATATAATGAATGCTTTATACAAGATGCCTCACACGCTAGACCTCTGCGTACAAATATCAGTTACTGACCTTTAAAGAGTACCAGTTTTCTATAGGTTGTCCTGATTTTATTTTCATGCAATGCATCACTTATTCTCTTGGCTGCATGTTCTTGCCATGTCAGGAGGTATCGTGTGGCAATTGCTTTAATCAGCAGTATCATATGATTGTCAAAGGGATGCTGATTTCTCATGTGGTCTGCTAACTCCTTAAACACTAGCTTGAATATGAATTCACTAAGCACCTCAGACACACATTTGGAAAACTGATTTTTCAAAGGAATTTTAGAATTACCTAAGGAGAGCTCTTCCTTTCCATCTTCAGTTTTGGCTGCCATCAGCAGAGTGCAGGATGAAGAAGTTCCTGCTCTTGTTCCTGAGTATACTGCAGGACCACCAGAACGTAGTCAGACATCCCCTGAAAGTGAGGAACTGAAGACGAAGTGTGAACACCTCGTAAGAAAAACTGATCAGTACAAAAAACAAATTAAAACTATTCAACAGTGTAAGCGACGACTTAGGAAGAAAGTGGCTAACACTTTGGAACGGTGGCAGTTACTAAGCACGGAAAATAGTGCAGCGACAACTGACAATGACCACGATTACTTTGCTACTGGAATTTATCTCTCTGAAGTGGCAGTCCATATTGTAGTATATGTAATGTTAACAAGAAGGTACTGCCAATTATTTTTAACAATGATATCTTTCAATGGAGAATGTCAATGAATAGTGCATCAAACATCAAACAAAAGAAATGTTCATTTGCTGTGCTTAACCCAAATACAGAGTTACATTTAACACAGCCCAAGTGTTAATTTCTGTGACTTCACTAAATAATTATACCAGACAAACTTGTTAGCTTCAGTAGTCTCATAATCTAAACAGTGAACCTGAATTTTCTTCTCAAATATTCTCGTGTGTGCAGAGGCTGATGCTCATCAAAAAGGAGTTTCATAAATTTTTTTCTACATGACAATGTGGAGAAACAGATTATCTCTTTATAACATACTGTGTAGCTGCAGAAACACTTCAGTGTTCCAGCACCTCCCCTCCTAAATTCTATATACAGCATGGAATCATTCCTAGGCAAAAGCTGTGTGTAAGGACCTAATCAGGTGGAAAGTGAAATTAATGTTTTCAAATGACCTGAAGGAATCCTCCCAAAATCAACATATATAAGTAAAACTAGAGCTGTATCAATTACTCCTAAAATATAACTGCCATTAACTAGCAAAGACAGTGCAATAAAAATGTTGTACAACACAGTAGACCAGACAAAGTGAGATGTTCACAAACTACTGCCTTAAATATTCACATAACTGATATAACTTACTTCAAAAGTGTATTCCATTACTTTCGGAGTTAGAGCCAAATAATAGAAACTGAAAACTAAGTTAGCTATACCCTCCCTCCAAAGCCCCATAAACACATCTTGTTTGTAATACGTACTGGGACATTTCAGTTACGTTACACTACTGGGAAACACTGTTCATTACCACCAATATTTACTGAAATATGGTACATAGAATGGCAAATCTACACAGTGTCCTGTTTAGGCCTATACTTTACGCCAGTTAATGTAGTGTTAGCTTTTAATTTGGTACATGACGAAGACAAAGTGAGTTACTCAACACTTCGATTATCAACGATACATATGTATTATACTGAAACGTGAACTTGAAAACTAAGAATTTAATTCTTTGAATTAACATACCGTTTGCAAATGTTTTGGGTGTGTGGGGAAAACTGATGGTACAGCATTTTCTTGGAGCCTTACTGTTGAAAGGGAAGTTCGGTCTATGTCCTCTTCTCGGAAATGCTGAGAACATATAGTGCTCCATTTAGATGCACGCCAATTCTTCCTCCTCACGGCATTCTCCCACAGAGCTTTCTGACTTTCATTTTTAGGAAATCTAGAATCATACAGGAGAAAAACACGCTATAGTACAAGTACCGATGTAGCACACGTTCGTTCACAATGATGTTGTAAAATCACACTTAACGAGAGAACTTACACATGAAATGTTACTCCCTTCGATTTCGCATCACAATCAGAACGATTCGTACATCCGAACACCACACAAGTCACCATAATAGCGCAAAATCCTTCTAAAAGCGAGCGACAAGCCTATGCACACAAGCTTACAGCAGCAATGTTTTGGTCGGACTGAGATGGCTACCCTCGGCTTCACATAGCTTCACAGCTGTGACGTCACGGCGACTCCCTTTATTCTTACCTCCATGCACCTTCGACCATAGATACTAATATCTATGGTCGAAGCGTTGCACTGACGGCCATTTTACCTTTGTGACGCGCGTTAAATTCGTTAATGATCGTTGACTGTTGTGAAGTTTGTTTTATACTGGAAAATAGTTCGGTAAGTGTGTGGCGTCTCCTGCTTTACAGCTACACCGGGTCTGAAGAGGATATATAGTGTATTACAGGTACGTTGATGCATTTTTCTCTAGTGGTACGTTAATATTACAAATGATAAATATTATTATGTAACGTAAAGAAATATCATATTCTTTTACGTAGAAAAATTGAGCCTGGGTGAAAGTGAAATGGATTATCAGCTAAGAATTACAAGTTTTTCAGCATAAAGAGGTCATTTCAAACTAGCTCTCTAGTACGTGGCACCAATAAATTAAAACTTAATGTTATTTTACCTTTTTAAAATCTCGCCTTTTTATATATATCGCCCTATTACATTTGTTTACTTGTAAGTACTCACGTGACTCACACCATGAATGAATAATCGTGAAGTGCGAAAAGTTTTTTTTGCGAATACAAATATTAATGACATGGTGAACGGGAAAAAGTACATAAAAAACCAGTCACTACATAGGTGTCAGTCTTTTTTATTTACGTAGCTTTGACTGCTCTTTAATTGCGGTAATATGAAATTTCTTCCTGTTAGTATGACACTCTTGCACGAAGTAAACATACTCAAGAAATTCAAGTCAAAGAAGTCTTAAAGTTGGGCAACAGTAAAATCAGAGTTGCAGTCTGTTATTACGCCATCAGTCTTGAGAGATTTTGTTGAAGCTGTTAATTCTTTCTGTGATGATGGACACAAAATTTCTTGTGACTCATGCTTGGCAAAAGCTAAGCATATTCATAATAAGTGTAACATTACTTTTCATGGAAAGTAGTGGCAAATTTTGGATCTGGGCTGTACTGTGAAGGATGAATCTATTAAGAATGATTGTAGTACTGTTGAGAAAGCTTACCATATTCCAACATTTATGAACAACAGGGGACACTTCTCATTTGACTAGAACTTTAAAAAAATCTGACTTTGTTGTGAATGTTTGTACCTTTTTAATGTTGTATTTAGCTTAAATAGTGTGTGTTTAGTTGCACTAACATAATTGTGGATAGAATAAAACGTCTACATTTTTCTAAACAGTAGTTTCATTATAAGCTTACAGTATGAGGTGCATATGATTTCAAGTAATTGTTTCTTTATAATTCAGATTAAATGGCCCTGAAACTGTTAGAAATGATGTGTGGCTTCTTCATGAAGTCATCGCAAAATTACCGAAATGTAATCTTTACTTTAAAAATTTCAAACAAAAAGTTATTTCAAATTACTTTAAAAACTCTTTGGAATGAAGTCACCAGAAGCAGCTGCTTACTCAGTGACGTTTATATTAGTTAATGATTCTTACTTCATCACTGAGTTTGAAGTTATTTTGGTAATCTGGGGCATAAATTATATTTAGGTTGATCAGTTTCAACTTTTTACATTTTTTATGTTTAGGTATGGCTAACATTTTCTTTTACCTGTTACAGGATCATTATACCGGCAGAAGTCAGCAATATTTGATCCTGCTCTGGTCTGTGTGCTGGGGCCAAAGGGGCTTCAGAATAATTAAATTTTAAAATAAAACAATTTTAAACACTTCGAAAATAAAAATTTTTAAACATACATGTCTTAATAATTTGTTTCACACCATTTCCATTCTGATATTTATTTAATTAATTAGGTTCAATAAATTCAGATTAATAATTATATAGCTTAAAACAATCTGTAAATACCAGGCTGTATTCCACGTGTATAGATACAGCTGGAGCCAAACTTGATAAGTCAAGCTTGAAATATAGCTTGAACTCTGCCAACCTTGATGTTTGTTTCAAGCTTGAATCCAACTAACAGGCCTGAATATTCCAGCTTTGATCAAGATTACATGCTTGAACTTTACATCTGGAAACAAGTTTGAAACCAGCTTACTGTGCTATCTGGGATGTCAACCATGCGTCGTCATTCCACTCTACAGCTGATTATTGTCCTTTTTACTGTTAATGTATTCCATAACGGCTTTAGTCACTGCAGTGCCTGTTTCTATCGACATACATGCATGTCCAAAGGAACTTCGCATAGTAATCAGAAAACACAGGCACTGCAATATCGTATCGTATTTTTTAAACTTCCTCCCGCTTATATGATTAAAATAAATATTTAACAGTTTATCACAATTCTAAAGTAATTTGATACTGCCTTATATATGGGAGTTTAATTCTTTGAAGAATCTGGTTTTACTGGTAGAAAACCAGTGGAGCACGTAGTAAAATAATCTAAATTACTATCGTTAAGTGTGGATTCTCAAGTTAAAGAAGCTCAAAGAATGTGAAAACATTACCCGACTACTCGTAAACAGGAATAAAAACCTATACATATTTACAATATAAATACAAAGTTTCGTAGCTGAATATAAACCTCACGACCCTGGTTAAAACTAAAAGCTTTTCTTTTACTCTATTTTTGATAATTTTGGCTCCCTTTTGTGAGGATCTGCAGTGTAAGCCTAACTGAACGTTATCTCCTGATCAGTTTACTCTTGTGAGGAGTCTCTATTTACAAAAATTTGGACTCGTAGTCTGCATTCATACTCTGCAAATCACTGTGATGTTTATGGCAGAGGGTACTTATCATTGCACGGGGTAGTGGATTATCTACCGATTGCATTCGCGTATACATTGTAAGTAGGCTATCGTTGGAAGTTGGAGTTCATCTTTAAGCGTCTGCCTAATCACGTTTTCAACACTTCCGTAGGGGTCCCGCTCGAGTTAAACAAATCTGTGTTGACTGTGTTCTCCTTTTTCGAATGTGTTCAATATAAAATGTTCTAAGATGGGACACACTTGTGTTCTGCAAGCAGTCTTAGTTGTAACCTGACTGCATTTTCCCAGTAACCTACCAACGATCCGAAGCCTGCAATGTGCTTTACTTTAGACTGAGTCTATGCGATTGCTCCATTCCGTAGACCCCGCAAACTGATACACTTAGGTATTCGTATGAGTTGACGGATTCCGCTGATGACTGACTGATTGTTTAGTAAAGGTTGGCTTATTCGTGAAATGAAATAAATATTCGTATTACAGGTTTGAGTTGCGGTCTCTCAAATAAGAGTTTCTTTTCAATATCAACGTATCTTTGCTTGACTTTTATGGTGACTTTCTTCTTAGTGATTTTTGCAAAGCCTCGAGGGAAAATGGGTCTCGTAATTAAAACAATTAAGACGTTCTTTTGTAACTTACGGTCGCCGTGCCGCCGGACGGGTTTACTCTTGGCTTTTGTTCGCTAGCACTGAGTGAAGCAAGCTGCAAAATTAATGTCCACCTACCTCAGTATACCATTTGTTCCATCGTCCGTATCTCTGCATTCGTAGGTACTGTGCAGTCCATGTTAAAAGCAGCGTTGAAGAAAACCATCGTCCATACTTACGATTTCATAGTCCGCGTAACTCAGGTAATATAATAAACCTGCAAATCTCTAATAATAACGGTCATAAGGGGATGCTTCCTTCCTTCATTGAAAATGTTTGCTTATCGATACTAATGTTTTTGTGTCAACAGGCTCACATTTACGTCGATAGCACATCCACTACTAGTTCATGCGGCTTATGTCACACACAAGACAGCCAGAAATGTGCTAAGTCCAACTCGAAATATTACGAGATTAATACAGTCAATACTCTGCTACGAAATGAGTTTCGCACTCGGTCCTTTTCAGTGGATTCTCCGAACGAAGATGCTCGCCAGAAATGTTCTGTAAACGCATACTGAACACGCCACGCCGAATTTTTCACAAAGGCCAATAGTTTCCAACGCGGTTTTCTCCACAACAAACACTCCAGAATCTCCCAAACTTCACAGAACAGTCTGTAACTGCATCTGTTTGCACGGCGATACAAACCGGACGCGATATAACAGTCTTTTCTTCATTTTACAAATAATTTTTCCAGACACATCTAACATAACCTTCTCGTCCGGCAACTAGTCCACGACTGACTGAATATAGTTGGTTTCAGGATATATAACTCATTCCAATGCGCGGGAAATACTTTACTCTCATTGGTTGATCAAAACGAACAGCCAATCAGATTAATCTTTCATGATCATATTCGCGCTCAAACTGCTTTACTCAAATCAACATTTGCAGATGCATCTACGTCATTTCATGCTGCTAGTATTATCAAAATGTTCCACCGAACCAAACGAAACCAAAACTAAGAGAAAACTATACTTGAAATATACTTTAGAACTGATTATCCTCTTACTACCTTTCTGGCTGCCTTATTACAAAAGCAAACTCTCATAGACATACGTCGTCCACCAGTTAGGGGGGTTCACAGTTTTTCATGACATCCTGTTGTCGTAACACTTGTTAGTTAAGTAAGGTGTAATACAATATAGAATTGCAATTTGACGTAAGTCCCACATACACAATCACATTCACTTTCATTTACTCTCATCCTAACACGAAATATAAATATTAGCTTTTAAACTGATTTTTCCATTACGAATGAAAAATTATCGAAAGTTTAGAATTGAAAATCTTTATAAAATAAATCGGCACAGTAAGAGGGCTATTACTGTTTTCAAATAACAAAAAAAATTTAAACTGTTATTGTTACTATCTGAATTTACTTTCTTAAGTATCAGTTAAGTACCTTTTTAATAGGTTTTCTATATCTACAAAACTATTATAGGTAGCGATATCAAATTTTGATACGAAGTTCGTCTGAATAATAAAAAGTCATGTACCAAATTTGGAATCAAACAGATAACGTAGTTATTTAGTTTCTTTGGCGAGGTGAATAAGTGATTTTAGTATGTGCCACAGTGAGCATTCTCACGGTCCGCTTTAGCGACAGATGGGCCACATGCCTGCTGCCACCGAACGCTACTATACTGCAGGCTTCCAAAACAGCTTGCCATAATGTAACAAACTTACTGCAAAAATCTGCAGTCGCGTAATAGCTTCGACGCTACAGCCAGGCAAGGAAAGATCAGACTTCAACATTTAAAAGATACAAAGATACAGGTTGCTGGTCAGAAAGGACACATATCACAATACGAGACCGCTAATGAAATGTTAGTACTTTACTTTACTTTTCCGTGTCCAGATCAAATTTTATTTTTCCAATAGTTAGCGACCGCTACGGCTTTGTCGTTGGCTTGTAGCAGGTCACTAAAACTGCAGAGTTCCGGCAGTAGTCGGCACATGAGCAGATGTGCCTCGTCTTGTACCTCTTCGCATCCGCAAAGAACGTCATCATCGTTAGTCGGCAGTCCCCACTTGCACGGATTAGTTTTGCATCTGGGTACACCAGCCCTCAGCCTAATCAGTGTTCTCTACACTATATAAGGAAGTTTGTTTCCAGGTGCCATTTGCTCTTTTGGTATTATCTGCAGTGCGGTTTGTTCATTCTCCCATTTACGGACTCTATTATCTTCCTGTGAACTGTCAAGGGTCTTGGTTCTTGCAATAAAGCTATTTCTAGACTTAAGCCTCCGAGCCTGAGTGACGTGCCCATTCAGTGGGTGTCGAGAATCTGTTTCTTTCTTTGTTCTCTCAGCGTCTGCCGCCACCTGCCTTCTGATCTTGGATGGGGCAATTCCAGCAAGTAGGTACAAATTACCCGTTGGTGTGGGTCTGAGACAGCCTGTAACAATTCGCATTGTCTCATTTACACTTACATCGACCTGTTTAGCATGTGCAGATGCTTCCCATACTGGCGCTGCATAGTCTTCTGCAGAAACACACAGAGCGAGTGCTGATGTTCTCAGCACTGATGGTTGAGCTCCCCATTCATAGATTGTCAGCCTGCGGATGATGTTATTCATGGAGCAGACTTTAGCATTGGTGTTTTGGCAATGCTGCTTGAAGGAAAGCGTTCTGTCAAGTACAACCCCAAGGTATTTAGGTGTTGGGCAGTGCTTTAGCTTCTTACCTTGCCATGTAACGTCGAGCTCAACTCCATCATCTCTATTGCGCAGATGGAAAGCACATACTTGCGTTTTGTCAGGGTTTGGCTTGAGGTGATTGGCGTCGTAGTATTGAGCCATTTCTTCAAGCACTCTAGAGAGATTTCCAGATGTTGCATCAAAATTGGACCCCTGGACCACCACAGCTGTGTCATTAGCATATACGAATAGTCTTGCATCTTGAGGTATAGGTTGGTCATTAGTGTACATATTATAAAGGATGGGAGAAAGTACACTTCCTTGTGGTAAGCCATTCTTCTGCAGTCACCATCTACTGTTCTTACCATTTAGGGAGACATAAAATCTTCGATTCTGCAGAAGACTACCAATAACCATCGTCAACCTACAGTCCCCTGTGAGGTGATATAATTTGCGCCATAGCTTTCTGTGGTTTACTGTGTCGTATGCAGCAGTAAGATCTATGAAAGCTGCTCCAGTTATTAATTTTTTTTTCAAACCCATCTTCTATATGTTGCGTCAGGTTAAGTATTTGCCCACAACAAGATCTTCCTGGTCTGAAACCGGCTTGTTCCTTTATGAGTTTTCCATCTATAGTTTCTGCCACCCGGTTGAGAATCATCCGCTCCAGTATCTTATAGAGATGGCATAGAAGTGACACTGGTCTGTAACTTTAGGGGTCCTTTATCTCCTTGCCAGGTTTTAGTAAAGCCACCACTCTCGCCTGCCGCCATAGTTTTGGAATATTCAGCTCTTTAATAAAGGTGTTCATCATTTGTAGTAACCAGTTTCGAGCTTTGGGCCCAAACTGTTTTATCTGCTCTGTTCTAAGGTCATAAGTTCCAGCGGCCTTATTCAGTTTCATACTCTGAATGGCGTCTTCCAGTTCGGTTGCTGTGAATGAAGCATTGGGGAGTCCGTAATCTTTTTGTTCTTGGGGTATAACTCTTTCTCTTTTCCCTTTGGTTTTCCCATTCTTCAGAAGTTGGCTAGCAATCTGATTTGCTGTTACCCCGTTGTTCTTCTGCTGGTAGTCAGTTGGGCCCCCACTTAAGTTTTTCAGTAATTTCCATGCACGCCTGCTGTTTTGTTTCATGTCAAGATTCTCGACTAGTTTGCACCACCGTGATCTCTTATCCTCAGCAATAGCCTGCATAAGTTCCCCCCCAGCCTCCATCGTATCTTCGGTGAAGGGGTCCTGAGTGAACAGGGGGAGGAGGAGTAGATTTGTGTTTAACGTCCCGTCGACAACGAGGTCATTAGAGACGGAGCGCAATCTCTGGTGAGGGAAGGATGGGGAAGGAAATCGGCCGTGCCCTTTCACAGGAACCATCCCGGAATTTGCCTGAAGCGATTTAGGGAAATCACGGAAAACCTAAATCAGGATGTCCGGAGACGGGATTGAACCGTCGTCCTCCCGAATGCGAGTCCAGTGTGCTAACCATTGCGCCACCTCGCACGGTGGGTGAACAGCTTTTGATACCTGTCAAGTAAGACCTTGCTGCTGCCGGTCAGACCCTGAATGTACTGGGTACGGCAACCGCTTGGGATGTTTTTCATTGAGATCCTTTTCACAAGATCGATAAATCTACTATACTATGAAATGTTAGTTAACGGCCATTATCCTTCGTCAATTATCTTTGTGCTGATTGCTGCACAAGTACAAATTGTTTATGACAGAAGCAATTAGGTTCGGCCTACTGTCATTTCAAATAAAACATCGATACTTTTGATGACTTTGTTTATCAATTAAATAACTGTACAGCGTCTTGTAGATTACGCTAAGCGGTCAGTTCTAGTGTCCGATTCCATTCGGCGGCTTTGAGCAATGACGTCATGCCTAATGCAGAGACGCTACGTAGATGCAATATTTGAAAGCAACTGATCATATTCAGAAATTATACCGACAATAACTAAAGGTAACGAAAATAAATAAGAACAGAAAAAGAGAAGTATACATGTCCGAAATAAATTATTATCGTAATTTATTCGAGTAAGAAAAGCACAGAGAACCTTTAAATGCAGTACAGTATAGCGCATGGTGAAGTCATAACATTATGAATCAGTCTTAACTTTTAATACTAATTATTGAATCTAAAGGGACGAGTGCACAAGTAACGAAAATTGACAAAAATAAGATCTAACAAATACTTTAATCGGTAACTGGAACTGACCTATATAGGTTAATCCTAATCATCTATTCCAACGATTCCACAGTTTGTTATTTAGATCGTTTTAACAACACGTGTGTCGACTGAAGTGTTACAGGACTTCTACATATGGTATTACTGTCTTCATTACAAAATTTGGAAATTGTACCTACAATATTCACTGACTTTTCATGGTAGTTCTGAGACCAATTAGAAATGTAGAAATTCTACGAAAACGTAGTCCACAGATTTACTCCAAAACCGTCCAAAATTAAGAATCATCGAAAAGTTGGAATCCATAACTAGAATTGACCTCCTATATTGGATGGTTCATTAATTAGCTCGTTTTTCCAGCACGCGTGTACACTAAAATGTAGGCCAATAGGATTTCTGCATTTGTAGTTGCTCTTTAAACTACTCCAAAAAAGTTACTAATATTGGAATTGGTAACTATAATTGACTTATATAGAAGGTCAGTTATAGTTACCGATTCCAATTTTTGCTATACACTGCAGTAGTTTTAGAGAGCAATTACACAATGTAGAAATGGTATTACGTTTCAGTGCTTACAACTGCAAAAATAATTTACATATGAATCATGGAGCGGCTGGAATTTGGAACTAGGATTTACCTACATAGGTTAATTCTAGATATCGATTCCAATATTCTTTATATTTTGTAGATATCCATTTGTCATGCACTGGCTTTTCTTTTAGTATTAGTGTGTTGATTTCTCCACATTTTATGCTGCTGTTTCGTATTTGTTGTCGTTCACTTAATTTCCCCGTTTTTCTGATATATTTCAGTTTCTCCCCGCCCAAAACTCACACTTTCCTGCGCTTCTCCCGTTACATTCAATAACTAATATAAAGTTAACGCTATTTTACAACAGTATGACTTCACCACGTGCTCTACTGTAATGCAATTTAAACGTTCTCTATGCTTTTCTAGTCGCATAAATTACGAGAATACCTCTTACCAGACATGAAAATTTGTTTTTAATTCTTGTTATTAATTATTTCAGTTATCTTCAATTCGTTTTGATATAATTCATGACTAAGTAAATAACTGCGTGAGTGTGATCGTAATTTTATAGTATGCTACATTCCTTTGTTTGCGAGTATGATCCATTTGCTTTCTTTCATAGATTGCCTGTATGTAGCCAATTTGCCTTCGGTATGACGTCATTGCTCAAAGCCAACGAGAGGAATCAGACACTAGAATTTATCCGAATTTATCCCTAAGACGTTCCTCTCAAAACCCTAGCAGACAAATCAGAATAATAATAATTGAAAGTTTTTGTCTTTTGTTTTAGAAATAAAAATTATCTGAGATATTATCCCTTGCGCCTGTTACGTGTATATAAATTAATTCTTTGCCGCTAATTGGCATATTTATTCCATACGGAATCTTTCTTTTTCCTTAAAAGATCTAAACATTAGACACAATATACTACTTTTCTGTGTTTAGTGAACTATTTTACATTTTTGACTATTTAAAGCAACTCCACATTTTATCTATGTCTTACTGAATATTAGTACCGTAGCACGTCTACAGGAACGGAAGGCACGCCCCCCCCCCTTACGATGACGATTTTTGACTCCTCCCTAGCACCACTATTTAGGGCTCCGAGAGCCCCAAGTCAGGTGACTGTCATCAACAGCTTCCCATCAGTCTCGACTCAAACAGCAGCACTGTGGCTTACAGTGACAAAGTCCTTTTGGCAGGAATCGCTATTCCATCAGAGTTTCAAGACAGTCTCCATAGAACGATGACAGACCGACACAGGCCCCAGGTTGGTTGGCTGCGAACTGAGTACAAGAAGATCGAGCCATTGGACAGGAGTAATATTTATATGGGAACAGTCTTGCATGCATCACTATTGTGAGGCAACAGTGACTTCTCTCGGCCTACTTTTCTTGAATAGTCAGCTTTTATGGACACTTCGTCTGTAGCTGAAAGGTGTCTTGTCTTCACCTTTCAGAAACAGTGGTGGACTTATACTGCAGTGATAGAACTTTGAGTAATCGCTTTACGTCCAGCTTATGGGTCGTTTCTTCAGTCCATGTGGACAACACAGTGAAGGACTCCTCCACTATCTATGATATCATTCCGCTATACTGGCGTTCTAGACACCCAAATCTTATGGTATGTAGCAGCTACCTCCTCCTTGTGGCCGCATTACTGTTAACATCAGCAGTCCTTTCTTGTCTGCATTTCGCCCTAGAGTTATATATTGATCTGTTTTGCTCTCACAGACTTCTAAATTTCCACTCCATTCCCAAGCCAGCTAAATAAAAGATTCAAACTATGGAAGGCACTAACTACTGATAGGGATAGTTAGCAAATGAAAGATATTAATAGAGAACAATGTATTTACCTTAATATCATCACAAGTCATAATATATATATCAGTTCATGACAAATTACAAATCTCCGCCATCTCTCTCCCCACATCCACCACTGCTGGCGGCTCACCTCCAACTGCGCAACGCTACGCGCTGTTCACATCCAGCTGCCGCTGCCCAACACTACAATGGCAGACAACAATGCAAACTAGCCACAGACTGCACACAGCACAGCCAGTGATTTTCATATTGAGCGCTACGTAACGTTGCCAATAAGAAAACATAAACAGCCTACTTGTAACGTTGCCAATAAGAAAACATAAACAGCCTACTTACATAGAGAAAACATAAACAGCCTACTTACATAGCCCCCATGCTCCCCACAAAAATTTTACAAAATATTTTTTGGGCAGTGGCCAATAATGATTTGATAAAATTTTTCATAATTACAATAACAAACATGTCAAATGCACACACTTATTGATACAATGTTGGTCAAAAGCTAAAATTTTCTCACAGTCCATAAAGACAGTCCTAATCGTACATAAGAGTAGAATAGCAGTGTTTTTTCTCAAAGTCTGAGCAGTAAAAGAAAATGCACACGGAAGTAGTGGATTTCCATGCAGTCTTGAAGAAGTAGTGTTGTCCTTCCAATGGAAAGACAGTGCTGACTCTTGATATGCATACAGGTAATGGGCCACAACAGAGCAAACCCACAGCAGAGTCAGTCGAAATTTTGAAGAGTATTGGTAGGTAGGTCATCACAGAGCAGACCCACTGTAGTCCTGGTAGAGATTACGGTATTGGTGGGCCACCAGAGGTGCAGACCCACTGCAGTCCTTGTAGAAATAATGGTATTGGTGGGTCATCAAAGATGCAGACCCACTGTAGTCCTTGTAGAAATAATGGCGTTGGTGGGTCATCATAGATGCAGACCCACTGTAGTCCTTGTAGAGATAGCCAGCAGCCATCTGTTGTGACTGTGCAGGTGCACAATCACCACTGAAGAGTCTTGCGGAGAATATAGCAAGTCCATAAACCACCACTTGTGCACTCACAAAGTTTTTGGAATTGTCCTTAGAACCAGCAATGCTGTTATCCAGTCCCTTGCTGAATTATTAACACACTTGCAAACACTAACAGTCCCTACTTCTCACATATTGTCCATATACTATGACCAACAGAAACGTGTGCAGTGAAATGTAACTTACAAGTTAATAATGTCATGAGCTGGTGACAATTACAACTTTATAACATAAGAATACAATTACAAAGGTACAAAATACATCATTAAAAACATAATAATACAGATAACATTTGTAGTACAGGCTTTACAAAAGAATAGAAATAAACATATACATCAGTGTTACAAAAATAGTGACATAAGTACATACATAAAATAATGAGAATAGTTTTCGAAACATTAATTTCACACATGAACATTGAAACAGAACAGAATTGTAAACAACTTTACAAAGAAAATAACATATTATTAATGCAACTTATATTTGAGGATAACAGTATTCCTCCTCATAGTGAATATAGCTTAGTATTAGAAGAGAAAAAAATTCTATGAAACAGTACACAGAGACAGGAAGAAAACAAATACTCAAGGGTACACAAACACATAGTGGGATAACACCAATAGGAAAGGACAGGGTTCGTTTTCAGTGTAACATTTGGTACTGCAGTCCAACCCAAAACTTCATATATCTTTCCTCTTATTTCATCCTTTGTTTCCACCAAAAAAAATTCTATCTAAGCATGCTTTCTGTATTTATATGTTCACACATTTCTTACCTCAACATTTATTTCCAAGAAAATCCTACCTAAACCTGTTTTCTCAATGCATTTCTTCCAATTCATCGCAACTCATTCTCTTAGAGGCTACCCCCTCTTAAGCTAACTTAAATCTACTGAGCTCAGATGCTAAACTAAGGGACGAGGCAATGCAGCATCACATAACAAATCAACACAAACAGCAATGCAAAAAAATGCAAATTGGCAAAGCTAGCAGCATAAATGAGCAAAAGTCAAATTCAATAACACTATGCCTGGCAAACAGCAGCAACTTATACCTAAACATGACATAGCGCAAGAAGAAAAAATATTACACTAAACAACAATGCAGATAAGGGAAATGTATATTCACATCTTAATGTCTATGTAATTAAAGTGGTGCACCACAAGAAGTTATTCTACCAAAAAGTTACCAATTACTTGAAAAGAAAATTATGAATGCAGTTACTAGTTCCTTCTTATTGTTCTTTCCTGTCCAAGTGCTCCTTTTTTAAAGAATGTGGATCATAAAATAATTATTTAATAGATCTGTTGACAGAAAGTGTTCACATTAGCAAATGCATTTTATTTTATAAAAGCAATGCTGCAACACAGCTGAAAAACAGGTATCAAATGAAATAAGCAATTACGCAAACCAAAGCATAAAAATATCATTCAATAGTCATGTGACATTTCATAAGTTAGTAGAAATTCTCTCAACTCTCGTAGAAAGACGCTTGTCATAATCAGGTGTGCAGATGTAAAAATATTTCCAAGGATAATGGCCTCCCCTTTTTTTTTGTTCTATCTTCCTGTGCTCTGAAAGGCACGCGCTAATGACTTTTTCTCCAGGCGTCTGACACAGCTGGGTGCCCGCGACGCATTACGTGCAGGTGGTCACCTAACTTTCGTACGGAAATATTTACGACAGCAATTTTCGCTAAAGTGACAGTCTCACATAAAAATACTTCACAGGTCAAGAATTAGCGTTGCAAATCTGTAGAAACAAAATCCTATGAATATAACAGTGTCCAAAAAATGTTCAGTGGCATTGTGATACATTCACACATGATTCACACATGTCATAACTCTTAAAGTACGATTCTTGGTTTCCAACATCCTGTTTCACAAGTCAAGAGTCCCTACCCACTATTCATTACTCCTTACCTTATTACACATATACGTATCCATCGACACTCGTCAATATTTCGTCATTATAAATATGAAGCATAATCAAATAACTCATGTAGCCTCAGCCTATTAATCATAAACATACCTCAGCAGCATGATACACATCGTCGTCGTAAAAATAACATCATAACACCTCAGTCAAATCTCAAAATCGTCGTAGCTTCCTCCAATAATTAAAAAAATTCTCTGCTCATGTCAAAAGTGTCATCTGCCTCAAACGTACTTTAAAAATCATTATCCCTTTACCAAAGACATCATTCAAAGCTCTCATAGTATCACAATGGTTCCGAAAAAATATGAACAGTTTACAATGCACAGACAAAATACAGTTTCATAAGTGTGAAGTTATCCAGCTGTGTAATTATGTAAACATCTGTCACTGACGTAGTAAAAAAAATGTTTATCTCTCAGTTAAATGATCAGATAGCTGTGTAATTTGTGTGTTAGAGAAATATGGTACCGATGTGTAAAGTTGTATAAGCAAATACCATATTAGCTAGGGTTCCTTGTGGTTGCCACACACATGGTACACAAAGTAAGCGTGTACCCCCCTGAGGATTAATGTAATTATACCCTCAGGTGTTACAGATTACACCAATGGAATGAAATATATCACGGAAAACTTTTTTTGTAATTCAAAAATCTTTAAAAATAAATGTTTTAAGTATAAAATTGATCACTGAAATGCGTGTCCTGTAGCGCTAAATGTGCATCTTGTTGTAAGATAATCTCTGTGGAAGTGTCGTAGTTATTTTCCTCCGAAAGCTAAGTTCCGCAGAAGCCAATGTACTTACCTCATGATAAACCAAAGTGAAATGCTTTGCGTATAGATATCGTAGTTATTACGCTTATTGTTGTGATGAAGAAAGTACTGTGCTGTAACGTATTGTTGTGCTACGGAAAAGCTGTCTCCTTGTAGCTATACCACAAAAGTTACTACTAAAATATGTTTTACTTTCCAGAAGAATTCAGAAAACTGTGCAGATATAAAACAGATACACCGCAAAAGCAACATTGTAACTTGTCACTCATTAGTAGCGTCGTGATAAAAATCGTGTAGCTGTCACATAAACTAATCACTCTGTCGTCTGGTATCACACAGAAAGTACTTTAAACCCAGAATGTATTTTCAAGTAAACCAAAATGTTGCATTAAAATCTCATTAGCAGTACCAATATAGTATGTGTCCTAAGTATGTAAGCCTGATAGTCGTTACGTAATCGTGCAACTAACAAGCAAGAATGTACAAATACAGCACTGTGTCGTCTGTTCACTATAACAATGCGTTCGTAATTTCTGTTTAAAAATGTTCCCTAGGTTCTAGACTGGATATTGTACTTCAAACATTGTTGTATGTTAACAGTTTCTTAAGCATACTAGAAATGTGAAGTGAAAAGTTTTATGGCAAAGACAAAGTTAAAAAACAGATTATCTCTCAGTAAGCGGTTTTACATGTGAAGTGTGGTGCAATCCTTTACTCTTCCTAGTACGCAGACTTTTAGCTTCAAAGCAATTATCATGTTGTTTACATCGGTAAAGAATGCTAAATCTTTTCTCAAGGCTAGCGTCTTTGTTATTTTTCCCTGAGCCAGCGGCCGCACGCAGCTGCCTGCGGTGCGAGTCATTGTCTGTTCCTTTGTTGGCGCGCGTCGTTATTGGAATTAGGAGACCTAGCTTCTAGAAATTCACCTTGTCGAAAGTGCCCTGCTCTGTTTGAATCCCGCCAGTTCTGATGCAATTCAGGTCTGTCGTTACGATCATATCGTCTTTCGTCATGTCGGTAGATTCCATAGTTCCTTTCTTGTCGGTCACGTGGTGGAGAATTGCTCCCTGAATCGTAACTGTGCGCCGAACTGTTGCGTCTGAAGTTATTCTGCTTCCCTTGATAATAATTGTTTTGGTTCCCATATTGTCTGTTTCTGTGGTTGTCTCTGTGATAGTCATTACTACGGAAATGCGATCTTTCTCTGTAACTATTATTACTCTGCCAACGGATGTCATACGGGTGGTGTCTGGTTTGGTCACGATTTGTGTTGTGAGAATAGCCTTGTCGTGTCAAGTTATTACTTCTTTCATCGCGGAATTGCGACGGATGTGACCTGTAATTGTTGTGTTCCTGGTTTCGCGTTCCGCGATTGTCAGTGTCAATTTCTAATTCTTGTAAGAGTCCCTGAAATGCTTCAATGTCGTCTTTGCAACGTCCTGCCAAAATAATATGTCGTAACTGTTCAGGCAGTTTGATTAAGCAAATGCGGATGAGTTCTGAGGGGCTGTATGGGTTTGAAAGATATTGATTCTTATGCAACATGTCTTCAAAATATTTGACAAGACTGGAAAATTCAGATTGTTCAAAGTGTTTCATCATCATGACGCTATGTTTTACACGGTCTTGTGTAGCTTGAGACCAATACGCTGAGAGGAAGGCATGGTAAAATTCTCCTTCACTGTGGCAATCGTGAATTACCGATCGCATTCTTACAGCTGGTTCATTCTCCAAGTAGCCACACATAAATTCTAATCTGTGTTCCAATGACCAGTTGGGAGGGAAACAATGAGAGAATTGATGGAGCCACGCTTGTGGATGAATGTCGTTGGCAGAATTCTTAAACGTTTTGAATTTACGTGTAGTAATGAACAGCTTATAGTCAAAATCATCGTGTCGGCGAGTAGCATCTCGGTCATAGTTACGTCGTGTCGGCGGTTCCATCTCAAAATTCGGTGTACCTTGCCAATTTCTTTCATAATTACCGAAATGCCCTGTGTTATTATTTTGTGGCTTTTGCGTATTTCTAAGTTCCTCTTCCCGTGTTGGAGCGCGAGTGTCTTCTGAAATACGTAATTCTTGTATTACCTGTGTCAGCTGATCTTGTACTTCCCGGATTTCTCTTTGGTGTTGCGTATCAATTTGATTCAGATTTTGTTTCAGTTTCCTAATTTGTTCGCTCTGTTCTGTGTCATTAAAGACTACCGCTTTTGCGTCATTCAGATTATCATCTACCTTCGTAGATAAATTATTTAGCTGATCCGAAAGTTCAACTACTTTCTCTGATAATGAACACATTTCCTCAGTGTGTTTTTCTGAACCAAGCTTCAGAGTGTCCATTTGTGTTGAAATCGAATCTACTGTGTCCTTTAAGTTTTCCTGAGTTTTTGCAAGTTGCGTAACCGAATCGGTAGATGCAACTGAGTCAATTTTAGCCCACAAGGTCTCATGATTTTCATGAACAATGGTTTGCAGTTCTTTTATGGCTGCTTCGTGATTCTGTAATGCATTTTCATGCCGCGAAAAAATAGGTTGAAAATGCTCACAAATTTGTGTTTTTACGTCATTACACACTTTCTGACATTTCGATTCAATGTTATGTAACTCAGCAGTTAAATCTTCACGCGTTTGTTCAAGAGTTTGTTCCAATGAGTCTAACTTTTGAAGCTGTTGCTGTGTTTGTCTCTGATTTTGTTCCAGTGTGTCTAACTTTTGAAGCTTTTGCTGTGTTTGTCTCTGATTTTGTTCCAGTGTGTCTAACTTTTGAAGCTTTTGCTGTGTTCGTCTCTGATTTTGTTCCATTTGTTGCATTAATTGCAATAATAATGTATTAGTGTCTGGAATCTGTTTCTCTACGCTTTTCGGCAGTGCATTTGCACCGGCAACATTCACATTTTGACAAGCAGAAAATGTGTCTTGACTTATTTGAGAAAACGGTGATGACCCAAAACCTGAATCTACAGTATTTGCGAAATTGTGTCCTGTCCTTTCGGATTCCTGAGGCGAGCTGTTGCCGACCGATCGATCGATAATGCTTCCCTCTTCACTAATTGTTTGACTGTCCACGCCATTGTTTGCCGCCCGCTCCATTTCCCTATGCACAATTACCAAATTACTACTTTGAACATCAGTTAATTCATTACTCGGTGGCGCTAACACACTGCTCTCATTTTCACTGTCATTTCTCAGTTTACTTTGGAGCCTAGTATTACGTTTTTCACACGCCATTATTGTCACAGTATTTCACACGACAACACAGAAAAACACAATTTGAAGATCAAAAATAAGAGAACACATTAACATAGCACTGAAAATAATATCTAGTTACTTGCAAGCGCAGCTGCGAAATACTTGGTGCAAATCTACATGCATGCCACAACTGTTTTACTGTACAACAATGAAAAGACTGCAACTACAAAGGAGATTTTCTCTACAATTACGCGCTAACAATAAACAAAATCTACACTAATTACACAAACTACAAGAAAAAATCAGAAGATTCCAGTGAGGTATCCTCGGCTAAGGGTCGACATATGAAACGTCCCCTTTCAACAATTTTACACGACTGTGCTTAAACTGACACACAATATTTTTAGCGCAACGCAATCTGACTTTCAAAATTCCCTACAAAACAATGGCCCTGACTAACATTTAACTATACCTTTCACAAATCACTTACCTCACAAAAATCTTCGCTGCTCAAGCTACTGCAATACAGCGAGCGCCACTACTGCCAGCTAAATAAAAGATTCAAACTATGGAAGGCACTAACTACTGATAGGGATAGTTAGCAAATGAAAGATATTAATAGAGAACAATGTATTTACCTTAATATCATCACAAGTCATAATATATATATCAGTTCATGACAAATTACAAATCTCCGCCATCTCTCTCCCCACATCCACCACTGCTGGCGGCTCACCTCCAACTGCGCAACGCTACGCGCTGTTCACATCCAGCTGCCGCTGCCCAACACTACAATGGCAGACAACAATGCAAACTAGCCACAGACTGCACACAGCACAGCCAGTGATTTTCATATTGAGCGCTACGTAACGTTGCCAATAAGAAAACATAAACAGCCTACTTGTAACGTTGCCAATAAGAAAACATAAACAGCCTACTTACATAGAGAAAACATAAACAGCCTACTTACAACTTTACTACTAGAGTATGAGGCATACCCATTATGAATAAATAAAAAATACTGTCATCTAAATTTCGAATTAAAAATACGGATTTTCGCTTTATTTCTCGTATTCAAAGTTCACTCTCAGACCACTTGAAGCGCTGGTGTCGTTCTGTTTCCATGTTGTAACAGCAGCCTTTCACTTATGATATTTTTGCGTTCTACATTTTGGAGGGAGTGTGAAGTGGCTGGCCCACTCATTTCATACCCAGCTTAACGTTAGACTTCTGTGCCAATATTGGGTGTTAACTAGCATACCACCACAATTTCTCTCATGAATCATATTTTATCCATTCCATGTACGACTTAGAGCATTTAACAACCACTGAAAAATGTCTGAAATGTGAATATTTTGAATATTCTAGTTTGTATTTGTTCGTACAGGCTAGAATTACAAGTTGCATATGATGCCTTGCAGTTACAAGACCAACCTGTAATTGCAGTTTGAGATGTATATAGTTTTAATGTTTGGGTGACAATCTCAGTTCAGAATCCAAGTGTGTGAAGTTCATTTAGTGTCATGACTGAAAGGGCACCACCTTCTAAGTTCGTCATGCAGCTTGATTTCCGTAGTGGTAAAAGTACAGAAAGAGCCACTGCAGAATTTACGAAAATGTTACTTGGTGCTCTTGACGAAGATGAGGGTCTCACAGGCATATTTGTAGACCTGTTGAAGACTACTGATGATGTTGACCATAAGATTATACCAAAAGGCAGACTTATTCCTAATGAGATTTACCTATTGACTGGTCACAATCATGCCCAAGAGGAAGGATATAAAGCTTTGAAATAACGCAAATTTTAAATCAAGTTATACTTTTAGTGAAATTTTACATTAATACAACAGTTTTTCAGGGTACCATATTGTAGTGAATACCGTTCCAGGTATATAAGGGTCACTCAAATGAATACGAGACACATGGAAATAAAGTAAGCAAACTATTTACTAGTTAAAGACTGATCACTATAACTGTTAATACTTTTATACCACTGTAACACGATGACGATCAATGCCTTCATAGAAAAATGTTTGCAGTTGCCTACAGAATCATGACTACCCAGTGAAGAGTCACCATAATTAATTTCGGTGCCAAATGGAATATTATCATCTCTGCAGAAAAATAGTAGAAGTGTTAAGGTTGAGCTTGTTTTGTCAGATTCTGGTATCTTTACATTTTTTTAGCTTTTTCAAAGCTTGGGCAGATGGAAGTACGTCTGTTCATTGCTTAATAGTAACCATTCAAGTGAAGAAATCGGTGTACTCAATGATTGTTATTTTTCTGTGACACCTCTTACTTGCCGACCGGTGTGGCCGAACGGTTCTAGGCGCTTCAGTCTGGAACCGCGCGACCGCTGCGGTCGCAGGTTCGAATCCTGCCTCGGGCATGGATGTGTGTGATGTCCTTAGGGGACTGATGACCTCAGATGTTAAGTCCCATAGTGCTCAGAGCCATTTGAACCATTTGAATCTCTTACTTCAGAGAAGGAGAAAGAGTTTAGGGGTTCTTCGAGGCTGTAAAAAGTGGTAAGTAAAACGGTTTAATCCCTGGCTGGCTTGGACTATGTCAAAGTGGCCACTTACGCGGTACGTAAAAATTAACTGAGTATAATTTTTACCCTTTTCAGGAGCTTACAGTCTTCAGCTTTTCGATCCCACTGTGAAAACATGAAAGGAACGACAGTTTTCTTCAGGTCAGCTCATCAGAGAAGCCCACTGCCTGCTGCATACCTATCTAAAGCGAAACAGGTATTTTTTCCAAGATCGTAAACAAACCATAATTTTGAAATATGGCACTAGGGAATAACCCGTTCGTGCCTCTCTCGCTAATATAAATCCCTTTTGTGTGCTGCAACTAACGATTCCACTGAGGATTGTACTCATGTTATGGGCGTATCTGATTTTCAAAATGATTAAATAATTTCTCTCTCAATAAGCAGTCAACAATTCTTCTATCCCCATCAGTAAATGCAAGTCACACTGAAGGAGAGTTTATACCAGGCATGCACCTCTTTGTCCAAAGCAAATCACTGATTACGAATGTCTTTTTTTCTGTGGGCCCACTCACATTTTGCCAAGGTAGTTTCAAGTACACTGCAGAAGCTTCGCTGGGAAACCCTTACACATTCTCCATACAGTCCCGATCACTCACCATGCGATCTCTGTATTTTTGTAGCTCCAAAGAAAGACGTATAGGTGCACGCCTGTAGAACCATACCGCCAGAATCATACATATGTAGTATTGTTATAATAGGCAACTGCAAGTATTTTTGCATGGAGGCATTGACCATCTTGTCTCGCAGTCTAATAAATGTATGAAAAGTTATGGCGGTAACTTTTGGAATAATAAACAGTTTACTTACTTTTTCCATCAGTCTCGTTTTCAACTGACTGCCCCTTATACACTACTGGCCATTAAAATTGCTACACCACGAAGATGACGTGCTACAGACGCGAAATTTAACCGACAGGAAGAAGATGCCGTGATATGCAAATGATTAACTTTTCAGAGCTTTCACACAGGGCTGGCGCTGGAGGCGACACCTACAACGTGCTGACATGAGGAAAGTTTCCAATCGATTTCTCATACACAAACAGCAGTTGACCGGCGTTGCCTGCTGAAACGTTGGTGTGATGCCTCGTGTAAGGAGGAGAAATGCGTACCAACACGTT
This sequence comes from Schistocerca piceifrons, assembly GCF_021461385.2. NCBI lineage: Eukaryota > Metazoa > Arthropoda > Insecta > Orthoptera > Acrididae > Schistocerca > Schistocerca piceifrons. The sequence continues at coordinate 158,214,185 of NC_060146.1, read as the reverse complement.
TCCGACTTTGATAAAGATCAGATTGCGGTTTATCGTATAGCGACATTGCTGCTCGCGTTGGTGAAATCAATTGACTGTTAGTAGAATATGGAATCGGTGGGTTCAGGAGGGTATACGGAACGCCGCGCTGGATCCCAACGGCCTCGTATCACTAGCAGTCGAAATGACAGGCATCTGGCAGCATGGCTGTAACAGATCGTGCAGCCACGTCTCGATCCCTGAGTCAACAGATGGGGATGTTTACAAGACAACAACCATCTGCACGAACAGTTCGACGATGTTTGCAGCAGCATGGACTATCAACTTGGAGACTGTGGCTACGGTTACCCTTGACGCTGCATCACAGACAGGAGCGCCTGCGATGGTGTACTCAACGACGAACCTGGAGGCACGAATGGCAAAACGTCATTTTTTCGGATGAATCCAGGTTCTGTTTGCAGCATCATGATGGTCGCATCCGTGTTTGGCGACATCATGGTGAACACGCATTGGAAGCGTATATTCGTCATCGTCATACTGGCGTATCAGCCGGTGCAATGGTTTGGGGTGCCATTGGTTACACGTCTTGGTCACCTCTTGTTCGCATTGATGGCACTTTGAAAAGTGGACGTTACATTTCAGATGTGTTACGACCCGTGGCTCTACCCTTCATTCGATCCCTGCAAAACCTTACATTTCAGCAGGATAATGCATGAGTGAATGTTGCAGGTCCTGCATGGGCCTTTCTGGATACAGAAAATGTTCGACTGCTGTCCTGACCAGCACATTCTCCAGATCTCTCACCAATTGAAAACGTCTGGTCAATGGTGGCCGAGCAACTGGCTCGTCACTATACACCAGTCACTACTCTCGATGAACTGTGCTATGATGTTGAAGCTGCATGGGCAGCTGTACCTGTACACGCCATCCAAGCTCTGTTTGATTAAGTGCCCAGGTGTATCAAGGCCGTTATTACGGCCAGAGGTGGTTGTTCTGGGTACTGATTTCTCAGGATCTATGCACCCAAATTGCAGGATAATGTAATCACATGTGAGTTCTAGTATAATATATTCGTCCAATGAATACCTGTTTATCATCCGCATTTCTTCTTGGAGTAGCAATTTTAATGTCCAGTAGTGTACATCAGTGACTGTCCCAATAGTGTTAGTAGCGTGGAAGAATTCTCTTCTTTGATGAGAGCATCGTTATGGTCAGTGAGCAGAAAAACAGAGCAAAATTTGCCACCTACTCAGCACAGCTGTTCCACACAGTGGAACATAATTTACACTGAGTGCAGTGGTACAATTTGGAAGCCTAACACTGCGTCATTCAGCGAGAGTGTGTTGGTGTACGCTGGCGCCAGCACACCTGCGGCATAGAGGTTACGAGAATATCGATAGAGGCCAACGACAAGACTCGCTGGAAATGTGCCGCTAACGCCCTCTCGGAAGCCAGTACTTAAATCAGCCGTTGAGAACCGGGGGGCAAGTTCTTTTGAGTTAGTCAGTTAGTTTAGGCAGTTAGTTCAAATCAGTTACGTCAGTTAGTTCGAGTCCGTAAGCTGTGGAGTTCCAGCAGTTACCGAGACTGAGCCACAGGCTTAGCCTGTAACACAGAGAGAGGCAGCACAGAGCAACATCATAGTGAACATAGCGGACTTGTACTTCAACAGCATTGAGGCTACATGGACTATACAGAAGAGAGCAGCATACAGAAACTTAAATTAAGAGGCTCTTTGTTTGTAGTTAAAGAACCCAGTTATTAATTGCGTGCAGTTTGTGTTATAGAACGAGGATACCAGCCACCAACCAACATCCTTTCCTTGATCCCCATGGTACAGCTCTACAGAGACAATGAGACGACATAAAGGCGGCTAAAGAGAGTACAACAGAGAGAGCATGACTACAGTGGCTATCTGAACGGCTTAAACATTAAAACACTCAGGATAACTTCACAGAAACATTGAGACATGGTGTTGTTGTTGTTGTTGTGGTCTTCAGTCCTGGGACTGGTTTGATGCAGCTCTCCATGCTACTCTATCCTGTGCAAGCTTTTTCATCTCCCAGTACCTACTGCAACCTACATCCTTCTGAATCTGCTTAGTGTATTCATCTCTTGGTCTCCCTCTACGATTTTTACCCTCCACGCTGCCCTCCAATACTAAATTGGTGATCCCTTGATGCCTCAGAACATGTCCTACCAACCGATCCCTTCTTCTGGTCAAGTTGTGCCACAAACTTCTCTTCTCCCCAATCCTATTCAATACTTCCTCATTAGTTATGTGATCTACCCATCTAATCTTCAGCATTCTTCTATAGCACCACATTTCGAAAGCTTCTATTCTCTTCTTGTCCAAACTATTTATCGTCCATGTTTCACTTCCATACATGGCTACACTCCATACGAATACTTTCAGAAATGACTTCCTGACACTTAAATCTATACTGGATGTTAACAAATTTCTCTTCTTCAGGAACGCTTTCCTTGCCATTGCCAGCCTACATTTTATATCCTCTCTACTTCGACCATCATCAGTTATTTTGCTCCCCAAATAGCAAAACTCCTTAACTACTTTAAGTGCCTCATTTCCTAATCTAATTCCCTCAGCATCACCCGACTTAATTAGACTACATTCCATTATCCTTGTTTTGCTTTTGTTGACGTTCATCTTATATCCTCCTTTCAAGACACTGTCCATTCCATTCAACTGCTCTTCCAAGTTCTTTGCTGTCTCTGACAGAATTACAATGTCATCAGCGAACCTCAAAGTTTTTATTTCTTCTCCATGAATTTTAATACCTACTCCGAATTTTTCTTTTGTTTCCTTTACTGCTTGCTCAATATACAGATTGAACAACATCGGGGAGAGGCTACAACCCTGTCTTACTCCCTTCCCAACCACTGCTTCCCTTTCATGTCCCTCGACTCTTATAACTGCCATCTGGTTTCTGTACAAATTGTAAATAGCCTTTCGCTCCCTGTATTTTACCCCTGCCACCTTTAGAATTTGAAAGAGAGTATTCCAGTCAACATTGTCAAAAGCTTTCTCTAAGTCTACAAATGCTAGAAACGTAGGTTTGCCTTTCCTTAATCTTTCTTCTAAGATAAGTCGTAAGGTCAGTATTTCCTCACGTGTTCCAGTGTTTCTACGGAATCCAAACTGATCTTCCCCGAGGTTGGCTTCTACTAGTTTTTCCATTCGTCTGTAAAGAATTCGTGTTAGTATTTTGCAGCTGTGACTTATTAAGCTGATAGTTCGGTAATTTTCACATCTGTCAACACCTGCTTTCTTTGGGATTGGAATTATTATATTCTTCTTGAAGTCTGAGGGTATTTCGCCTGTTTCATACATCTTGCTCACCAGCTGGTAGAGTTTTGTCAGGACTGGCTCTCCCACGGCCGTCAGTAGTTCCAATGGAATATTGTCTACTCCGGGGGCCTTGTTTCGACTCAGGTCTTTCAGTGCTCTGTCAAACTCTTCACGCAGTATCGTATCTCCCATTTCATCTTCATCTACATCCTCTTCCATTTCCATAATATTGTCCTCAAGTACATCGCCCTTGTATAGACCCTCTATATACTCCTTCCACCTTTCTGCTTTCCCTTCTTTGCTTAGAACTGGGTTTCCATCCGAGCTCTTGATATTCATACAAGTCGTTCTCTTATCTCCAAAGGTCTCTTTAATTTTCCTGTAGGCAGTATCTATCTTACCCCTAGTGAGATACGCCTCTACATCCTTACATTTGTCCTCTAGCCATCCCTGCTTAGCCATTTTGCACTTCCTGTCGATCTCATTTTTGAGACGTTTGTATTCCTTTTTGCCTGTTTCACTTACTGCATTTTTATATTTTCTCCTTTCATCAATTAAATTCAATATTTCTTCTGTTACCCAAGGATTTCTACTAGCCCTCGTCTTTTTACCTACTTGATCCTCTGCTGCCTTCACTACTTCATCCCTCAAAGCTACCCATTCTTCTTCTACTGTATTTATTTCCCCCATTCCTGTCAATTGCTCCCTTATGCTCTCCCTGAATCTCTGTACAACCTCTGGTTCTTTTAGTTTATCCAGGTCCCATCTCCTTAAATTCCCACCTTTTTGCAGTTTCTTCAGTTTTAATCTACAGGTCATAACCAATAGATTGTGGTCAGAGTCCACATCTGCCCCTGGAAATGTCTTACAATTTAAAACCTGGTTCCTAAAGCTCTGTCTTACCATTATATAATCTATCTGATACCTTTTAGTATCTCCAGGGTTCTTCCATGTATACAACCTTCTTTCATGATTCTTAAACCAAGTGTTAGTTATGATTATGTTGTGCTCTGTGCAAAATTCTACCAGGCGGCTTCCTCTTTCATTTCTGTCCCCCAATCCATATTCACCTACTATGTTTCCTTCTCTCCCTTTTCCTAAACTCGAATTCCAGTCACCCATGACTATTAAATTTTCGTCTCCCTTCACAATCTGAATAATTTCTTTTATTTCATCATACATTTCTTCAATTTCTTCGTCATCTGCAGAGCTAGTTGGCATATAAACTTGTACTACTGTAGTAGGTGTGGGCTTCGTATCTATCTTGGCCACAATAATGCGTTCACTATGCTGTTTGTAGTAGCTTACCCGCATTCCTATTTTCCTATTCATTATTAAACCTACTCCTGCATTACCCCTATTTGATTTTGTGTTTATAACCCTGTAGTCACCTGACCAGAAGTCTTGTTCCTCCTGCCACCGAACTTCACTAATTCCCACTATATCTAACTTCAACCTATCCATTTCCCTTTTTAAATTTTCTAACCTACCTGCCCGATTAAGGTATCTGACATTCCACGCTCCGATCCGTAGAACGCCGGTTTTCTTTCTCCTGATAACGACATCCTCTTGAGTAGTCCCCGCCCGGAGATCCGAATGGGGGACTATTTTACCTCCGGAATATTTTACCCAAGAGGACGCCATCATCATGTAATCATACAGTAAAGCTGCATGCCCTCGGGAAAAATTACGGCTGTAGTTTCCCCTTGCTTTCAGCCGTTCGCAGTACCAGCACAGCAAGGCCGTTTTGGTTATTGTTACAAGGCCAGATCAGTCAATCATCCAGACTGTTGCCCTTGCAACTACTGAAAAGGCTGCTGCCCCTCTTCAGGAACCACACGTTTGTCTGGCCTCTCAACAGATACCCCTCCGTTGTGGTTGCACCTACGGTACGGCTATCTGTATCGCTGAGGCACGCAAGCCTCCCCACCAACGGCAAGGTCCATGGTTCATGGGGGGGGTGAGACATGGTAGGAGCACATAATGTAAAAAGACACGCGATTACTGAAAGTAAAGTTAGTGAAAGAATCGTAACATGCAAAAACAACACTAAATCAGCTAGATTATCGTTAAGCTGAATTCAAACGAACAGCTGCTAGACTTCGGAAGCGCTCTGGTTGTCCTACTGGCTCAGGTAGTTATTTTGAGCAAGGGAGTATCCAGAAATGACTATAAAGACGAGCTTCGTTAGTAACGTAAAGCAAGAAAAGTCGCCAATATTTCAGACCAGGATGGTACGAAACATGTAAAAAACTCTAATTCAGTTTTATAGTGCCGGTACGTAAATTGTCGTTTAATAATGTAAATAGAAATGCGATGAATGTGTTCTTCAAACGTTCGAAAATACGCACAATTTCACGCCAATAATCTATTATTACTTATCACAGAACGCAACATTCGTAGATTTAAAGAAAGATTTTCACAATGTTAATTGGAAAACTGTACGCCGTTTGAAATTCTAGTGGTAGCGAGGGTAATATACAGCGTGCCTAATAGTACTTATAATTTGTGAAGAAACTAATCTACCGCTGTGAGAGTCGAAATATTTAAAGCGAAGGCAATAGTAGCAGAACGCAACGAGACAGTACGTAGCCTATTCTCCTAGTTATTCAGTCTGTTCTTAGGGCAACGAGCACTGGAAGCCCAAGAGAAACTTGGAAAGACAATTAAAGCTTAGGGAGAAGAAATAAAAATCTGAGGTTTGTCGGCGACACTGTCAGAGGCGTGAAAGAACTTGGAAGAGCATTTGAATGGTGTGGACAAGAGGCTGAAGATGAAAAGAAGTCTGACAAAACACACGCACAGACTTTTAACAATATTTTCCTCCCACCATTGCAACCGGTTTTCTGTCTTGTGATAGACAAGTTGCTTCACGGTTTTTACAAGTGCAGTCGAGTAGCTTACCTTAATGCACTTTGTAGGTACAGAAAGGCTTTATAAGCAATGCTGAAAAAGCCAACTGGCACTGCAAAAAATGCCAGACCCACATGAAATTCAGACAATCTTAATAATCTTAAGTAGTAATGAATTTGCTAAATTGAAGTGACAAGAGATTTTCTGTAATTTTTTTTTACGAATTTTAACGCTAAATTTCTTAGGCCTTTACTGGTGCTTTAACTGCATGTGCAGTTTTTTGACATGTTTTTAAGGGGCCCCTTTTTTGTCTATTTGTTAGGTACAAAATTTGCGTTTGATTTTGAACAAACTTCCCAGTCAGCTAGCTTATAACCCGATGGTAGAGGAATACTTTCTGGTGCGTGGCGGAGCGTACTTTTTACCACTGCTGTAGCACTCTTCCTGGTAAGCGTTACGTGAGCTCGATTTTATCTTATTTTTCACCTTGAAAGCTTTTCGCGAGATACTCATAGAAGGGAGCAATTTATTGGGTGACTCAAGTGAAGAGAAACTGAAATAAACCTGAAATTTATCACATGTCTGTCGTAATCTTATCAAAATGTTTGAAATAGATAAAACATTTTCATATACACAGAAGACTAAAACGCAGAAAATAATTGTTTAATTAAGAAAAATACATTTTTAATACGACATGTTTTCAAAAGGGTGTAAAAAGTATGAAATATCCCAGTCCCATACTGATTCCTAATTCGCAACAGATAGTCCTGAAACTTTCTGCTTAAGCATTTTTAATAGCTATGAAAACACTTGTAAAATGTAAAACGAAAAACGTGGGGTGCATGCCATAAATAATAAGAAGAATAGAGAGTAACTGTCTTTGAATAAAATCAAAACAGCAGTTCCTTTCATTTGCAATGCAACAAAATTATTAGTTAGGTCAACTGTTCGTGCATCAATTATCTGTTGCATATGCTTCACGTTTTTTAGCTTTAAATTTTTTAAGTGTTGTCATAGCTACTAAAACTTCACAAGCACAAATTTTCAGGTGTATCTGTATGGGATTAGGAATCTTTATGAGGCTAGGAGAAATTATTTTATACAGTTTACCCCGTTTTACAGAAATGTTAAAAAGTGTATCTGTATGGGGTTAGGAATCTTTATGAGCATAGGAGAAATTATTTTATACATTTTAGCACGTTTTACAGAAATGTTAAAAAGATTTTATTTAAATAATTATTTGTTTATCAGTATGTTAAACGCCAGTAATTTAATAAAAGCTGGCTTTCAGCAGCTGGCCGGCCGCGGTGGCCGAGCGATTCTAGGCGCTTCAGTCTGGAACCACGCGACCGCTACGGTCGCAGGTTCGAATCCTGCCTCGGGCATGGATGTGTGTGATGTCCTTAGGTTAGTTAGGTTTAAGTAGTTCTAAGTTCTAGGGGACTGATGACCTCAGAAGTTAAGTCCCATAGTGCTCAGAGCCATTTGAACCATTTTTCAGCAGCTTATTTATAAGTCTAGGAAGGTGGTAGCTGACTACCTTTAATCGAGCTGAATGTGTTGAAGTTTCCAGATCCCTGTGTTGGTTCCACTTTATTACACAAATTATACCAAGACCAATTACAATACTGAATAAGTAATAAAAAAATCAGAGGTATCACTGACGTTCTTGGGGTTTTCACATTTCGTTGATATGTGCAAACGTGGGGCGCAGATTCTTCTGCTGCTCCATTTACGAGGGAAGTTCAGAATATAACGCACAATAATTTTATTACCAGAAAGTATTAGGTAACAAAACAAAAAAAATCGCAAATGAACTAACATCTTTTACCAACTTTTCTACATAGTCACCAAAGTTCTGAACACATTTCTCCCGGTGTGGCACCAGTCTCAAAGTACCCTGTTCGTAGAAGTCTGTTTGGTTGAAGTGTAGCCGTCTACGGACTTGTGATTTCACTACCACATTTGTCGCAAAGTGTTGGCTGGCTAGAAGTTCCTTCGTGGCACAAAACAGAAGAAAGCCGACGGTGCAAGGCTCCGAGTGTATGGTGCATGCTGGAGCACTTTCCATCCAAGAATGACAATTTTATTACGAACAGGAGCAGCAACATGGGGCGAGCATTGTCGTGGAAAAGTCTGACACCGTCAGTACTGATGTTGTGGCGTTTGTCACGACGGGCAACTTAAGCAAAGTTTTAATATTGCCCTGCAGCATTCACAAAGGTACCGTGTTCAGCAGGCACCAGTAACACTCCGCGCGTATCCCAGAACACTGTCACGAGCACTTCCCTAGCAGACTGAGTCACTCTGAATGTTTTTCGTACTTGGGAACCAGCGGTTTTGCACTCCACAAAGACCTGCTCGGTAGTGTTACGCCTACGACTCATCAACATTGACTATTTGTTTCAGAAAGTCATGACCTTCTGTAGCGTACCTTCTGTAGTGTAAGGCGTTAAGTTATATGAGTTTGCCACCATTGACTGCCCTTGTTGTTGTTTATCAGGTTCTTAGGCAGCCAGCGAGCACTAACTTTACAAGATTACAATGTGTCATAAACAATACCTTACACGACATCATAGGAAATGTTGAACCGCTGCGATAAAGTTTGTAGTTGCTAACGCCGGTCGTTCAAAACTGCTGTCTCAATGGCTCCGACATTCTGCAGGACTGCAGCTGTTACCAACCTCCTGCATCGTGGCGAATCACTGAGTTCCACACGGCTTGCCCTCTTGTAAGAATGCACGCCAGCTGGAGACATTGTTACGGTCCATACAGTCATCCCCATATATGTCACGCTTGTCCCTGTGAATTTCACTCGGTTTATCTTTATTTTTTCCTTTATTGAATTTCAATTCCCCATCGGGGCGGGTTAGCAGCAGCATATGCACTGCTCTTCAGCCAAAAGACAATAATGATACAACAGAAGACATTTAAAATTACAAAGGAGAAAATACGGCGGACAAAAAAATTAAAAAATCGGAGAACATAATGGACGAGAGCAGACAAAAAGGGGGCGACTGTAAAATGGAGACAAAAAACCTTAAAAAGTATTGAGCACAAGAAAATCACACACTGGGACAGTTAAAAGAACACAAGGCGACGTATGGCTTCAGCGTAAAAGTATCGGTGGACAGCGTAGCACATAATGATCACTGACAGTAACGCTATGTACAAGTCCAGCACTCAACTAAAACCTCAGCTCTTGACGCACGGGAGAACGGCACCAAACACAGCACTGATGTAGCACACTGATGATGATGAACAAAAGACAGGATCTGCCAGGGACTTGGAGATGAGGGAGAAGGGAAGAAGGGAGGGAGGGAGGGTAGAGGGGGGGGGGATGGGTGGAGCCATGATGAAGAGGGCTGGGAGGGAAGGATGTGGAAGGGACACAGTTGAGGAGCGGGCACAGGGACTCAGAGGGGGAAAGGAGGATGCAGGAAGTCTTCCACAGGTCGAATTAGAAGCTGGTAGAGAGGATGGTGTTATAGAGATGGGCAAGGACAGTCAGGAAGGAGAAGGGGCTTTCTCTAAGGTGGTGGTAGGTGACACAGTCATGACCAGGGGCTGTGTTGCATTTGGACCGGAGGATAAGTTTAATGTCTTATGCTGTGATTGGAGTGTTGATGTCAGAGGGGGCAACTGCCCTAAGTACCGGAGACTAGGAGCAAGTGGAGCGAACAAGGTATCGGCGCATTCCATGACGGTTGGGAAAAGAGAATAATCGAAGTGGGGATCATCAGGGATGGAGAAGACCTCGGAAAGGTGGGAAGCAATGTGGCTGGCCTTACTGAGGTTGTCATTGTCAGAAAGGGGCAGTCGTTATGGCGAACAGGGTAATGGGGTGCAGAATGGGAACCAGTAAGGCTATGGAAGGCGGACCAGTACTTGGAGGAGTTGATAGGACGGGTGGTGTTGCGTCATGTGCAGGTCTGGCGCAAGTTGTGGCGTTGCTTTGCTGTAATAAGGTTCTGTATGTGTCTCTGTATTTGGCAGTGGCGTTGGAGTGTATTCCTGTCATGAGTGCACAGGAAGGAGCGATAGAGGCGGCGGGATTCACGGAGGAGGAGGAGGACAGCCTGTGGAGGGAGAGTGGGACATTGGGGGTGGGTGGTTTTAGTAGGAACATGGGCCTTCATGGCGTCAGTAATTGCCTTCTGAAGGAAGGACGAGGTGTGGATGATGTCATCAGGATGGCGATAGGTAAGAGAGTGGCTTTCGACCTGGGTGGCGATGGATTCCCGGTAGGCATCCCAGTTGGCATGACAGTAGTCATGGACGACATTGGGATGAAGTTCAGTGTGGGGAGCCGGAGGAGGTTGGTGAGCAGATGTGATGGTAAGAAGGATGGGGAGGTTGTCGCTACCTGTGGGGTCAAGGAGTCAATGGCGATACACCCAAGGAGGTTGGCGGAGGCAATGACAACATTAGGGGTAGTGTCACTTTCAGGGCGGCAGGGGAGCGGCTATGGATGTTGATGTCGGTGGCAATCATATAGGTTGAGAAGGTGCGGTCAGTGTGGGAGATGAAGTCATAAGGAAGAGGAGCAGTGGAGTGAACATATATGGTGGCGCAGGTAATGGTGAGGGAGGGGAAGAAGACGCTCAGGATAAGGTGTTCGGTGGGGTCATTAAGGAGGGGTTGTGTCCGAACGGGGATATACAATCGCATTCGCAACTCCACCCTGGGCTTGAGGAGCAGGAGCATCAGTGCGGTGGAGGATATAGGGAGACGTGCGGATAGAATGGTGGGGCTGGAGAAAGGTTTCGTTCAAGAGGAAGGTGTCAACCTGGTGGTGGGAGAGGTTGTTCACGAGTAGGTATTTGTTGGTGCATAAGAAGTGGATGCTCTGGAAGAGGATGCGACACTCGTGCCACGCCATGATGGGAAGAGAGGGAGGAAAAGAGGGAAGACGCTTAAACTAGGGTGTTGAGGCAGGTAAAGGTGAAGTGGGCTTGGTTGTGGGAGTAAGTGGCAAAGGTGTTCAGGTGGAAGATGGAGTGGGTGGCAAGGGAGATCTGTTGGAAGGTGTGGGGGCACTGTAAAGAGTGAATGTTTTGGAGGACAGTGGTAAGGAACCAGATGATGTCCTCAGCCATGGGGACTGGATGGAGGGAATTGTTGGGGTGGATGGGGGATCAACAGGATGGACAGGGGCTGTAAGCTTGGGGACGGCAGGAGAGGTTTTACCTTTACACTTGTGGGAGTAGGTGGGAGGAGCTGTGAGGTTGGGGCAGTTTTTAAGAAAGTGGCAGGCCTTGCAATGGGGACAGGTGGGGGGGGGGGGTTGCAGTTGGGGTCAGGGGCAGAAAAGACCTGTATAAGGTAGGTGGGACTGGAGGCATTGTGGATATGGCAGGCAGGCTGGATTTCCAGGTCCAGGTGGGAGTTCAGTTCTGCCAACACCTCAGCCTCCTTGATGAGGGTAGGGGCATCAAGGAACTTAGGGTCTCAGGTTGCAGGCCAAATGTGTGGAGATTGGGGCTGGGGTATGGGTGGCTGGAGGAGGGTTGGTGTCCATGGAGACGATGGGAGGAGGGGGAGGAGGTGGTGACTTTTTGTGAGAAGTGGCGGGAGCAGAGTCAGCAATGACGCACTTTTGGGGTTTTTTGGAGACAGTAGGCTGGGAGGAGGGGAGAAAGACGGGGAGGAGAGGGAGGTGGTGGGTGGCAGATCCCAGTGGCGTGGTGGAGGTGCCAAGAGAAGCAGCTGGTTCAGTGGTGGCAATGGTGGCCCAACATGACCTGAAGTGTGTGGGGGACACAGATGATGAAGTGATGGTGGGGGGCGGGGGTGAGAGAGAGGAAGCCAACCACCTAAGGGGTGGCAGCAGAGGCGGCAACGGAGGTGTACGTGAGGGCAGTGGCAGGAGTGGGAGCAGTTGAGGGTGTGGATGCTGGAGGTAGGTGTAGAGGTGGGGGTACACAGCAGGGGAGGAGATGGGGGAATGGGTGAGTGGGGGAAGGAGAGGCGAGGTATAAGGAGGGAGGCCAGGGGCGGCACTCCAGGAAGTGGCAATGGAAGAGGGGGAGGGGGAGGTGCAGATGACAGTGGAGGTGGGAAGGCTCATGGTGGACGAACGGCGATGTAAGGACAGCAGGCAGTGGCGACGATGGACAGTGATGAACGGACAACAGGTGGCGGAGAGGATGGATGGCCACTAAATTAATATATGATTGCTCGCTCACTGGTGGTTGGCTAGTAACCAACTAGTTTCATCAGACAATATTACTTCATAATTTTGTTACCATAAACTATCATGGTCCATTGCAAAGATGTGTCCTATGAACTGACACCCTTTAGTCAAGCTTACCTATTACACTCCTTTCTACCCCAATTAGATTGTCACTTTATTAGTTATCCAATCTACTCAGGTAATCATCAGCATTCTTGTGTGTTATCACAGTTCAAAAGCTTTTATTCTCTCTTTTTGTATACTGCTTATCACCAACCTTTCATTTCTATTAAAGGCTACGTGGCAGAAAAGATAACATAACCCATAAATTTGTATTAGATGACATATTTCTGTTTCCACAAACTCTTTTCTAGGTATCATATTTTATATCATCATTACTTGAGCCAGTACTTGCTGCCAACCAGCAGAATTCGTCTACTACTTTTAGTATATGATTTCCTAATTACCTTATTGTCACCTTTTTAAAATCCTTCTACATTCTATTCCGTCCTTTTATTTTTAATGATATTCCTCTTCTAACCTCTATGCAACACTATTCATTCTGTTCAAGTGATTTTCCAGGTACTTTGCCAACTTTGACAAAACTACAATGATACTGGCAAACCTCAAGGACTTTATTTCTTCTCTCTGAACTTTCATTCGCTATTCAAATTTCTCCTTGGTTTCCTTCACAGCTTTGCTCAGTGTACAGACTGAATAACATTGGAAATAGACTGCAGTTCTGCCTCACTCCATCCTCTACCGCTGCTTGCCTTTAATTCCTTCTACTGTTATAACTGCAGTCTGGTTTCCGTACAGTTTGCAGACAAACTTTCACTCTCTACATTATTCCTGCCAGCTTCAGAACTTCAAAGAGTGTATTCCACTGAACATTGTCAAAAGCTTTTTCGAATTCTACGAATACTATGCACTTAGGATTTTGACGATGTTCAGAGTGCTATATGCCGTTGTTCTAATATTACTTGCAAATTTGCCGAATATTAGTGTGACTGAATCGTCTGCATTCCCTTGGGAAAAGTAACACATAGTATTTAACTCTTTGACGAGTTCGTTCACCACTAGGTTCTGCAGCAGTGGGGTCAAAATCCCTTCTTGTGGATGTCCACTAGTGGTGCTGATCAGTATTTTCTCATCTATCACGGTGGCTTCATCCTTAAACCAGGTCAACAGTCGTGTCCAGATATACCATCATCCAGGTGAATGGCTGCTCGAAACTTGCAGTGTGCCACAGACGTAGGCCAGTGGGATCAATATTATGTTATGGGGGATATTCACCTGGACTCTCATGGGACCTGTGGTAGTAACAGAAGGCACCATGACAGCTGTGGACTATGTGAACATTATTAGGAACCACCTGCAACCTCTTATACTTGATGTCCTGAAAAGTGGTGGTATCTTCCAACAGGAAGGATAAGTCATAGGGTCAGTTTAGCCTTTTATGTTGCTACATTTCTCTGGAACCCAAATTGATGTTCCTGAGGCAGGGCTGTACCACCCCTTCCATACTTCTGTAAATAATGCGTCAATATTTGTAACCATGAGTTAGTGAACTGATAATGCAGTAATGCTGTCAGTAACCCCTGTCAGCACCTGCCTTTTCTGGAAATGGTGTTACTATATTCCTCTGGAGTTCAAATGGTATTTCACCTCCACAGGTACCATAGTTTTATCATGCATGCTTATTCCAAAGTTCTCAATAATTTTGAAGGAATGTAATCTACTCCAGAGGATTTGTTTTGACTTGGGTGTTTAGTAACTGTGTTTAATAGGAGTGTTTGTACAAAATGAATACATACAGGAAATCAAAACACTGGACACGTGTTTATTGTGCAGCTGAGCACAAGCAGCAGTGAGGCGCTGGCCTGTGGCAGTGGGACGGAGCCAGACCCTCGCTGCCCCCCACCACTGAGCTGCGGCTGGATGATGCGCAGTATCCAGCTGCGGTAGTAGCCCACGAACATGTGGTAGTTGTGCAACATCGGCGCGCCGCACCACTGCATGCTGCAGTTCTTGAAGCGGCCGCCCGTGATGATGCCCATCAGCACGTGGCGGCCCGAGCAGAAGACGGGACCCCCAGAATCGCCCTTGCACGAGGACTTCTTCTCCACGTCCAGAGTGCACAGCCCGTTCTCCTGGTGACAAGCCACAGAAACACAGCGTGAGAGCAGCAGCTGCACGTGGATGCCGACATGACACTGTCAACTGTGCAGGCTTTGACAAGTGATGCAGGACTTCTCTGTGTTGTTGAAATTACACTACTGGCCATTAAAATTGCTACACCACGAAGATGACGTGCTACAGACGCGACATCTAACCGACAGAAATTAGGTGCTGTGATATGCGAATGATTAGCTTTTCATGGCATTCACACAAGGTTGGCGTCGGTGGCGACACCTACAATGTGCTGACATGAGGAAAGCTTGAACCGATTTCTCATACACAAACAGCAGTTGGCCGGCGTTGCCTGGTGAAACGTAGTTGTGATGCCTCGTGTAAGGAAGAGAAATGCGTACCATCACGTTTCCGACTTTGATAAAGGTCGGATTGTAGCCTATCGCGATTGCGGTTTATCGTATCGCGACATTCCTGCTCGCGTTGGTTGAGATCCAATGACTGTTAGCAGAATATGGAATCGCTGGGTTCAGGAGAGTAATACGGAACGCCGTGCTGGATTCCAACGGCTTCGTATCACTAGCAGTCGAGATGACAGGCATCTTATCCGAATGGCTGTAACGGATAGTGCAGCCATGTCTCGATCCCTGAGCCAACAGATGGGAACATTTGCAAGACAACAACCATCTGCACGAACAGTTCGACGACATATGCAGCAGCATGGACTACCAGCTTGGAGACCATGGCTGCAGTTAACCTTGACGCTGCATCACAGACAGGAGCGCCTGTGATGGTGTACTCGACAATGAACCTGGGTGCACGAATGGCAAAACGTCATTTTTTCGGGTGAATCCAGGTTCTGTTTACAGCATCGTGAAGATTGCATCCGTGTTTGGCGACATCGCGGTGAGCGCACAACGGAAGCGTGTATTCGTCATCGCCATACTGGCGTATCACCTGGTGCGACGGTATGGGGTGCCACTGCTTACATGTCTCGGTCACCTCTTGTTCGCATTGACGGCACTTTGAACAGTGACGTTACATTTCAGATGTGTTACGACCAGTGGCTTCATTCAATCCCTGCGAAACCCTACATTTCAGCAGGATAATGCACGACCGCATGTTGCAGGTCCACGGGCCTTTCTGGATACAGAAAATGTTCGACTGCTGCCCTGGCCAGCACATTCTCCAGATCTCTCACCAATTGAAAACGTCTGGTCAATGGTGGACGAGCAACTGGCTCGTCACAATATACCAGTCACTACTCTTGATGAACTGTGGTATCGTGTTGAAGCTGCATAGGCAGTTGTACCTATACACGCTATCCAAGCTCTGTTTGACACAATGCCCAGGCGTATCAAGGCCGTTATTACGACCAGAGGTGGTTGTTCTGGGTACTGATTTCTAAGGATCTATGCACCCAAATTGGGTGAAAATGTAATCACATGTCAGTTCTAGTATAATATATTTGCCCAATGAATACCTGCTTATCATCCGCATTTTTTCTTGGTGTAGCAATTTTAATGGCCAGTAGTGTACATATGATTCTTGTTTTATTGAGTTGACATGTTACACAGGACAAGTCTGGTTAAAATAACATACTATTTTGTTTTTAGGTCATTATTGCTTCATAAAGCATGATGTTAAATAAAATTTGTATAAGGACCATGCCTCATTCACTTGTAAGTTTCGCTATCTTGGTGCCGTGTTTCTAAATTAATTTGACCATACGTTTTTGACATTCTCGTAAAAATTGGAAAATATGTCATTTCAGAAGGATGTCATGCAGATAAACATTAGGTATTTGATATATTTAATAGATTTGTACTTAAGAACAAATAAAAGACTATTCCTGAAGCAATTCTTCAACAGCATCAATTAAGGTTTCTCAGTTCAATAGTACAAAAAGTGAAGACTGGAAGTAGAATTACGAATGTTAATTCGTGAAACAACAAAATTAGTTCCGGTTTTGAAAAAACATTTCTCACCAACCCTGTTCATTCGCAGACATCGCAAATAAAGTTTTTTGTTCTGTGCCTTACTCCAGCACTTGAGTGTGTGCCCGCAAATTACAATGCTGACACCTAAACCAGTGTTCTCCAGGGTCTGAATGCGAATATAGCCCCAAGTAGTACAAACAGTAACAATCTTCGGAAGCATCATTGTCGTCGCCAAAAAGGCCTTTTCGTGCAATATTTCTTTTCCACAACGAAGTTCCCTCTTAGCTTTTCTCAGCTATTTGGAACGCAAGTTGTCTCACCTCCTTCATAGTCATACCAAACATGTGTGACTCCAATGTCTCAGGTGTTGTACCAGTTCACGATTCAAAGCAGCGTTGAAAGTTGGCTCGAATCTACCTAGTCCTTTCTGAACACCACTGAAGATTTTGTTTGTATTCCTAGTTCGTCTCCTAAGCGTAGCCTGGGTAACTCCGAAAGCTTTCAATGCCCGCAGCCATCCCATCCCGCCTCTGGTGATAGCATCTATAGCCTGCTGCATCTGCACCGCATCCCATAACGACGATTTCCTTACATTATTGCCAGCCATCTGAAAGGGGAAATACATATACTTGTATTTGGCCCAAGTAAATTCATTGCATTTGTGTATTATTACACATTCGTTTGAAGTTTCGTTTTATTTGATTTATTGTAGAGTGACCTACTGCTATTGTTGTTAAATTTAAACAGATATGCGAAATAAATAGATCAATTAACATCAAAGATCACACAGAATAGAATTAGAGTCCACATTGGGGTAAACTGACGTAGTGTGTCATTTTATCCTGACACATAGGTTGTCACTGTAGCCTGAAACGCCTTCTTTGATTCATTTGAGAAACGTTCAACTACTGGGTGCTGTATCGGAGTCATCTACCTCTCATAACATAGCTAAGAGTATGCTTTACAAGGTGACTTATACTTTTTTTAAAAACTCAGATTGTTTCGTCCAAAGTCTTGCTGTGTCATTTTACCTGGGTATGTTATTATAGCCTGATTTCTCCTACTACAGCGCAAAGCGTTAATTTTCACACTGTACATCTGATATAACAGTTATGCCAAGAGTCAGAATGGCTTCACACTGAAGCATACTATGGATGCACCTAATCAGGGCACCATAATGAGCCTCCAGAATACGTTCCCAAAGTCAGAAAATGTGACGGATGCAGCCAAAGCTGGTTGACTCAAAGTGCAGGCGATTGACGTGCAAACTGCATATTTCTCAAGGTCAACAAAATTTGTACTTTGCCTCTCTACCCAGCCTCAATTAACCGAGCGAGGTGGCGCAGTGGTTAGCACACTGGACTCGCATTCAGGAGGACGACGGTTCAATCCCGCGTCCGGCCATCCTGATTTAGGTTTTCCGTGATTTCCCTAAATCGGTCCAGGCAAATGCCGGGATGGTTCCTTTGAAAGGGCATGGCCGACTTCCTTCCCCATCCTTCCCTAATCCAATGAGAGCGATGACCTCGCTGTTTGGTCTCTTCCCCCAAACAATCCAATCCCAGCCTCAATTGTTTGTCTCTTGGTAACTGTGGTGCTTAACAACGAAAATCACTTTTACCTTTTCTTGTGGCTTGTTTACTTTTGTTATGCTGACATACTAATCCTGTGTAGTTGCACTGTGAACCTAGATCTGTTATAACTGGAGTCAAATATTACATACTGATTTGAATTAATGAAGACGGGTCTCTGGTAGAATTAGGTCTTTCGCAAAGGAACAGTCCAAGGAAAGTGTTCATTAAATTAGACTAAACGACAGAAGCGTAATTTTTCAAGAACTGTCATTCTGACTTCCCTTCAGGACGGCCTCGTTGTCACCTCAGTCCCGTTCAGTCGATCACACTTTTCATCCTACAATAGTTGGTTTAATTGTAGTTCTTTTCGTTCATTGCATCTGCCCAGTCTTGTTCAATTTGAAACCTTTCTCCCAACTTCTAGTTTTTTGTGTATGCCGTTCAGAGTTCATGTACAGTAGTTCACAATTATACAAGTACATTAAACTTGACACAAGAAGTCCTTATTCACTTGAACTAATTTTTTGATTTGCTAGTGGGTGTTTTTGAAAGCAATGTGCCCATAATTTCCACTTTAGCTTCCACAAATGATATTTATCAGTTATAGTATTTAAGTCAGTGTATATCTTTTTTATGAGTAGCTGGAAAATAAAACTTTAAAATGAAGTTCGACGAATTTATCAAAATAGATTCCTTTAGCATTTTTCACTTTTCATCTCGTCAGGTACAGCCGATAATACTTCGAATGGATTTTTTTAGAAAGAACAATGTAACTAAGCTACAAGATGATCCTACGACAAACGTAATGCACAAATAAGGAAAGCCCTTAAAAATGTAATTCCTCTACACTGAACAGAAGTAAGACAATGAGAGCCATAATGTTATGTGCACAACCAAAACTTCATAAAATAGACATGCCAATTCGAACTATTGTTAATACTATCGACAATATTTCATACAAACACCTCAATTACGTACTCAACAAATAATATACTTATCAGAAGAAATACACAATAAAGAGTACATGAGAATTTATTGACCAAATCAAAAATACTAGTACAACAGGAATTACTAATACCACAGCAGAATTACTAATACCACAGCAGAGTACAGTATGTTCTTTGGATATTACTAACCTCTATACAAATACTCCCATAAAAGAAACTGTAGACATAATTGAAAATAGCTTAATTAACAACAAGATAGTATGTCTAGGTGAAATATGTGAGCTTATACATCTTTTGCATCTTACTGTTTTCTATAACTACTTTACCTATCCGAATGACACATACTCACAACCTAAAACTGCAAGGTGGGAGTAGTGGGAACCAAAGAGATAAGATGTATGTAGAGGGACTATGGCAAGTTATTTAGCATTCGTTTGGAGCCACACTGTACTCTTAACTGCCCTGTATTGTGAAGACATTCGGCAGTAGTTTTAAAGTGAGAAAGTATGTGTGAGAACTTGTAAGATAAAAAATTGTCTAATTTCTTTCAGAATCATGCCTACCATTTGCTCAGTGTATAACTCCATGCAGAGAAGCAATAAAATGAGTACTGTTTAAAAATATTACCTTTTAGTGGTTATTATACATTTGTGTTGTACACCAGCATGGAAAGAAGTTTAATGTGTCAAACTTTACATGAATCTGTGAATTTAATATTTTAAACCTACGTTTCCAGTGAAAAATAAGGTGGTGCTGTCAAACAAATGTGCTACTGCGATGAGAAAAGAAAAATGGTTTCCGACAGAAAACTCTCACATTTGTCGAATAAAGTCAGTCTGGGTATTAGACTAACTTGAGTTAGTCACCCTTATAAGGACAGCTGCGAAGTTGGTCAAAAGGTCGACAATTTAGTTGTTTTTGTACATTATAATGTCCACTCCTGCAACGCAATTCAGCAGTGATTCTACTTGGCAGGTTTCCAGACGTTTGTGGCACCAGAAGCCTATGCATAGGTTACACACTTATCGCAATTTACGGGCAGTTTCTTTGTGGGCGCAGAGCTGGTGCTCGATGACATCCCAGTTGGGTTTCATTGGATTCATATAAGCTGATTTCGATGGCCAAGACACCATCGTGAGTTCACCATCATGCTGCTCAAACCATTGCCACAAGATTCTGACCTTGCGACACGGACGATTTTCCTGCTGAAAGATGCCACCACTTTTCAGGTGGACATCAAGCGTAAGAGGTTGCAGGTGGTTCCTAATAATATTCACATAGTCCACAGCTGTCATGGTGCCTTCCATTACTACCGCAGGTCCCATGGAAGTCCTAGTGAATATCCCCCATAACATAATACTGATCCCACTGGCCTACGTCTGTGGCACGCTGCATGTTTCAAGCAACCATTCACCGAATGACAGCGTACCTGGACACGACCGTTGACCAGGTTTAAGGTAGAGGCCACCGTGATAGATGAGAAAATATTGATCAGCACCACTAGTGGATGTCCACAAGAAGGGATTTTGATCCCATTACTGTAGAACCTTGTGGTGAACGAGCTCATCAATGGGTTAAATACTAGGTGTTACTTTTCCCAAGGGAATGCAGACGATTTAGTCACACTAATATTCGGCAAATTTGCAAGTAATATTAGAACAACGGCATATAGCGCTCTGAACATCATGCACAACTGGTGTAGAAGACAGGATCTGAGGGGCCAGTCCCAGGAAAACTGTTGTATTACCGTTCACGAGGAAGCACATCCTGGACTCGTAGTGGAATGTTAAGCTCTTTGACGAAATTGTACCAGGAGGTAGTGAAGTACCTTGGGGTATACTGGATGCGAAACGAACTTTGATCCCTCACTTAAGGAACATAATTTGCAAGGCAAAAAGTGCTGTCAAGTCCACTAAAACGGCCTGTGGCAAAAATTTAAGTCCCAGAAGCATCTATTGGAATACACCTCTGTAATAAGATCTATGATAATTGGCACCATAGTCACTGCTGGAATGGTGAGCATGCTTGATATGCCCCCATCTCCCCCATGGACTCCAATGGAGTCAGCGATAAGAGCATAAGCCGGCCATTGTGGCCGAGCGATTCTAGGCGTTTCAGTCCGGAAACGCACTGCTGCTGCAGTCGCATGTTCTAATCCTGCCTCGGGCATGGACGTGTGTGATGCCCTTAAGTTAACTTTAAATAGTTCTAAGTCTAATGGACTGATGACCTCAGATATTAAGTCACATAGTGCTCAGAGCCATTTGAATCATTTTTTTATAAGAGCATGTAGGTTAAAAACTGGAAATAACTCGATTCCTTTAGGATATACAGAATCTCAAACCAATATAATGAAAGTGGTAAATATCAGAATGGTCAGGGAATGGCGGCTGACAATAGCTTCCAGTTGCTTGAACAAATCTTTCAGCGTAACAATTGGAAGAAGGGAACAGTGGAAGAACGAACCTCATTACCGGTCAGCAGCCATAGTCCAGTTTACTGGCGGGTAGAAGGTGTTGGGGCCAGCGTGTACAACCTAGTCTAGAGAAAGCAGTCTCTCTCTGGAAGCTGGCCATGGTATTCCATGCGAAAATATCCGTTATCTGGGTTTCCAGACAGCCAAGAAATGCTGAAGTCTCTATCAGCCCCTACAACGAAATCAAAGATTTAACTAATGCCATGAAGCCCTTAGGAGACAAGGGGAAAGCGATAGGGTAAACCTCATGTGGGTCATTCGCATCGGTATGCGCTGTGAGCAACATTATTGTCCTAAGGGCGAGAACAGCGTTCAGACACTTGTTAATTTGTGTACGCGACGCAGTGCAGGTCACGAGTCCAGTGGAAGACTGAGGTCAGACGCAAGTCACATGACGATACCCGGGCGGCAGCAGGCCGCCCCGCATAATTCTCCTCAATACGCTCCATGGCCTGGGTACACTGTGCTGTCTTGTGGCTTCTCAGTACATGAATACATGCAGCAGTGCCAAAGCTTCGGGATTCATGAAACATTTGCATCATGCCATCAGTCTTGGGTGCAACTGTGGATGAACAATATGTTAACACTTCCTTGTACTTGTCATAGTTCCATTTGCAAATTAGACAACTGTGAAGGCACATTTTGTTGCTGAACCAGCAAAAATTTAAATTGTTTAAATTCATAAATATGTTCATATTTTGAAATCTCATTGCTCGCAAAATATTTGTTCACCCACCGTTGCACCGTTCGCTGGCGTTCTTTACTAGTACAGTTATAAATATGCTTATCTTGGTTATCTATCCATTCAGAATAATTACCGCTGAAGGCGTGCACCCTGGTCATCGAATTGTAACTTTAAATTGTTTGCCTGTTCAGAAGTGAAATGTCCTACTTCAGACTGAAAGGTATGAACCATGTCACCAAGTGTGATATTTTCACTAGTGAGCTTATCTGTATTGGTATACAAAGCCTGAAAGAAATTACATAATTTTGTTACACTGCAATTAGACGTTTGTTGTTGTTGCTTCAAATTTCTATTCTCTTGTGAAATTTGCCCTACATCTAGAAAAATGTTACTAAACTTTGATTGCAAATCATATGAAAGCTCTGAAATTTGTGTTGTGATATTTTTCGTTGCTTCATCGAACTTTGAAGTCATTTCGTGTATCATTGTTGCATTTCATTTTTGAACCTGGTCATTTTATCTTCAGTGATCATATTAGCTAATGACTTTTGAAACATTTGTTGTGTGTCGAGTTAACAAGAAGCTTGCGCCGGCGGGAACGCAAGGTCGCCTGAAGGTCGAACCACTGCGTTTGTGATCTGTTCATCACTTATAGTTGATTAAATTTCTGACAGAAAGGAGTCACTTTCAGATTGCGTATTTGTTTCACACACAGCAGCATCAATATTCTCCACGTTTGAATTAATTTCTTCTTTGTCACTTTCTTCTTCTGAATGTACGGCACCTGGATTTGTTTCTGCTATTTTTTGTTTCTTAGCAATTTTCTCAATAATACTGAAAGATCAGTAAATCGCGAAAAGGTGTTTTTTACAATATATAACATTAACTGATAATGGAAAATATTAACGTTGTTGCTAAATGGCCACAATACTCATTGCATTTACTATGATAATGGAGCACTCCATTACATGTGAGATGTGACAAGATTGTCCATCTTTGACCATCTAAACTGCGTATTGGAATGTTTGTTACTGTTAACTGTGCTGTACTGTATGAAAGCATGTAACTAACTAAGATACAAAAGTAATGTAATGCTGCGATATTCGAATAACAAGCATAAGATAGCAGCCTAGAACTCACTACTTCAGGCAGGAAAGGGCAATAATGAATTCTGTCTTTAAATATTTTCATTCAGCTTCGGTTGTTAATTTTTACATTGCAGATCTCTTCGCTTATTTTATTTCATATTAATTCTTTTCACCCAGTTTTAGTTTCCAATTACTTTGTATGTCCACACAAGAATGTTTCGAGCAATCACTCGACCATGAAAGAAAGACAATCAAAACAATTACAATTTCATTCAGTTGACATTATTTAATAATGATGCAATCGCCAGTGTCTGTTGGCTTCCATCTCTGCTCACTAAATCAATTCCAAAGCAGTTTAAGAACGCATGTTGTAATTGCCCCATATTGGCTTTGGTAGCAACGCAATTAAAGATGTGGACTGATGAAATTTTTGAAAATGCGAATTACATATCGCTAACTGATAACTGCCCTGTGCTGTGTGATTAGTTAAAGTTCTCAGACTTCCTCGAATGACTGCAGGTTCACGTTCAAGTTGTACAATAAGAAAAGAGATATTGAAAATTAGTAATGAAGTCACGCCAATGGCGGATTGACCTCACGTCGAAGTATTGCTTCTCTCCCACAAAAAAGCGGAAAATCCAACTATTAGAATAATGATTATTCACATAAATATGTGGACTGGTATTATAATAAAGTATTTGAGCAAATTTTGAATGAAAATTAGCTTAATATATTAGAAATTATTTAGAGCTACAGACAGCAATACTTACATGACAAGAT
The DNA here is from genome assembly GCF_021461385.2 of Schistocerca piceifrons. NCBI lineage: Eukaryota > Metazoa > Arthropoda > Insecta > Orthoptera > Acrididae > Schistocerca > Schistocerca piceifrons. Next base: position 158,190,245 of record NC_060146.1, on the reverse strand, counting down.
CAGCATGGTAAAAGATAAAAGCGAACAGTCAGGTATCTTCTCAAAGAAAATAAATTGAAGGCTGCACCCTCATTAATTAGCACAGATTATATAAATATTGTCATATGGACTCCTTGGTCCTCAGTCGATATATCAATTGTATCTTCCTTTGCACAAACATACAAGAAACACACAAAAAATTTATGGAAAAGGGCTAGTGCATACTAACGCAGAGTTTACAGTTTCACAAATTTACTTCATCAAAGAAGATGGAGTAAATATTCTAGAATTCAAATCAAGAATAGTTCCTAAAATGAGCAACTGAAAAGCAAATTTTCTCAGTTTAGTGAAGCAGCTTAAATCACTCGATAAAGGCAAACATTCCAGTCCAGATAGTATACCAATTACTTACCTTTCAGAGTATCCTGATATAATATCTCCATACTTAGCAATCATATATAGCTGCTTACTTGACAAAAGATCTGTACCTGAAGACTGGAAAGCTGCACACGTGACACAAATATCTAAGAGGTGAAGCACGTCACTGATGTTAATTTGCTGTAGGATTTTGGAACATTTACGAGTAGGACTGTAAGGAGAGGTCTGGGAGAGAAAATGATGTTATCACACCCGACATCATGTTACACATCCAGTGTCAGGTCTGGCGTCACCTCTAACCCTATCTAATGTATGACGCGATTTATTCAACCGATATGAATGTAATGCAAAATAAGACAGTAACGTCTGTAATATTATGAGTCATTTTGTGGAGTCTGATGATATTTTGTGACAAATATTGTAAATATTTTCCATTAATCGCAAATATAAAGAATACGGCAGTTCAACATGTTCCATGAAAGCATGAAACTGCAAGTGAAATATATATACACAAGAGCTATCTTGCTTGCCCCAGTTTGTTCTCTGTTTTTCGTCTGTTTGTTCTCTCTCTCCTAAGGATCGATGCATGTATAACTAGCTGTCTGTGTGAGCTTTAAGCTTACAATATATTGTTAGTTGAAAGTATATTATGTTTCCTTTCAAAAACACCTCTCCCTCCACGTGAAATTTATTTAAAGATAATAATAATATTGCTGTCGATTCTCCATCTGACTTCGACTGTTTCGATGGTGCTGAGTCCGCCGTTAGGCGTACTAAAGAATATTTCAGTGTTTGCGACCTTCGCTCGAAAAGGAAAATAATTCTAGTTGTTTTTATGAATTTTGACAGCCAATTTTCAATATTAAAGTTAGTTAATATTTTTGATTACGAAACTTATTCAGACATTTAACACCACAAGGCTTAGGTAAGGCTTCACCTCTGGTTTAAAATATTTTAAGCTAATTCAAAGTATTAAAAGTTAACTTAGTTCTTAAAGAGATAAAGGTAAAAAGAAATTTTGCAATTATTTCAATAATACGCAGGTGTTTATACCAGTCTTTCTTTCTGTGTAACATTAGATTAATTTTCTGGGAAAAGAAATCATTTCATGCTCTATATTATCGCTTGTTCAGTTGAGGGTTACGTTACGTTGTCATTCATTGCAAGAGAGCGCAACATTGCCATTAATAATAAATAACTTTTTGTCTGCGGGTTGAGAGTAAGTCACCTTACGTGTATTTAAGACGCGTTTATCCGCTCTCAAAATATACGTGGCGTTCCAAAAACAATAATAAAAATTTAAACTGCTACGTTACATTAACATCGCTGTAGGTTGTGGCTGACTCCTGCGCACGTATTTCAAACCACACGTAGCAATCGGCACAGACTTATACAAAATAACAAAATTAATTCTACATCACAACAATTAAGCAGAAAGGAGGTAATGGTAAACAGGTTACACATTGTGCTCCTTGGTGCCACTGCTTCCTCTCTCCTAGACACTGATCAAGGTCACCCAGGGGAATCCATAGTCCCTACATCCTCCCGCTCCCTCCCCCCCCCCCGCCCCCCCCTTTCGACCAGTCAGGAGCAGGCACTCCCTCCACAGCTTTATCTTTTAGAACTAGGTTGCTTGAGTGGGTGAATTTCACTCAGGCACTGAGCGGCATTGGGAGAGGTCTTAGGTTGCATCTCTTTCTTGATAACATATTACATTAAGTAATGTCACTTTAGTTCTATTTCTTAATATCAGTTAAATATTGCACCATTCGAGGCATCGGCAGAGACCACCCCAGGCAGGTATATCAATTCCGCGCAATTATATGTATTTTTCAATATTTACCGTACTTTCCTCAATTTTACGTGTTTTTCACAAACTTTTGCATTTTTCTGGATTTTACACAGTTTTACGTATTTACTCCAATTACGCAACATCCACCCCACTGTTCTCGACATCGCGTCGACGGCAATCGTAATCCAACACGTGCTCGTATTAGTCATCATTGATACTGAAGCACACCTCCCAAATGCCACCTTTTATAACTGGGGCACTTCTGGAGCTGGGCAGCATACGGAAGGGTCGTAATCTGTGTCTGTTTGTTAATAGCAAATTAAATTAGATCACTGAGGCACTATCTGTAAATAATAATTTAACATAAAGTTTATTCTTGAAACAGCAACCAGCTGCAAGTATGGTTTCACAAATTTTATTTGGATCAAATCATGACTGGTTTCTGATCATTTACAAACCCGTCTTCGGATGCTTGTCTCACATTTCGTTTCGTTTTCTTGCTGGGACCTCGTTTTATATCCATCATTCGTCTGCTGCACTGGCACAGATTGAAAGTTTTCTGTTCACTATTCGGGATGTAGAGGCTTATCTCACTAGGGGTAAGATAGATACTGCCTACAGGAAAATTAAAGAGACCTTTGGAGGTAAGAGAACCACTTGTATGAATATCAAGAGCTCAGATGGGAACCCAGTTCTAAGCAAAGAAGGGAAAGCAGAAAGGTGGAAGGAGTATATAGAGGCTATATACAGGGGCGATGTTCTTGAGGACAATATTATGGAAATGGAAGAGGAGGTTGATGAAGATGAAATGGGAGATATGATACTGCGTGAAGAGTTTGACAGAGCACTGAAAGACCTAAATCGAAACAACGCCAAGATGAAATGGGAGATATGATACTGCGTGAAGAGTTTGACAGAGCACTGAAAGACCTAAGTCGAAACAAGGCCCAGACAACATTCCATTAGAACTACTGACGGACTTGGGAGAGCCAGTCCCGGCAAAACTCTACCATCTGGTGAGCAAGATGTATGAGAAAGGTGAAATAACCTCAGACTTCAAGAAGAATATAATTTCCAATCCCAAAGAAAGCAGCTGTTGACAGATGTGACAATTACCGAACTGTTTAATAAGTCACGGCTGCAAAATACTAACGCGAATTCTTTACAGACGAACGGAAAAACTAGTAGAAGCAGACCTCGGGGAAGATCAGTTTGGATTCCGTAGAAATATTGGAACATGTGAGACAATACTGACCCTACGACTTATCTTAGAAGCTAAATTAAGGAAAGGCAAACCTATGTTTCCAGCATTTGTAGACTTAGAGAAAGCTTTTGAAAATGTTGACTGGAATATTCTCTTTCAAATTCTGAAGGTGACAGGGGTAAAATACAGGGAGCGAAAGGCTATTTACAATTTTTACAGAAACCAGATGGCAGTTATAAGAGTCGAGGGGCATGAAAGGAAAGCAGTGGTTGGGAAGGGAGTGAGACAGGGCTGTAGCTTATCCCCGATGTTATTGTATCTGTATATTGAGCAAGCAGTAAAGGAAACAAAAGAAAAATTCGGGGTAGGAATTAAAATCCATGGAGAAGAAATAAAAACTTTGGGGTTCGCCGATGACATTGTAATTCTGTCAGAGACGGCAAAGGCCTTGGAAGAGCATTTGAACGGAATGGACAGTGTCTTGAAAGGAGTTTTGCTATTTGGGGAGCAAAATAACTGATGATGGTCGAAGTAGGGAGGATATAAAATGTAGACTGACAATGGCAAGGAAAGCGTTTCTGAAGAAGAGAAATTTGTTAACATCGAGTATAGATTTAAGTGCCAAGAAGTCGTTTCTGATAGTATTTGTATGGAGTGTAGCCATGTATGGAAGTGAAACGTGGACGATAAATAGTTTAGACAAGAAGAGAATAGAAGCTCTCGAAATGTGGTGCTACAGAAGAATGCTGAAGATTAGATGGGTAGATCACATAACTAAAGAGGAGGTATTGAATAGAATTGGAGAGAAGAGAAATTTGTGGCACAACTTGACTAGAAGAAGGGATCGGTTGGTAGGGCATGTTCTGAGGCATCAAGGGATTTACAATTTAGTATTGGAGGGCAGCGTGGAGGGTAAAAATAGTAGAGGGAGACCAAGAGATGAATACACTAAGCGGATTCAGAAGGATGTAGGTTGCAGTAGGTACTGGGAGATGAAGAAGTTTGCACAGGATAGAGTGGTATGGAGAGCTGCATCAAACCAGTCTCAGGACTGAAGACCACAACAACAATTCAGTACAGTTTATGATAGATTTAATTCTTATGACCTCTATCACGGCATTTAGGTCAAGGTTTTAAAGTTATTAAAACGTGAAGTGTGGTGTAAACTTACGTGTTGCGTGCTTCTGGGAGACGAAATCGCCCAGTGTTTTTGTTGTGAATTTTGAACTTAAGACGTTTGTGATCATGCACTATACGAGTACTGTTCAGTTCCTTGAAAAACACTGTATACCACACGATTCTTGTTTAGTGGCAGCATACACGATAAACGTTTACAGTGTGACCCATCTTCACATGGATAACACAGACAATGTCTTAAAAGATTTTGCAGTCGTAAAGATGGTAGGTTACAGACTCTGTGAGAGTGTGTGGAATTAGTAAAATATGTGCTTCGTAGTGCAGTGGAAGTAATTTAAGAAACCAAAAAGTTAAGTAAAATTATTTAGAACGGTTTCTAATATGGTACATGAATAGCATTACACACACAAAGGTTATACTTACAAGGGAACCTCCCCATCGCACCCCCCTCAGATTTAGTTAAAGTTGGCACAGTGGATAGGCCTTGAAAAACGGAACACAGATCAATCGAGAAAACAGGAAGAAGTTGTTTGGAACTATGAAAAAAATTAGCAAAAATATACAAACTGAGTAGTCCATGCGCAAGATATGCAATATCAAGGAGAGTGTGAACTAAGGAGCGCCGTGGTCCCGTGGTTAGCGTGAGCGGTTGCCGAATGAGAGGTCCTTGGTCCTCCAGTGAAAAATTTAATTTTTTGTTTTCAGACAATTATTATCTGTCCGTCCGTAATGTTTTCATCACTTTTTGGGGGTGATTATCACATCCACAAGAAAACCTAAATCGGGGAAAGTAGAAGAATCTTTTTACCCATTCGCCAAGTGAGGTGGGTCAACAACATATTCCTGTCATGTGACGCACATGCCATCACCAGTGTGATATAGAATATATGAGACGTGTTTTCCTGTGGAGGAATCGGTTGACCTATGACCTTGCGAAAAACGTTTTCGGTTCCCATTGGAGAGGCACGTCCTTTCGTCTACTAATCGCACGGTTTTGCGGTGCGGTCGCGAAACACAGACACTAAACTTATTACAGTGAACAGAGACGTCAATGAACGAACGTATCAAAACTTTGCGAAAACAAAGAGGGTAAACTTTTCACTCGAGGGAAGGCTTGAACCAAGGACCTCTCGTACCGCAGCCGCTCACGCTAACCACCGGACCACGGCGGTCCTGAGCTCAGACTGTCCGTGATGTTGCCTGTGTTGCGCATTGACTACTCAGTTTGTATATTTTGCTTATTTTCTCATAGTTCCACACAACTTCTTCCTGTTTTCTCGATTGATCTGTGTTCCGTTTTTCAAAGCCTATCCACTATGACAACTTATAACTAAATCTGAGGGGGGTGCGATGGGGAGGTTCCCTTGTTAGAAATACCAGACAAAGTGTACAGTACATAAGCACAATAAGACACGTTTTCTATTATAGTGATAAAGTTAAGTTTGAACACTGAATCTATGGTTGCATTTTACATTATAAATAGTAATCCATCAATACATCATACTATGAATATCATATAGATGTGAATTTAACAGTAAAGATACAACTTTTAAAGCACTATGAGAACTATGGGAATATGGGAATATTACATTGCTTTAAAGGATGAGAAGACCTTTCGGAAATTATTTAGGAATGAGGTGTTGGATGACTTTTCCATTCAGAATGAGATTAGGAAAAGTGTTCTTGTGTATACGAATATCAGCTTCCTCTGTAAGACTCATTGTGCGCTCTTATCTCTAAGTAGTAAGATATGGGTGCTGTTTTCTATATTGCCTTCTTTGTGATTGTTCTCTACAAGATGTTCAGCTGTGATCCTTAAAGCTTGTTTCAAATGTTCTACGTGTTTGGGCAATGCAGAATTTGAGACAGTTACTGCAGTTTAGTTCATAAATTCCTGATCTTTTTTGGGGACACTAATGTGTGGGAGTGAGTTTATAAGTCTCTGTTGAAGTTTATTATTTGTGTAAAAGGTAACTGTAACATTCTTCTTTTTGAATAGGCTGGAAACATTATATGATTTAGAAAATATCGTTCTTGTGAAACACAACTAGCTCTTTAGCTCACACGAAGCTTTCAGTGCTATCGACAAAGGATTTCATATTGATACTCTATTTCTAGATTTCGAGAACGCTTTTGACAACATTGCACTCAAGCAGCTTGTAATCAGATTTCGTGCTTATGGCATATCGTCTCAGTTATGCGCCTGTTTCTTCCTGTCAGACAGGTCACAATTCGTAGTAACTTACTAAAAGTCGCTGTGTAAAACAGAAGTGATTCCTGGCGTTCCCCAAGATAGCGTTATAGGCCCTCTGCTGCTTCTTACCTATATAAACAATTTACAGAGAATCTGAGCAGCCGCCTTAGGTTGTTCGTAGATGATACAGACGTTTATCGTCTAGTAAAATCATCACAAGATCAAAACAAATTGCAAAATGATTTAGTAAAGATACCTGTGTGATGTGAAAATTGGCAGTTGACCCTGAATAATGAAAAGTGTGAATTCATCCACATGACTGCTAAAAAGAATCTGTTGAACTTCGGCTAAGCAATAAATTAATCAACTTTAAAGCCCGTATATTCAACTACAAATGCGAACAAATTAAATTGGAAAGAACACATAGAAAATGCTGTGGGGAAGGCAAAGCAAAGACAGCGTTTTATTGGCAGAACGTGTAGAAGATGCAACAGATCTACTAGAGAGACTGCTTACACTACGGTTGTCCACCCTCTTTTGGAGTGCTGCCGCACGGTGTGGGATTCTTACCAGATAAGTATAACGGAACACATCGAGAAAGTTCAAAGAAGGACACCACGTTTCGTATTATCGAGAAATAGGGGAGAGAGTGTCACAGTAATGATGCAGGATTTATGGTGGACATAATTAAAACAAAGGTATTTCTCGTTACGGCGGGATCTTCTCACGAAATTTCAATCACCAATTTTGTCTTCTGAATGCGAAAATATTCTGTCGACGCCACATACATAGGGAGAAACAATCATCATAATGAAATAAGGGAAATCTGAATTCGCACGGAAGGATACGGTTGTTCACTTTTTCCGCGTCCTGTTCGAGAGTGGAATAATAGCGAATTATTTTGAAGGTGGTTCGACGAACCCTCTGGCAGGCATTTAAGTGTGATTTGCAGAGCACATATGGAGATGAAGATGAAAGTGGGTCTAAATTTTGTGCATTTCCAACCTAATTCTCAACAAAAACAGTAGGCGAGTTCCTCACCCAGAAGCATACAGTAAGTAAGTTTTCACCACATCTCACATTTTAATAACTTTAAAACCTTTTCATAAATGCCTTGATAGAGGTAAGAAGAAATAGATCTATCATGAACTTTATCATATAGCGAAAAACAACAAAAAAGTACCCCATTGCAGCGAACCAATCATGGAAATTAAAGGAGGCCCCAGGAAGAAAACGAAACGAAACGTGTAACAACTAACTGAAGATGGTTTTGTAAAAAATTCGAAACCGGTCATGATTTGATCTGAAAAATTTTGTGTCTGGTTGCTGTTTCAATTATAAACCTTATTGTATTACAGCCAGGTTCTGAAGATGTCATCATCATCATCTTGGACAGTTTCCAGCCACTGGCTGGGTCTGTCGGGAACACAAGCCTCTCCATCGTGTTCTGTCTTTCCACCATTCCCCCTCTTCCACCTTCGTCCAGTTCTCTCCTCTTCTCGTCACACATTCCTTCACACCCTTCACCCATCTATCTCTTGGTCTTCCCTCTGGGCCTCTTCCCCTCCAGTTGCAGATCAAACATCCTCTTTGGAATTCTTCCCTCATCCATTCTCTTCATGTGTCCATACCACTGCAGTCTTGATTTTTCTATCCTGTCCTGTACTGGTTCCTCCCTTAGTCTTTCCCTCACATACACATTTCGCAATCTGTCTCGTCTTGTTACACTCAACCTGCTCCTCTGGAACTTCATTTCACTAGCCTGTATTCTACTTTTGTCGCTTTTGCGCATTACCCATGTCTCACTTCCGTATGCCAATATGGGGACAAAGTAGGTTCGGTATATAATTCCCTTGGATTTCTGTGGCACCTCCTTGCTCCAAATAAGCCCCCTAATGCATTTGTAGAACTGCCCTGCTTTTCTGCACCTTTCATTTATTTCCATTGCGTTTCCCCCCTTACTTTCAATCATGCTTCCCAGGTACTTGAAGTTCTCTACCACTTGTAGTTTTTCCCCTCCACAAGTTATATCCACATTTGGCCTATTCTTCTTCCTTGTTGTGACAATTATTTCACTTTTCTTTGCAGAGAAATGCATTCCATATTGTGCTGCCGTTGCCTCCCATACATCTAACTGCTCTTGCACCTCCTTCTCGCAATTTCCCCATAACATCAGTCATCGGCAAAAAGCACTGCTTTCATTTTATGATCTCCAATTGCATCTGATACTTGCTGTAGGATTTCATCCATAACAATAATAAACAATAAAGGCGAAAGTGCACTTCCCTGTCGCAGCCCATTTTCCAGCTTGAACCATGCAGTACGTTCCCTCCCCACTTTCACACAACTCTCACTTCCCTCATACATTTTTCTGACTTTTCGTGTTATCTCTTCATCTACCCCTTTTGCGTTCAGCACATCCCAGAGCTTGTCCCTACAGATACTGTCATACGCCTTCTCAATATCTAAAAAGGCCATGATTAAGTCCTTCCCGTACTCATAGTGCCTTTCCTGCAGTTGCCTTACCGCAAATATGAGGTCCATTGTTGATCTTCCCGGTCTGAAACCGTACTGCTCCTCTTGCAGTCTACTTTCAATATTGCTTCTTATTCTCTTCTCCAGGATCTTTTCATAGATTTTTCCACAGTGGCATAGCAGGGTGATTCCTCTGTAGTTCTCACATCTCCTTTTATCCCCTTTCTTGAAGATCGGGACTATAATTCCTTTCTTCCAATCCTCAGGAATTCTGTTCTCCTTCCACACCACCCTCAGCACTCTGTATAGCCACTGGGTTCCTACTTCTCCTGCTGCTCGTATCATATCCACTGTTACTTCGTCCCAACCTGGTGCCTTGCCCCCTTTCATCCTCTTTATGGCTTCTTCCACTTCATTCCAAGTTAGATCATCAATTTCCCCACTATTATAATCGTCTGCTGCCTTAGGCTCTCCATCGCTGTTAGTTACCCGCTTGGCGGCATTCAGCAGATCTTCAAAGTACTCCTTCCAAATCTTTTTGAGCTCATGCATTTCCTCCACAACTCTTCCATTATTATCCATGATCCTCAGGCACTCGCTTCTGTCGTTCCTCTTATTTCTTACCATGGTGTAAAGTACTTTTTTGTTCCCTTCACTGTCCTCTTCTAACATTCTTGTCCATTTTTCCATCCTCTTCTTCTTCTCCGCCCTTACTATGGTCTGTGCCGCTTTCTTGCTTTCCTTATATTTTACCCTAGCTTCCTCTGTTCGGGTCTGGAACCATTCTCTGAAGGCTTTGTTCTTTCGAAGTACTGCCTCTTTACATATGTTGTTCCACCATGGGGTTTCCTTACTTCTCCTCTTTGTGCTAGTTCTTCCGCACACAGTCTCAGCTGCCTCAACTAGAGCCCTCTTAAAATCTCCCCATTCTTCTTCCACTGTTCTCTGATCTTCCTTTGGCAGCTTCTTCCTGATCAGAGTCTGGTACTGGGTCCTCCGTTCATCCTCTTTCAGCATCCATGTCTTCAACCTTTTCTCCTGTATATCTGTTGCCCTCCTATCTTTTTTCTCTCTCAGGGTGGCTACCAACAGCCGATGGTCACTGTCTAAGGCCTCAGATGGAATGACCTTAACATCTGTGAGACTGCTCATCATCTGCCTATGCACTAGTACATAGTCTACTACTGAAGTTTGGGACCAGTCTCCACTATACCAAGTTATTTTGTGGCTACTTCTCTTCTTGTACCACGAATTTGCGATCGCCAGCCCATTCCTCTTGCAGAATTCCAGCAACAATTTTCCTTCTCTATATCGGTTCCCCCAGCCCTCTGGTCCCATTATCTCCTCGAATCCTTTCCTGTCTGTGCCAACATGTGCATTGAGGTCCCCTATTATAATCTGATTACCTCCATTTAGCTGCTTTTGCATGTCACCTACAAATTCCTCCTTCTCCTTTTTTGTACACCCCACCTGTGGGGCATATGCTGAAGATGTCCATTTTCAAAAAAATAGCGGCAATTTAATATTTCGTAATTTGAGATACCAGCAGACACTACACCCAGGGAGATACGTAAGTAATCTCATTCTTCCACAGTTTTTTATACTTTTCCATGTTTTCCACCATTTTATACAGTTTATTCAATTACTTGAGCTATGTGTCAACGTCATGTCAACATCGCGTTGTGTCGCGCCACAATGTTATGATGTCGTGTCACATCATGTCACGACGTCACATCAGCATTGCATCGCATTGGTTCGACGTCATGATGCTCAGTCAGCAATAATGCAACATAGACCGATTTATTTCTCATTGCTAAGCACCACTCCATTACTAGCGTATGTGTGACGTCATACTGTATGTGTAAGAAAGGAACACATTGGTAGAAACAATGATGCCACACCAAATAAATGTCATAGCAAATTCTGTAACGACTACCGACTTCTAACAAAAGATATTGTATGTATAAGAAATACCACACCGCAATAGATAAACAGCCACTATATTAATAGAGCGTGTGATGTCATAGTAAAATTCTGGCGCTTCCAACCAAAGGTACTGTATTTGTAGCACAGCTCTACAAACTACGCCTCTAGAGAGGCGAGCGGTATCTGCAAGAGCCCTATCACCTGCAGGTTAGCCCTTCCCTCAGACTCAGACACTGCCTCCCTCCCTCTTCCAAAACACTAATAGCTTAGACAGTTGCACTGTAATCCTCTATGGCCTGGAGGTTAGCAGTGCTGCTACATCAATTCTGGCCAAGGGATCTCCTGCCTGCTATATTTACTTCAAACAGACCCCAAGACGTCAGTGGAAATATCAAAGACTGCTACAGTTCGCCTAGATTAGGAGGAACTCACCCTAGCATTTGGAGGTTGAGCAAACCAAGCGAGATGCCAGCCCAGCACTAATCTGACCATCTATACAGGCATTATAGAGAAATTTGCAGAACGTGTGTGAAATCGTCTCCAAACTGGTGGTTGGCAGAAAAGACAATCATTCAGAAAGGCGGCATACTACCTAGGCAAGCCAGTCGTAATTCACGGACACCTTTACCCTGATAGCCGAAACATTGAGACCACTGGCCACAGTGACGTTAGATGCCATCTGGAGGCATTACAGGCACGTAACATGGTAACAAAAGTATGTGAGCAGACACAGACGGGGGATCACCCCTGCAAAGATATGGGCTGCAAATGGGAAAATCCACTCAGATAAGCGACTTTGACAAAGGGCAGATTATTACTACACAGAGCTTGTGAATGAGTATCTCTAAAACGGCGAAGCTGGTCGGATGTTCACATAATACTGTCGTGAGCATCTATGGAAAGAGGTAGAAGGACAGTGAAACTGCGACTAAGCGCTAAATGGTTGGACGCCCACGACTCTTCGCAGAACGAGCGGTTCGGAGGCTTGTCTGTCCCGTAAAGCAGGATACATGGTGACCTGTGACATCTATGTCGAAGGAGCACAATGCTGGTGCACCTACAAGTGTTTTGAAGCACTTTCATCGTCCATTGTTGAACATGGTGCTCTGCAGCATATCACCCCTATGTGTTCACATGTTGACCCAGCGACATCGTCAGTTATAACATTAGTGGGTGGGGGACCATGGGGATTCAACAATAGCTCAAAGGAAACGTGTCGACTCTTTAATTGTATCACATTTTTGGTACACTAGGTCTATGGCCGTCTCCACAAACGTCGTCATTGAGGTGAACAACGTCTCGAAACGTGCAGCATGCCATGGACGCAGGCTGGTTGGAACAATATTATGCTATGGGAGACATTCTCCTATGCCTACATGCGACCTGAGGTGGTAATCAAAGACATGCCGACAGATGCAAACCACATGCATCCCTTCATGCTTGATGCAGCAGTATAATTGTTCATGTTTCGGAGCCAGAACCGTGCTACAGTGGTTTGAGGAGCATTATAGTGAAGTCACGTTGATGTCTCGGCGCCCAAATTCGGCTGATGTGAACCCCATGAAACTCAACAGGATCGGTATCGGGAGCCATCATCTCGTACGCAGATCAGCGGCCCGTTATTTACGCGAATTACATGACCTGTGCGTAGACATCTAATGCCACATACCCCCACAAACTTACCAAAGAACTGTCGAATCCCTGATATGCAGAATTCGTAATGTTTTCCAAAAACAGACAGACAAGCTATTAAGCAGGTGGTCATAATGGTTTGGATCATCAGTGCATACACCCTAGAGGAATACGTTGAACGTTACTACCAGTTTAAGCGATAAGTACTTTCCTTCCTTCCACCCATTGTCTCTGGACCAATCAGAAACAAGATTCCCTTCCTCCCGCAACTACTATGCTTTTTTAAACTTGCGTTGGTGACCCCATTTTCAGCCAGGCATCACTCCCAGGTGGAATGAAGACATGTAACAATATGTAAACAAAATAAACACTGCAATATTGTTAGTTTGTGGCGACGCTATAGGACTCGTAAACACTATCCAGCAAGAACACTGGCTGTTGACGAGCGCTTCCAGGACTCCCAAGCAGGTAAAGAGACATGTAACTCATGGTATATTAATGTGGCACGCGACTTTAAGACTCGTAAACAGATGCGGAAGTAATCTGAATTATATACGACCTCACTACACACAAACTAGACTTTGCAATGGTCACAGGGTAGCAAAAATAAACTCTTTCTACATACAAAGTCAACGTATCACAGAGGTCACGTCATGTATCTCGCTATAAAAAAAGACCTTAAAGATTGAGCACTGTCTGTCGATAAGCATATTCTCCATAGTCCAATTAACCTATCACCAGCGCGATTCAAACTACGAACAATAAATACACAATGGCTACTGGAAAAAACGGGCTGCTCATGCTTGATAGCAGCAAAACCATCACCATTTCTTCCCAGTTTATGTGATCCAAAAAGGCTGCAGGCAGCTGAGAGCTGGAGTCGAACTATTACTCTCAGCATAAATGGAACGTCTGGTCCTGAAGTCCACAGCCTCAAAATGCAGGGAAAAAGGCCTAAGAAAACTGATAAAAGGGGGGATTCAACATAGCTGCAAAGTTCACGCGCATCATCTGTCATACTGATTCTGCAAAAACTCACTTACAATTAATCTACCACCAACATTATTCAATACTGGCAGAAGTAAAGCTGTGAGTACCGGGCGTGAGTCGTGCTTCGGTAGCTCAGATGGTAGAGCACTTGCCCGCGAAAGGCAAAGGTCCCGAGTTCGAGTCTCGGTCGGGCACACAGTTTTAATCTGCCAGGAAGTTTCATATCAGCGCACACTCCGCTGCAGAGTGAAAATCTCATTCTGGAAACATTATTCAAATTGCGAACGGCATACGAACAATCACTGGTTAAACAGGCTACACATATATGATAACAGTACAATCATCGCCGTATTTTTGACGAGATGCAGTACGTCTCTGCCGACTCTACTGACACGGTAGTGACTCCTGCGGAAGTCAGACTTGGAATACGAGCCGACAGTGACACTCCATTAGTGCAGAGGAAGAGGCGTCCTAGTAGCTTCAAGTTACCGTGGGAAAATCATCCAACGCAAACTGATAAAATGGGGAATTACCGACCTGTCGATCGGTCCCGTTAATGGCCAGAAAGTTACCAACTCCATCTATTGTTGCGGCGTCCAGAAGACTGAGGCTACACTGTAGCCATAAGAAACGATGTCTGAGCAGTACACACACAATAGTGACGGCGTCTGTAATTGGCAGAAGCCGTTTTGATAATGCTATCACTATCACCTGTCGAAACACCAAGCATCTGGAGAGACGTTCTAAAATTTTAATTACTTGTCTGTGAGCTGATGGATTTACCCATACAGTTTTATTTAAAAAAGCAACAGTTGGCAACAAAAGCACACCCTGCTCTTATTGGTTACAATAATATCATCAGATGTATAGTTCTGGACGTTAAGATTTGACACGAATATTTGACACGAATCCGCCTCTCTCCTGGTTCCTATGTACGAGATCTGTTGAAAATTTCCGGTACTTCGTTCACAAAATTTTTATACACTTACTTTTTACCTATTGTGCACGGTATCCTTCGAAATACTCTCCTCCACAATCCATAACCCATTCCCAACGCAGTTTCCACTTACGAAATCAGTCTTGGTACTGTGCAGATTTTCAGCACGATTGTTTCGGCCGCGAGTGTTAAGGTCGATATTGGCCTCGCCAGAGATACTGGGCCGCAACTCGAGTGTTAAGGTCGATATTGGCCTCACCAGAGTTACTGGGCCGCCGAGTTGCTGGCGAGTGGCCCTCTGGCGACGAGCAGAGGAGGGTTAGAGAGCACCGAGCGAGAAGGAAAGAACGCCAGAGTGTTGGGGTCCGGATGGTCCGAACGAATTGTGCATTAACAATTTTGGCACTCTGGTAATGAACTGATGGTGAAACCGAGACGCTTGGGAATTCAACGCTGCTGTGGAACGATAAGCCATGGGCTCTGCAGATGTATGGGCGCAATTTATGGCGAGCTGTGGCCGATGTCGTTTATGGGTGTTCTGCCACAGCAGATAAACAAAACAGCGTGGGGCCAACCTGAACACGCTGTGCTGTAGCATGTTCGCCCACAGTAAGGGTGTCATGATGTTGGAGAAGAAAGCAGTGGAATACAGTAAGTGTATTAGCCTACAGTGACTTCTGCGGTGTTAGTTTACTTAACTGTGTGGAGATTGAGCGGTAACTGTCACTTTTCAACGGAATCTACGATTGTGTAAAAGTGTGGCCAGTTTCGGATGGGCGTTGTCATAAACTTATTATATTTCTTAATTGTGAACATAATTTTCTGTTATCAGGATTACTCACAGGGCAGATTTGAAACTGTCAGCTCTGCACTTAGTTCAGCGGGTTATAAACACTGAAATTTGACAAATATGCTAACTGTGAGTTTTTGATATGTTTTGATACCTGCGTGTTAAATGAAAGTGACTGTTGAAGTTTGTATGGTACCTTTCTACCATTAAGATTCTGTAAGTTTTTATTTGGAAGTGATGTTGTTTGCTACTGTTATTGGTTGAGAATTTATTACCTGATTAATCAAAGGGACAGTTATTTAACCAGCCTTTCTATGAAGTTTTTTAAGACTTGTTTTTCAGTGAACTGTTATTAATAAATTACCTAAATCAGTAATGTTGTGTAAGCAGTTATTGAAGGCACCCATCTCCATTTGCCAATCAACCATGGCCAGTTGGGAATGGGCATTGATGTAACATTAGGGGACTAGAGGCTATTTGTTAAGTTGTGGCAACGCTAATCCTGTTGTTTGTTGTTCTTGTTGAAGTGTCTAGTCGCCCCTAAATTACATACTAACTACACACAGTACGCATCTTGCTGGATTGCGCGAAGTGCCGTCTGCGAATTTTCTTTTATCTCGTCTATCATTGCAAGTCTTCATCTTTTCAACAGGGTTTTCAACTTTGGAAATAAAAACCGTCCACAGGGACCAATTTTGGAGAGTATAGAGGATGAGGCACCATACAAATGTTTTTTTTATTTTATTTTTTTTTATTTTTTGCAATAGTCACGCACCAATAGGGATGAACTTGCGAGATCGTTATTCGTGATGCAAGAGCCATGAATTGTCTCACCACATTTCAGGCCGTTTTCTTCTCACATTTTTTCGTAGGCGCCGCAACACATCCCAGTAGTACCATCGATTAACAGTTTGTCCCTGTGGCACGAATTCGTGATGAACTAATCCTCCAAGTCAAAGAAAGCTATCAGCTTGGCTTTGACATTCAACCTGACCTGACAAGCGTTTTTTGGTCTTGGAGAACCTTTCCCGACTGAACCTTGGTCTCAACATCATAACTGTAGATCCATGTCTCATCACCAGTTATGATTCTCTGAAGGAACAGCTCCTTCTCATTTACACGATCCGAAAGCTCTTCACAGACTGCGAAGAGGAGGTCTTTCTGGTCTTTACTCATGAGCTGTGGGACAAACCAGGCGGCAACTGTATGCATTTCAAGATTCTATGTCAGGATTTCGTGACATAATTCAAAAAATGGCTCTGAGCATTATGGGAGTTAATTTCTGAGGTCATCAGTCCCCTAGAACTTAGAACTACTTAAACCTAACTAACCTAAGGACATCGCACACATCCATGCCCGAGGCAGGATTCGAACCTGCGACCGTAGCAGGCTCGCAGTTCCAGACTGTAGCGCCTAGAATCGCTCGGCCACCCCGGCCAGCGTGACAAAATCCAACTGAACTGTTACATTCTTCTGCACTCTCCCGTACAGTCAGCCTTCGTTTGGCACACACGATTTCGTTGACGTTCCTGAGTGTCGTCGGTAGACGTCGAATGGAATCCTGAACGAGGGTCATCTTCAACTTCCGACAGACCGTTTTCAAACCGTGTGAATCATTCATAACATCAAATACGAATTAAGCACTCATCGCCATAGGCTTCCTGCATTATTTGGTGTGTCTCTATAAAAGTTTTCTTGAGTTTCACGCAAAATTTAATGCAGGCGCATTGCTCCTCGAACCCTGCCATCTTGAAATTCACAAACTGTGCAGCACTACATTCTACTCAATACAGCATTGAACAATAAGGAACAAGACATGCAACAATGAAACTTCCGGCAGTTACACATCAAACACGAGCGTATGTAGGGATGCCAACTGCATTTCGCTCCAACACACCATTGGCCCGAAATTACGACTGTGCCAGAATTTTCTGAACAGAATTGGTGTTGTTAGAGCTCTACGACATTGTTGTCTATCAAAAGTTGGAAATTAGGTAATGTCGGAATCAAGTTCAGTCTCCAGGGTTGCCACAGGTTCTGAGAATCAGGGAATAACAGGGAATTTCAAACACGTCAGGGAAATTTGAAAAAAAAAAACACTGGAGAAATCTCATTTTTGTGTCGGTAGATGAAATGGTTTGTTTACTGAGGTGTCCCAGTGCTGCCACCACTTCTTGCCACTAACCTAGCAGCTGTCGACGAGGGGCAGGGAGTCATGAGGTGTGGTTTGTTTGGATCTGATTGTCAGAGACTGTAGACACACCGGCTGGAGACGACAGTCATGTGTGCATAAGTTGTGTCTGAGTGATTGGGTGAATGTGTGTGTGCTCTCGTTTTCTGACAAAAGTTGTGGCTTAAAAGTTAGTCATGAGAGCGTGATTGTCTCTTCTACATGTCTGTCTGCAGCCCAGAGATCGTCTTCATGGTGAGTTGTCACCTATCCTCATTAGTATTGATTCTCAGAGTATTTAAAAACGTTATCTGTTGCATGGATTGATCACCGTTGTCTCATTTCCTCAATATGCTGTCTGTGGCTCGTGAATAGCTAGCCATGTGAGTCGATTTCCACGATGGGCCAAAACCGGAGGCCATTTCTGCGGGTATCTGTAGTGGATCGAGCTTGCCGATCAGACGCCATTCGGTTCCCACTAATGTGCAGGTTCTGCCCGTCGGATCTAGTCTCATGGACCTGCCCACAGGCCAGGTCTGTTTGTGTGCAGCGTAATACAGGGTGTCCCAAAAAGAATGACCCGATTTTTAATAGAATTATTTATTAGGAAGAAGGGCTTAACACCAACAAATTATAAACTAAATTATTCAGAAAATACGGAAGTTTATAAAAATCCATCATAGATGTTCAATATGTCCTCCATTGGCTGCGTGGACGACATCTAGCCGATAGCCGAATTCATCCCAAACTGAGTGTAAGGTGTCTTCTGTCACTGAGGCTACAGCAGCTGATATTCTGGTTTTTAGTTCATCAATGTCATGAGGTAAGGGAGGAACGTTTAGCACGAAATCGAATATGAAACGCCCACTGAACTGCGATCACTGATTGAGTACGACTGAATTCAATAACACAATACCCCTTCTGTTGGGCGGACGCCATATTGTGCGAGACTGGCTGCACGCTCCAAGTCAGCTCTCGTAGCCACATCTAGCGGATTTTTTCTGAAACTCTAGGCCACACCCACTGCATCTAGCGCTGTTTCAGTTACCTAGTGACATTTGTCTCAATATTATTACAAGGTAAAATCGGGTCATTCTTTTTGGGACACCCTGTACAGCGGAGTTTCATGGTTTATCCACGGACCCAGGACTGTGACGCTCCTCAGCAGGCCAGAGGTCATGGGCGATGGATTTCTCGCCGCATGTACGTTGTACATTGTGGTGTTTGGTCTAGTACATTCTGGCACTTCAAAAGTAGTTTATATGTTAGAAAGTATGGACGATAAGAAGAAGACATTGTGTCAGTCGCTGGCGGTTTGTACGCTGTGTGCTCATATATTTCTCGAACGAAAAATTCCAAAATACCTGTAAAATAGTAGATATAAGACAGAAGGTAATAACTGACAATATCGAACATAGTAGAACCAACATTTTATAGGCGGTCACCTATAGTATTGTTTTAGACAGTTTCCCGCCTTATACACTTCTTTCTAGAGGCCTACTTTTTTCTGAGGCAATTTCTGAAATCAGTGAAGGTATTTTAAATCTGTTCTGCGACTCCAAGGAAATGCATATTTTTGTCACCAAATGTGTTTCGTTTCATTGAAACAAAAAGGCATCAATGGTCTTAATGAAACATATGTACCATTTGGGTTGCTTTCTCCATCTAAAACAGTTCATTACAAAAGATGTCGATGTTAGTATTTAAGATTTTTGTTCACATCAGGAAACGCCATCGGCTTGCAACTTTTTTTTTTATATTTCCTCGTTTGCAATATTGTTTCTTGTACCATAGCTACAAAGACAGATTGTCAACTTACATCTCAACTTACCCTTGAGATCTCTAAATTTGTCAGGGAGAAATGCTTAAACGTGTCTGGAAATCAGGGAAATATCAGGAAATTTCATTTGGGGAAACTTGTGGCAACCACTGTCTGATGCTTTTGAGGGAAGAACGTCTTAGAAAGGATATTATTAAATATTTTTATCGTTCTCTTCTAACACGATAAATGCAACATCTAGCTAGGAAAGAGAAATGCTCATAATCTTTGCATGTAATGTAGTCCTCTTATAGGACTCTGCTAGATGTTTTGTTTAGGGATCATACGTTAACGATAAGGTGCGTGATTATCACATTCGTCACTTAGTAAGCCAACCTAGTATGATTCTCAGATCCTGTAATGTGAGTTTATAAGCTTGCTGGCCACACTTCGTAGCAGTGAATCTTTTGTAGCCGCAACACAGAACTTACTAACGAGAAGACCTTTCCCCGAGAAACCAATGTCATAATGTTGGACTTGATACCAGTAGTTTCAATCAGCACACTAGTATTATGTGATCTAAAAACGGACTATACTCTTCTCACGAAATACACTATTCATAAGTGACATTTGCAGTCAGCATACATTTTGCATAGAAATTAGGGATTGATAGACATGTTTCTCTCTAGCACTGATTTTTGTGAGTGGCGTAAAGTGTGTTTGTGTGTGTGTGTGTGTGTGTGTGTGTGTGTGTGTGTGTGTATTGGGAAGAGAGACGACATATTCGTGTGATGGTCTTATAAGCAAGAAGAGACCTAGAGTTCAGATAAGCATTAAAAAAAAAACATAATAAATCTGTGACCATATTTGTTCAGAATTACACGTTTGTACGCATTGGTTTGTCTGCAATCTAGGATTCTATGGATGTACTTTTTGCGATAATTATAGTCTACATCCATCAAGCCAACCTGGTAAGTGTCTCAGACTGTTGACCAAATCTTCTATTTTGTTATAACATACCGCAAACATCCTTAACATGTTATGTATGTGATAACTAATTATTGGTTCAAAGACCAATCGTAGGTATTTATTTACAATTCTATACTGATATTAGCACTGTTTAGTTGAACCGTGACACATATGAAAAGACAATTGTTTTGCCAGCCATATCTGCAACTGCGTTAGCAAAACTAGTTTCCCTGTTTCGGTTCTACATGAAGTAACGTGGGCAGACAAGATAAATTCAGTCATCCGGCGGAGAAACTCTCAGTTCCACCATTGGATCGGCTACCAAACAATTGCCAGTATCAATGTTTTCGTGTAAACGATTTCCACATTAAGTCGGTAATCATATGGCGCACAGTCTTACAAACTATTATAGATCGTGATTGTCTTTTTTCAAGTATAATAAAGAGTGTTACAGGCTGTCATTACCGAACAATTCATCAAAACTCCTGTCTTCCACAACATGGACGCCTGCAGGTAAAAATATAACACACACTCAAGCTCCAAAGAAACTCGTATAGGCATGCGTATTCAAATATAGAGAAATGTAAACAGGTAGAATACTGCGCTGCAGTCGACAACGCCTATATAAGAATCAAGTGCCTGGTGCACTCGATAGATCGGTTACTGCTGCTACAATGGCAGATTATCAAGATTTAAGAGAGTTTGAACTTGGCGTTATAGTCGGGGCACGAGAGATGGGACACAGCATCTCCGAGGTAACGATGAAGTCGGGATTTTTCCGTACGACCATTTCACGAGTGTAGCATGATTATCACGCATCCGGTAAAACATCAAATCACCGACATCCCTGCGGCCGGAAAAAGATCTTGCAAGAACGGGGTCAACGACGACTGAAGAGAATCGTTAAACGTGACAGAAGTGCAATCCTTCCGGAAATTGCTGCAGATTTCAATGCTTGGCCATGAGTAAGTGTCAGCGTGCGAACCATTCAACGAAACATCATCGATATGGGCTATCGGAGCCGAAGGCCCACACGTGTATCCTTGACAACTGCACGACACAAAACCTTACGCCTCGCCTGGGCCCGTGAACACCAACATTGGACTGTCGATGACTGTAACCATGTTGCCTGGTCGGACGAGTCTCGTTTCAAATTGTATTGAGCGGATGGACGTGTAGGGGTAAAGAAATATCTTCATGAATCCATGGACCCTGCACGTCAGCAGAGGACTAGTCATGCTGGTGGACGCTCTGTAATGGTGTGGGGCGTGTGCAGGTGGAGTGATATGGGACCCCTGATACGTCTAGATACGACTCTGGCAGGTGACACGTACATAAGCATCCTGTCTGATCAACTGCAGCCATTCATGTCGATTGTGCATTCCGACGGCCTTGAGCAATTCCAGCAGGACAATGCGACACCCCACGCGCCCAGAATTGCTACAGAGTGCCTCAGGAACACTCTTCTGAGTTGAAACACTTCCGCTGGCCACCAGTCTCCCAAGATGTGAACGATATTGAGCGTATTTGAGATGCCTTGCAACATGCTGTCCAGAAGAGATCTCCACCCCCTTGTACTCTTACGGATTTATGGAGAGACCTGCAGGATTCATGGTGTCAGTTCCCTCCAGCACTACCTCAGACATTAGTCGAGACCATGCCACGACCTGTTGCGGCACGTCTGCGTGCTCTCGGGGGTCCTACACGATATTAGGCGTGTGTACCAGGTTCTATGGCTGTTCATTGTAAATGGAAGAGCGTTATAATACATGAAGGGGTTGTCATAATATATCAATGACCTTGATATCATTTCAAGTAGAACTAAGACGTGTATTTTGATACAATAATTTGCATTATATAGTCTAAGATCCTCAGTCCAATGTTTATGCACCTTTTGTAGTACAAGGGTTGAATGAAAAGTAATGCCTCCACCTTCGTTAATTGGGTTTGGATGGGAATATTTTAATAAATCAAACACAGAAATAATCCTTAGAATGTGATCTTTAATTACCAATATTCTCTTTTCCACATAATCACCAGCCAATTGGATAAATTTCTTCCAACGATGAACACGTTTTCTGAAACCGTCACGGAAGAAGTCGACACTCTGTTTCCGAAATCACAGTCTCACAGTTATCTCAATGTCTTCATCTGAAGCATAATGATGTCTCCGCATATCGTCTTTCATTATCGGGAACAGATCGAAGTCAGACGGTGCTGGATTTGGACTGTATAGAGGGTTCCGAACGGTGGTGAGATTCAGTCTCTGAAGTTCTGCTGTGGTGGCACGTGAAGTGTGTCAGATGTTCGCGCCTCAACATCTTTAAACTTACTCGTCCATCTTTAACAATAGCACGCACCTAAAACAGGTAGATCCACCTTTTGTATGTAACTCCAAACTTCATGCGGCATTACTTAAATCTTTATCTGAATTGGCGTTTTAAGATGTGAATAAATGGTGTCAGTTATTGAGTAAAAAGAGTGACTCTGACTCTAGTTACTGACCGCCTCTCATTCTATAAAAGTTCGTCAAAGTGCTTGTTCACTAT
The DNA here is from genome assembly GCF_021461385.2 of Schistocerca piceifrons. Taxonomy (NCBI): domain Eukaryota; kingdom Metazoa; phylum Arthropoda; class Insecta; order Orthoptera; family Acrididae; genus Schistocerca; species Schistocerca piceifrons. Next base: position 158,167,364 of record NC_060146.1, on the reverse strand, counting down.
TTTTATACGTTTACGTTTTATACGTTTTTATTCGTTTGTTAGGGAAGTTACACACAATGTCCACCTTTCACCAATATTAAAAGTTTGTCAGCAGATTGTTAATGATCCTTTTTTTGACGGCACCGATTCTAAGAGGTTATATGCATTTGCTGCATCTATAATCTCAGATTTAAAAAAACTTAGATTCTTCACTGATATTTTTATTACTGAATTACTAAAATTGTAAGAAAGCCCCAGGTTTCGAAATTCTTATTACGAATGATGTTACACTGCGTTCATTATATTTATTACTTCAAAAAATAATTTTTGCCAGATCCTTAAGAACGCCAACGAATCATTTTTCAACTGTACAGGCGGTGTCGTATGTCTCAGACCGTAACCAAAGATTTAGTGACCTAAAAATTACAATGAAGATACTCACTGGACAAATTTTTAAATCTGACCACCTCAGCAGTTGTGGTCATCAACTTGTAGATGTTATCAACTGTTTAAAAACATTTTCTTGGTAAGTCTCTAAAGCATCTTTAAAGACTAAATCTGAATTGTGGCTTTCAACAGTGCGACAAGTAAAAATTTCATGGTGATTTTGAGTTCTTGATTATTGCTTGTACTCAGCTGTATACTCCACTCAAGATGAATCGTCCATCACTGACTTCGCTAACCCCTGCAGATTGATGTTCGTCTTGGGTAAACGAAGTAAATGATCCACATGTCTTTATTTCTGACGGATTCGTGGAATTAACTCATCCTGGGAAACAGCTGTTGACCGACATGATATGGATGCATACGTCGATGAGTGTAGTGTCTATGTTTTTGCACTTGCCAGTTTCAATTTTCTGGTTCTTTTTTTTCATTGCTACGAGGCCTTTTGTTGCTCGGAGCCGTCGGACACTGACCTGGTCTCCTCTGCTTAGCTACCCCATAAATACTGCAAATTATTGTCATCTGTACTTCTCGTTTTTGAGACGCATCCAAGGGGCAGGGAATGGGTGGCACTTAACGATGGAGCTGGTTCGCTTGGACCCCATGGTCCCCATGGTCCCTGATAAGCCACTGAGCTGTTCTCAAAATTTGTTTTAACATCAAGGCAAACACTAGATAACTTAATTTTATCCATATTTCGCGGCTGCAAACATGACTATTCAGTAAAATGGAGGTATGAATAAAAACGCCTTCAGTCGCAATTTTTCGTGTTTATTAAGTACATGATACATTTCGGACCCTGTGGGTCCATCATCAGGTGTATTTTTTTTGTCTTGAATGAGGTGAAATGCATTGTCGTGCCACGAAAAGGTTTGATGTTAGATTATGTATTTCGTAAGCCAATTTCCTTCCCAAAATAAAAACCATAAACACTATTAATTCCAGAAAATTGTTACTGTTAAAGTTCTTATGCTAGGAAATACAAACACTTTCAGTGAAATCTGTATTTGCATTACATTTCTTGTCTCAAGCAAATTCAAAACAACTGCTCTTTCCTTTAAAAGGATTTAAGTCCACTAACTCCAGAGAGCAGTCTCAATCATATCCACACAGACATTACAAGTTTTCGTTAAAATGTTTCTTTATCCCAAATCGCCAAGGCTGAGCAACAGAAAAACTAACAAGATAAATTTAGAGGAGCTATTAGTAAGCAAAATGGCTGTGTCTGAGTCACACCCAATTGAGCAAAATTTGTTAGTTTGCAAAACACAAAATTTCATACAGCCTAATGAGAGGAACACCAGTTCCTTCAGAAATTGACCATGACCCAAAATGTTCAACAGGCCAGCAATTTCAGCAGAATACAAGGTATAATTTTACTGAGAGAACAGCCGTGACTGATTGGCGGTATCAGTATGTACTGAGGCGACAAAAGTCATGGGATACCTCCTAATATCCTGTTGGTCCTCCTTTTGCTAGGCGTAGTGCAGAAGCTCGACGTGGCATTGACTCAAGAAGTCTTTGGAACCCATGCAGAAATGTTGAGCCACACTGCCTCTATAGTCATCCATAACTGGGAAAATGTTGCTGTGCGGGATGTTGTGCAGGAACTACCTTCTTGATTTTGTTCGATAGGATTCATGCCAGGTGATCTGTGTGGTCCACACTGTTTGCTGGAATTGTCCTGAATGCTCTTCAAACCAACCATGAACAATTGTGGTGCTTCTTATCCATAAAAATTACATCGTTGTTTGGGAACATTAAATTCATCAATGGCTGCAAATCGTCTCCAAGTTGCCTAACATAACCGGACGACCCAGTCCATTTCTTGTGAACACAGCCCACACTATTATGTAGCCTCACCAGCTCGCACAGTGCTTTGTTGACAATCTGGGTGCATGGCTTCGTGGGGTCTGCACCACACTCAAACCCTACTGTCAGCTCTTACCAACTCAAATCTGGACTCACGTGACCAGGTCACGGTTTTCTAGTGGTCTATGGTCCAATCAGTAAGGTCACAAATCTAGGAGAAGCGCAGCAAGCTATGGCTTACTTTTAGCAAAGTCACTCACTTCGGTCGTCTGCTGCCCATTAACTCCGATTTCGCCGCACTGTCCAAACTCATACGTTAGTCGTACGTCCGATATGGACCTCTGGGGCTATTTCAGGCAGTGTTGCTTGTGTGTTAGCACTGACAACTCTATGCAAATGTCGCTGCTCTCGGTCGTTAAGTGAAGGCTGTCGGCCACTGCTTTGTCTGCGGTAGGAGGCAACGCCTGAAATTTGATATTCTCGGCACACTCTTGACACTATAGATCTCGCAATATTGAGTTCCCAACGATTTCCGAAATGGAATGTCCCATGTGTCTAGCTCCAATTACCGTTGCACTGACAGCTGATAAAATAATTGTTTCTTAAAACTTAATATGTTTCATGGCCTAAAGCCGCATCATCAGCTGCAACAGCTTTATAAGACCATAGGCGTACTTATCGCTCCCTGGGCGCTGACGATCGCGCAGTTGAGCGCCCCACAAACCTAACATCATCATCATCATCATCATCATCACCATCGCTCCCAGTCAAAAATTGCTATTCAGTGAATATCGTATGAATAGTAAATTTTGACTAGGGCTGTGGATACGCCTACGGTCTTGTAGCGTTGTTGCACCCGATGATACGGCTTAAGGTCGTGAAACTGGTTGTTTTAGTACACAATTTTACCAGCTGTTAGCGGAGTTCTTCTTAACAACATGCCTTTTGTGGTGTCACTGCCAGACACCACACTTGCTAGGTGGTAGCTTTAAATCGGCCGCGGTCCATTAGTACATGTCGGACCCGCGTGTCGCCACTTTCAGTGATAGCAGACCGAGCGCCACCACACGGCAGGTCTAGAGAGACACACTAGCACTCGCCCCAGTTGTACGGACGACGTAGCTAGCGTTGCACACTGACGAAGCCTCGCTCATTTGCAGAGCAGATTGTTCGAATAGCCTTCAGCTAAGTCAATGGCTACGACCTAGCAAGGCGCCATTAGCCTTACATAGCTTGTATCTAAAGAGTCTCACTTGTCTCGTCAAGAGCGATGTACCACAAGGATGAATTAAAGTTAAGTATTCCAGAAGCTACGTACTTTTCTTTATAGCTTTCATTACGTATCCTGTTACAGACCTATCTCTTGCCTGCGTGAGCTAAACGCGTGCCTTTCGGCTTCCTCGCATTGTGTCTAGGCTGTCTTGCCTAGACACAACATTTTTGGCGACGAGTCTCAAAAGAGGATTTAGCGTTCGTATTGCATTAATTTACCTGTCATGTCTTCGCCACAATCTCCAGATGTACTGTCCGAATTTTATCGCTTGCAGAATCAGCAGACGCAGGCGTTATTGGATGCCCTTGGACAGCTCGTCCAGGGTCAACGTGCACTGCAAAACGATGCGGCAGCCGCCGCTTCACCGCTACTGCAGCCACGACATGCAGTTGCACCCCATTCCGTAATTTTCAAGCGGACGTGGAAACATGGACGGAGTGGTCACGCCAATTTGGATTCCAACTCGCCGCCTACAGGATTCAAGGTAATGAGTGGCAGCCTCACTTATTGGCCTGTGTCGGTGTGTCCACCTACCATGTGATAGTGAAATTGTTTCCCCGACGTGAGGTAGCGACTCTGTCCTACGAAGGAATTTTATCGGCGTTAGATGCCTATTTCAAAGAAACAGTTACTGTCGTTGCAAAAAGGTATACGTTCTTTCGTACAAAACGTACGGCCGGTCAGACTAATAGGGAGTGGGTTGCAACATTGCAAGGCCTTACTAGGGATTGTGCTTTTGAGTGTGAATGTGGACTCCCTTATTCAGATACAATGGTGCGTGATGCAATTGCACAGAACGTTTCTGATGTTCGTATACGGGAACAGATTTTGAAACTAGTCTATCCCTCCCTTCAACAAGTGATAGACATATTGGATAGGCAAGACACACTTGAATTTGCACAGGAATCATTTGAACCTTCGCCAGCCGTGTGTCACATTAACCGGCCCGCCGGGCGCGCTGCATGGAACGATAAACAGCCCTCACGCTCGTCCGCGCAGCTGCCGCCTAGCTCTCCACGTGTGCCGCGTAAGCGAGTAAATGCAGTGAAATCATGCCCGCGGTGTGCTACTCGACATTCGCGTGAAAATTGCCCGTCACGCCAAGCTATTTGCTTTTACTGTCATAAGAAAGGACATGTTCAAAGTGTTTGCCAGAAAAAGCTCAGAACAGACAATCACAACCATTCCAGGTCCTTTGCTTCACGCCGGAATCGAACCAAGAATAATCAGGCTCGTGAACCTTCGCCCATGTACATTCATGTAGTTACTTCCACTCCGTCCAGTGCCACTTTCTCCAACAGTGACTGTGTTCGTCCCACAAAAAGTGTGCGTCGACGTCGACGGAAATCTCGTCAGGTCGCAAGTGCTTCTGTCCCTGTATCGGTTCACATTGCATGAGAAAGTCGCTCTTGTCGTCAGCAGGACAATAAACTTTTTTTAGACTTGGACTTTGAATGCAAAGTGATACCATTCCAGCTCGATACCGGAGCTGCAGTTTCATTGATCAATCACGACACATACAAACAACTGGGCAAACCTCCATTGCGTGCCGCAAATGTTAAGCTAACTACATATTCAGGACAGAATATCCCTGTGTTAGGACAGTGCAGCCTTCTTGCTACATACAAGGGACTAACAAAATTTGTGTCATTTTACGTTCTTCGTTCTTCTACTGCAGTGAACTTTTTTGGTTTAGATTTATTTCAATTGTTTAATATGTCTATAGTCAATCAGGTACTATCAGTGAACGAGACTGTGCCTTCAGCCGGTGTTTCTCGTCTGTGTGAAGAATTTGCAGACATTTTTGCACCGGGCCTTGGTTGCGCTAAGAACGATGAAGCACATTTGGAACTGAAAGTCAACGCGCAGCCGAAATTTTTCCGAACGCGCAATGTTCCCCACGCATTGCTTGATGAGGTCGCAAGAGCATTCGATTCTTCCGAACTTGCTTGCATGTTCATTGATTCGGAAACCGATGACGTGGTCGAATCGTTTCCGATTGATTTTCGTCGTGTAGCTGCAGCCACAGCTGCTGACCCTGTCCTTGCTACCGTTTTGCGTTTTGTTGCTACGCAATGGCCCTTGTCAAAGTCACGGATCGAGGATCCGTTGGTTCGCCGATTTTTTGCTCACAAGGAGAGACTTTTTGTACGACGTGGTGTTTTGTTGTTGCGTTCTGATAATGATTAGTCAAGAGTCGTGGTCCCACGTTCGTTACAGTCCTCTGTCTTACGGCTTCTCCATCAAGGACATTGGGGTATAGTGCGAACGAAACAACTTGCTCGTCAGCACTTTACTTGGTTCGGAATCGATGCTGCGATTGCGAATATGTGCTCTTCTTGCATGGCGTGTGCCAAACAACAATCCGCACCCCCGCGGAAACTCTTTGCATGGCCGATAGCCCCTTCCCCTTGGCAACGCTTGCACATCGATTTTGCTGGTCCGTTCTGGAATGCTCGATGGTTGGTTGTGGTCGATTCCTTCAGTAATTTTCCTTTTGTTGTCCGGATGTCTTCCACGACGTCTTCTGCCACCATCCAAGCCTTATCCGCTATCTTTTGCATTGCAGGCCTTCCACAGACTATTGTTTCAGACAATGGCCCACAATTCATGTCCGCAGAATTTCAGTCATTCTGCAAGGCTAATGGTATTCAACATCTGACATCCGCGCCGTTTTCGCCTCAGTTAAACGGTGCTGCTGAACGATTGGTCTGGACTTTCAAGTCACAGATGTTGAAGTTGAAAGAGTCGCATTCTCGGGAGGACGCGTTGTTGCTCTTTTTGTCTTCGTATCGCTCTCAGCCCCGAGATGGTCGTTCGCCAGCTGAGTTGCTCCACGGTCGTCCTCATCGAACCTTGATGTCTTTGCTGCATCCGCCGCATCAGGTTCCTGTGCAGCGGCAGACACCTGCTTTTGCTTCAGGCGACGTTGTATTCTATCGCAACTTTCGAGGTTCACGGCGTTGGCTCGCAGGGCGTATTCTTCGCTGCCTCGGCCGCGCTATGTATTTGGTTTTGGTGGCCTCTGGTGAGGTGCGTCGGCATCTCAATCAGCTGCGCCTCTGTCGTCGCCCGGGTTCTGCCGCTCCCCGTCTGCTTTCAGCGACGGTGCCGTCCGGTCAGCGCCCTGGGGACCCATCTACTGGCTCGCCTCATCCCCAGGTGTTACCGACGCTGCCTTCCATTTTGCCCCATGGCGACGCGCCGCCGCCGCCGCTTGTTCTCCCGCCGGCGCCGCCCGCAGTGGACGCGTCGCTGCAACCGCCTGGCACATCCCTGGGTCACGCGCCGCCGATCGCTTCCCGTGACCAGATCTCCTCCGCCATGGAACTTTTGCCCGCTCCGGACCAGATGTCGTCTTCGCCCGTCGGGTGCCACGACGCAATGGAGGTCGACCCTTCGGCCCCTCCTATATCTCTAAGGGCGCATACACCGCATGTTGACGTGCACCCTGGACTAGGTTTTCAGGCGTTTCCTAGCTCCCCTCGGACCGAATGGCAGGGTGCGGGTGGCACAGCCTCGCCTGTTGTTGGGCTCCCCACCTCATCGCATACGTCAACATGGGGTCCTCCCCACGGCGGGCGGAAGCCTTATAACACGACCGTTCGCCGATTTGCGGGGGAGGAATGTGGTGTCACCGCCAGACACCACACTTGCTAGGTGGTAGCTTTAAATCGGCCGCGGTCCATTAGTACATGTCGGACCCGCGTGTCGCCACTTTCAGTGATAGCAGACCGAGCGCCACCACACGGCAGGTCTAGAGAGACGCACTAGCACTCGCCCCAGTTGTACGGACGACGTAGCTAGCGATGCACACTGACGAAGCCTCGCTCATTTGCAGAGCAGATTGTTCGAATAGCCTTCAGCTAAGTCAATGGCTACGACCTAGCAAGGCGCCATTAGCCTTACATAGCTTGTATCTAAAGAGTCTCACTTGTCTCGTCAAGAGCGATGTACCACAAGGATGAATTAAAGTTAAGTATTCCAGAAGCTACGTACTTTTCTTTATAGCTTTCATTACGTATCCTGTTACAGACCTATCTCTTGCCTGCGTGAGCTAAACGCGTGCCTTTCGGCTTCCTCGCATTGTGTCTAGGTTGTCTTGCCTAGACACAACACCTTTCAACAGCTGCGATTGCCGAGAGTATAAAATAGTTTGTGATAGCATTTCACTTTCAAAATCTCTTAATGCCTGTCGTACGGCGATAATCACTTTGGAAACTTTTTCTCATGAATCAACTGTCTGCAAATGGCAGCTCGCCAGTGCTCTGCCATTTTTTACCTTGTTTTCAAGATACTACCGCCATATACAGGGTGATTATAATTAAACTTTCAAGCCGCTGTAGAAATAACAACACTGATCAGAATGACGCCAAATTGCAACAGAATATTGTCAGAGAAGGGAGAAAACGTATGGCAGAAGAAAAATAGTAGTTACAAAATGTAGCAATAGATGGCGCTGTAAGCATCATAATTTAATAGTGGTCGACTACAAATGACAAATGAATCATACAACAAACTGTACTACTCAGTGTATATGGGTGTACAGGTGTGATACTGTTAGCTACGTAAGCCCAACCACCACAGCAAGGCCAGTTAGTTAGTTACATATTCCAACGATCAATAGCACGCAAAAACCGTTGTGATGTGGAACGTGTCAAATCCACAAGAAATGCGCACAGGAAACGGATGGGAGAAATCGGCTTTTTGATGTCCTGACGTTTTTTCCTGTCAGTAGGAGAATCTAGCCTACTGCAGACAGAACTTATACCTTTTGGGCATCGTATCCACAAAAAGATATTGTTCAAGGAATGTACTGCACAGAATGAAGAAAATGGTCTCTAAAACGTATACTGTTGGCATTGCGACATACATTGTACAGATATTATTTTCATGCAGTGTTTTAGGCGACTTCTGTTGAACTTTCTGTCAGTTGCTCGAAAATAATGTAGAACCTTTGGAAAATAGTCGAGCGCCGTGCTGAACATTTCAGCAGGCGTTTTTGAGGCACAGTACAGATACGGGCCACGGATTTGCTATGTTCTAGAAGTTGCGTGTTGTGGTACTCACTTTGACATCAGTCCGGCCACACGTGGGTCCGGGTTCGGTAATGAAGCTGGCGGCTCGCTGGAGACCCGTTTTCGGCTTCAGGTTTGCTCCACGCTGTCCGTAGCCCACTATGGTGCATGTTTCCTTGAAATTTGGTGGTAGCCTGGAAGAAGGTGTCGTATTTTAAGAGATCTATAAGGCCTAATTTTTAAGGCCAGGGTCTCATTCAACATGGTGGAAAATTCAATTTTTTATGCATTTTTTAAAGCTATACGTGTCCTGAATGTTGGGACGAAAAGGTTTTTTAATCCGTGCGTTACAAAAGTTTCTACAGACCATTGTTCGAAGTAGTGTCACGGCCGTCGTGGGACGCTCTAAGACGTAGATGGTCGGCCCAGGTAGAAAACTTGTCGTGCCGTCCGTGACGCACGTTCACAGAATGATCTCTATTGCAGTATACATGCAAGCCAGGTCGGCTTTTCTCGTCGGGAAGAACGAAGGAATTGCTCTCCAGGAACAAGGAGGGTTAGAGGAAGGTTTAATATACGGTCGTGGAATTGCACACTAAACGTAAATAACGAAAACACGTTTTTTGGCCAAAGTTATGTCAAAATTGGTCAAAAGATAATTTTTAGTCAGCCATAGTGGAGTAGCCAATTTGAAATTTGATATTCTACCTTCAGATCTGTGTTCAGTAACACATAAATATATAATAACGTGGACTTTTTATGGAAACTGAACTAATAATACATATAAAAGTTTTCTCTCAACTTTAGACTGGTTCTTCTCGAGAAACGATTTTTCAAAACTGTGTGCTGCGTGAAATAAAAACGGTCCACCTATTAACATCTACCTTCGACCCCCAAAAAGTAAACACTTTTCTTGGGAGCTTATATGAACTTTGTTCATATTAACTATTTTTGTAAAGTCATAAAGAGTGAAAAATCGAAGTAAAGTTAGAGTTAGCATCATATCGTTGCATTTAAGGTTATTTCGTTGTTTTTAGGTATACGCTCCCATAAATTTAGGGTACCACTGACTGAAGTTATCCACTTTTGATTTCAGATGACTCCTGAGGGCTACATTGCACGCAGTCTGCGTATTTCAAATTCGCACGCGCTTGATCAAACCATAATTGTGGGCGCCACTTTGTTTTTTTTTTATTGAACATGTAAAATAAAGTTCAAAGTATAATGTATCATAATCCTCAAGCAGATCCTTTGTATGTCTTCCCATTGACTCAGTAAAAAGTCGAAACTTTGCGTATTTTTTGCCCATTTGAATAAGAACCTGGCCTTAAGTGTCTCACTGGTAGAGATTGCGCATAATAACATGGTCCCAATCTGTGCAGATGGCACGTTAGGGGCGGGGACAGTGGTATTGGTGGCGTTGATGATACTTTGAAAAAACAAAGTTTAACAACTCAGATGAGAATAAATTGCCAATTTCGTTATAAGTCCAGTGGAATCCTGCAACCCAGTGTATCTTTACCAATGAAGAGCTGGGACTGAAACTTACTAAAGGATTTTTTTTGTACACCCCAGTTATCTTCAACACATGTACTGTCTTTCCATTTCTATCCATGTAGAGAGTGAGCGAGTGAATATTTTCACTATAAATATCTTTTAATTCAAAAATAATATTGGCTTTGGTGAATAGTTGGCAAGGTTCTGCAAGTGGTCAGTGTGGTCACAATTTCAGCGCTATGAAAGAGTCTTATTGGGTCAGTTGTAATCTGCAGCAAAAATGCTGCATGGTTCCGTTAGAAATTACAAATTTGATGCCTGTTTTACTGTGGGTAATGTGGTTACAAAAATATGATAGCAATTGCTTTACGAACTGCTTGAGATTACATTAAAGTTAAAATTGATTGGAAATATGTATAATCAATCTTTAACACATCAAACGATAATTAAGGTGAGAAAGTTTACCACATCACCCTGAATGAAGATAGAAACAAAAATATGGTACACTATTTGCTGAGAAATATTTTCATATTTCTGAGATAAAGAAAAGGGAGAAAATCGTTTGGTAAGTTTCCATTCCAGTCGTTCCCTATTAAAAATACAATAGGCTACAGGATTCTGCCAAAATTGCAACACAATTGGCGATTTATTTTTGTTTGAATTTTAATCTTTTCTCATTTGAAGAAGCATCATCAGTTGTGAGTAATAACTCCATTTCTCTTAATGACAGGTTTAATTTTTCTTATTTTGCCAAAGCCGCACGGGATTAGCCGAGCGCTCAAGGGGCGCTGCAGTCATGGACTGAGCGGCTGGTCCCGGCGGAGGTTCGAGTCCTCCCTCGGGCATGGGTGTGTGTGTTTGTCCTTAGGATAATTTAGGTTAAGTAATGTGTAAGCTTAGGGACTGATGACCTTAACAGATAAGTCTCATAAGATTTCACACATTTATTTTGCCTAAACACAGTATAACTGGCACAAGTCACTTTCCAGTAGCTACTCCGACAGAATATTGAAACAATGTGTCTTATCAAACAAGCAATTGGCTACCAAAGAGATCAGTACCTCAAGAAAAACCTCACTGAGTCAGATTGCAGTATGTAATAGAAGAAATTTCACATTTAGTTTCATACTAGAAAATTGCCTTTTTACTAGCTATCAATGAATCTAAAGTTACAGTACTGGATTTAAAAAAAGAAAGATTAAATAAAAACTGCAGCCTTGACTACATCTATGCAGATAAAAAAGTTCTGTATGTCGACCACATGGCGAAATACCCTCCATATCATTTATCAAAATCTCGTTCTGGCATTTCGAATGGGTGAGGAGATATGAGGTGAGTTATGAATATTTCGTTCTCACTCACATACAACTCGAAGTGAGTGCTACACAAAATCCAATTTCTCGAGACTGGAGATGGATTGAGACCTCCTCTGAAGTCTAAAGAAAAATTCAATGTCTTGGTTAAATTTCATTCGCAGGAACAACATGGTGAAATATGCACCAAACGCAAAATCATAGCGACTCATATTTTGAACGTAAACTATTGAAATTTTATCCAGCGTCTTCCTTAAATACGAATATCGCAATAAGTATGACTATTATGGTAGTTATGGGTGCTTTGCAATGAAGCTGACATATGAAGTTAAATGTATCACAGAAATTAATTTTTTGTAATGAATAGTTTCTGCTCACAGAGCGCACATGACGTTCTACTCCTAATGGGACTGCTGCAGCTTTACTGGCAAGCTAAGCAACGTTCCTTGTGTGTACCCACAGGCTTGTATAGATGCACAGGAAAACACGGCGGTTCGCTACACAGACTTCTGGTTTTTTTTTGTGTTCTTACTCTTACTCTTAGACCGAAGTCGAAACAAGGCCCCGCGAGTAGACAACATTCCATTAGAACTACTGACAGCTTTGGGAGAGCCAGGCCTAACAAAACACCAGCTAGTGAGCAAGATGTATGAGGCAGACCTCAGACTTCAAGAAGAATATAATAATTCCAATCCCAAATAAAGCAGGTGTTGACAGTTGTGAAAAATACCGAACTATCAGTTTAATAAGCCACGGCTGCAAAACACTAACACGAATTCTTTACAGACGAATGGAAAAACTAGTAGAAGCCGACCTCGGGGAAAATCAGTTTGGATTCCGTAGAAATATTGGAACATGTGAGGCAATACTGACCCTACGACTTATCTTAGAAGCTAAATTAAGGAAAGGCAAACCTATGTTTCTAGCATTTGTAGACTTAGAGAAAGCTTTTGACAATGTTGACTGGAATATTCTCTTTCAAATTGTGAAGGTGACAGGGGTAAAATACAGGGAGCGAAAGGCTATTTACAATTTTTACAGAAACCAGATGGCAGTTATAAGAGTCGAGGGGCATGAAAGGGAAGCAGTGGTTGGGAAGGGAGTGAGACAGGGTTGTAGCCTATCCCCGATGTTATTCAATCTCTATATTGAGCAAGCAGTAAAGGAAACAAAAGAAAAATTCAGAGTAGGAATTAAAATCCATGGAGAAGAAATAAAAACTTTGAGGTTCGCCGATGACATTGTAATTCTGTTAGAGACGGCAAAGGACCTGGAAGAGCAGCTGAACGGAATGGACAGTGTCTTGAAAGGAGGATATAAGATGGACATCAACAAAAGCAAAACGAGGATAATGGAATGTAGTCGAGCTAACTCGGGTGATGCTGAGGGATTAGATTAGGAAATGAGACACTTAAAGTAGTAAATGAGTTTTGCTATTTGGGAAGCAAAATAACTGATGATGGTCGAAGTACAGAGGATATAAAATGTAGACTGGCAATGGCAAGGAAAGCCTTTCTGAAGAAGAGAAATTTGTTAACATCGAGTATACATTTAAGTGTCAGGAAGTCGTTTCTGAAAGTATTTGTATGGAGTATAGTCATGTATGGAAGTGAAACGTGGACGATAAATAGTTTAGATAAGAAGAGAATAGAAGCTTTCGAAATGTGGTGCTACAGAAGAATGCTGAAGATTAGATGGGTAGATCACATAACTAATGAGGAGGTGTTGAATAGAATTGGAGAGAAGAGAAATTTGTGGCACAACTTGACTAGAAGAAGGGATCGATTGGTAAGGCATATTTTGATTCATCAAGGGATCACGAATTTAGTATTGGAGGGCAGCGTGGAGGGTAAAAATCGTAGAGGGAGACCAAGAAATGAATACACTAAACAGATCCAGAAGGATGTAGGTTGCAGTAGGTACTGGGAGATGAAGCAGCTTGCACAGGATAGAGTAGCATGGAGAGCTGGATCAAACCAGTCTCTGGACTGAAGACCACAAAAGTTACTCTTAGTCATCCGACAACTTGCTCATCAAAGTTATCTACATGTATATTTTCTTCTTCTTCTTCTTCTTCCACATTGTCCGTGGTTTAGAGATGCCACGGAAGTACTTGTAGCTACATTTTTCCCCTTATCTTCTATCCTCTTTAGGGATGGGAAATGTTCGTTGGCTGCCCCTCTACCACAATTTCTAAAGGAATTTTTACTCCCTCATCCACCTCTTCTGACATAACATTTCATGAGACCGGGCACAATATTGGTTGCATGGTACAAAGCCCTTCCCTTGCACCTGAAGTGTGTGGATGCTACGCTTTGTAGAACAGATACAGCAACGAGAAAGTTCACAGTGTACGGATTGGCAGGCGACATACCACTGACAACTGAGGCAGCTGCTGCTGGAGCGGGCGAAGCGCAAGGCTCAGGAGGCTGCAAGGGATTGAGACGACCACCTTCAGAACAAAGGAATGTACTCATCTGGCGGCCAGGACGAGAATGTGTTTCTGCGCAGGAGTCACATTATCTCGCAAGGCCTCTACTTGTAATTACTCTAGGTAAGAGACGAGGTACTGGCAGAATTGAAGCTGTGAGGACGGGTCGTGAGTCGTGCCTGGGTACCTCAGTTAGTAGAGCACTTGCCTGCGAAAGGTAAAGGTCCCGAGTTCTAGTCTCGGTCCGGCACACAGTTTTAATCTGCCAGGAAGTTTCACTCTACAGGGTGGTCCATTGACAATGACCGGTCCAAATATCTCGCGAAATAAGCATCAAACGAAAGACCTACAAAGAACGAAGCTCGTCTAGCTTGAATGGGGAAACCGGACAGCGCTATGGTTGGTCCACCAGATGGAGCTGCCATAGGTCAAGCAGATATCAACTGCGTTTTTTTAAATAGGAACTCCCATTTTTAATACATATTCGTATAGTACGTAAAAAAATATGAATGTTCTAGTTGGACCACTTTTTTCGCTTTGTGATAGATGGAGCTGTAATAGTCACACACGTATGAAGTACGTGGTATTACGTAACATTCCGCCAGTGCGGACGGTATTTGCTTCGTGATACATTACCCGTGTTAAAGTGGACCGTTTATCAATTGCGGAAAAGGTCGATATCGTGTTGATGTATGGCTATTATGATAAAAATGCCCAACGGGCGTTTGCTATGTATGCTATGTATCCTGGACGACATCATCCAAGTGTCAGGACCGTTCGCCGGATAGTTACGTTATTTAAGGAAACAGCAAGTGTTCAGCCACATGTGAAACGTCAACCACGACCTGCAACAAATGCTGATGCCCAAGTAGGTGTTTTAGATGTTGTCACGGCTAATCCGCATATCAGTAGCACACAAATTGTGCGAGAATCGGGAATCTCAAAAACGTCGGTGTTGAGAATGCTACATCAACAGCGATTGCACCCGTACCATATTTCTATGCAGCAGGAAATGCATGGCGACGACTCTGAACGTCGTGTACAGTTCTGCCACTGGGCACAAAAGAAATTACTGGAGAATGACAGATTTTTTGCACGCATTCTATTTAGCGACGAAGCGTCATTCACCAACAGCGGTAACGCAAACCGGTATAATATGCACCATTGGGCATTGCGGGACGATGAGCGATTTTTTGCACGCGTTCTATTTAGCGACGAAGCGTCATTCACCAACAGCGGTAACGTAAACCGGCATAATATGCACTATTGGGCAACAGAAAATCCACGATGGCTGTGACAAGTGGAATATCAGCGACCTTGGCGGGTTGATGCATGGTGGGGCATTATGGGAGGAAGGATAATTGCCCCCCCCCATTTTATCGATGGCAATCTCAATGGTGTAACGTACACTGATTCCCTACGTAATGTTCTACCGATGTTACTACAAGATGTTACACTGCATGGCAGAATGGCGATGTACTTCGAACACAATGTATGTCTGGCACATAGCTTGGCTGCGGTTGAAGCGGTACTGAATAGCATATTTCATGACAGGTGGATTGGTCGTCGAAGCACCGTACCATGGCCCGCACGTTCACCGGATCTGACGCCCCCGGATTTCCTTGCTATCGAGATCCACCGACAATGCCTGACAACATTCGTCAGCGTATTGTCAATGCATGTGCGAACATTACGGAAGGCGAACTACTCGCTGTTGAGAGGAATGTCGTTACACGTGTTGCCAAATGCATTGAGGTTGATGGACATCATTTTGAGCATTTATTGCATTAATGTGGTATTTACAGGTAATGACGCTGTAACAGCATGCGTTCTCAGAAATGATAAGTTCACAGAGGTACATGTATCACATTCTAACAACGGAAATAAAATGTTCAAACGTACCTATGTTCTGTATTTTAATTTAAAAAACCTACCTTTTACCAACTGTTCGTCTAAAATTGCGAGCCATATGTTTGTGACTATTACAGAGCCATCTGTCACAAAGCGAAAAAAGTGGTCCAACTAAAACATTCATATTTCTTTACGTACTACACGAATATGTAATAAAAAATGGGGATTCCTGTTAAAAAAAACGCAATTGATATCCGTTTGACCTATGGCAGCGCCATCTAGTGGGCCAACCATAGCGCCATCTGGTTCCCCCCTTCAAGCTAGACACGCTTCGTTCTTTGTAGTGTTTTCGTTTGACGCTTATTTCGTGAGATATTTGGCCCGGTCACTCTCAATGGACCACACTGTATACACATATTTTGTACAATCTCAAACAGGATATGAGTTTCGCTCTGAATGTTTCTATGATCTTTTTATTACTTTCCAAGGACAAAGGTGTTATCTGTAAAGGAAAAATAGTTTGCTCTTCAAGCAAGATACGTTCTGATGCAACTCTTCAGGCTTTTCTGACTATATGTTGACGCGTTGAATAATCAGGTCTTCTGGCGGTTGTTCGCGTCGTCTGCGCACGATTTTTCGACGCTGTCTTCTTCAGGAGCCCCCAGAGACTGGTCCTTGTGTGGATCGGGTCCAGTATTTGTGTCTGGACGGTGCTAGGCGCTCCGTTTTCCGTCCTCTCCGCGTCAGGCGATCCGACCGCGAAACGAAAACGCTGTGTTTAGCAGCGTCCGGGCACTGGATAATATTTTCATAATGCGGGGCCCCAGTCATAAAATATTTCTTTAAACTCAGTACCACCATTAGAACGTTGTTCATTTGCAGTGTTACATTTACACTTTACTAGGGTTGTAAGGTGTCAGGCAAATCCAACACCTCCCATGAAAACCCTGACATGATAAGCAAATCCAGTAGTATGTCACATAGCTCCGAATAAATCGTGACATTAAATTAACCAAAGTAATACGAGTAACGAGTGAGCAAATGGAATACCACAGACTAACACAAGAATGCCTACATGCATGTCATACCTTCCCACCGTGGGACAGTCGCAGTTCCGAGGGGAGAAACGAGAACAGAAGCCGAGAGCAGAACCGTGTTAAGCGAGAAGGCCCTACGATAAGGGACGGACACCCACGTTGCCAGCTAACCGCTACGACCACACCACCCGCAAGTTTTTTGCGTGAGACTTTTTCGCGTCTCTGTTACGTTAGGACCACCCCCCAGCCCATGTTAGAAGATAGAGCCCTCCAAAAGAACAGTATAGATGTTACGATAACACTAAAGGACCACACCAGCTGCAAGTTTTAGCATGAGACTTTTTCGCGTCTCTGTTACGTTGCGAACTTTAAAAACATTGCCCCACCACGAAAAGTATGGCGTTTCTTATTGGATAGCCAGAATTTTTGTAGGCGGAGCTTAAGGTTAACATTGAGACCCTGATTGGTCAGATGAAAACACAGCCAGATAGTTTTTTTTTAAACCAACTTCGGTAAATTGTAGTAACGAGAAGCTAGGAGAGAGTTGCTTCAGAGCCGGCGAGGTCAGCGTAGTTGTGCTGCCCGCCGCCCCCTGACGAACACCGACAAGGTAATGAACGCATGCGATGCCGCATTTTTGAGCGCATAAGGCTTCACTCAGAACTGCAGAAGTCTCATCTGTTACACCCCCTTTTTGCGTAATACTAGCGTCGATCGTCAATTAAAGCTCATGGTGTTCACATTTGCCACTTGAGGTAAAAAATCTGAAACGCGATAATTTTTCTGTTATGTAGTTATTGAGAAGCCACTTCAGCCACTGTAATTTACGACAATTGAGGGTCACTGTAGACCATTTTGATAGTTTTTTGTTTTGTGAAATTTAATTTAAACCTAGATTATAGATGTGATATGGCATAGGTCATCCTTCGATCCATTGTAGAACTTGGAAACCCACTCAGGGAATATTCGTTCACGTTTTTGTTGAATGCAGTTGGTTTTTATCATCCTGTATTAAAACATTTCCTTTATCAATAGTGCAATTTATAAACAATATTTTGTGAGTAGAATAAAATTTCCAATGGTAAACTTAACTGCTTTTTCGACGTTATTTTACCAGCTAACTAAAAATAGGAAAGCCTTGAACCCCTTCCACTAAATTTAGTTAGTATTAAGATTATTTTACAGGGAGTACAGTGGAGCTGACGCTGAAATCATTAAGTATTTGGTTATATCATCGCTAGTCCCACTGAACTCTTCTGAATTCTACATGTCATGTGTGGTCTGGCGTCTCCTTACCAGCAACAGGTCCCAGGTTCAAACTAGTCAATTCCCTAAAAACACGCTCAGAGCGTCGTTGCGCGAAAGTGGTAGGGAGACACGATATAGGACAAACAGACACCACGCAGAATGTTTAGAGGGTGACCAGATGCAACTGTTTAAAAAGGAGGACAAACAGCTTCAAAAAGGAGGACAAAGGAAGAAAAAAGAGGACACATCAAACGGGTCAACTGCAGATGAGGATAGCACCCGTCAGCTTTGGACAAGTCACGTGACTGTCCGGAATTACCGGTAAAACTAGCAGTTAATTGTTACTGGTGGTCAGGTGGTGGTTCCCAGAGCAATATATTTTTATTTTAAATTAAAAACATTGATTGTGGTGACAGTGTGGCGTCAATTGTTTTTATATTTACGCGCAGTTTTAAGATTTAACCAAGACGGCTGCCTAAACGCCACTCCTGATTGGCTACTTTCATGTGACTTGTCCAAAGCTGACGGCTGGTATTCTCATCTGCAGTATTCCCCATCAAACATACGTTCAATTTCAATAAACGAGTTTATTATTTATAGACCTAACATACATACATTCCTTAACAATTATGATACTTTAAGAAAAGAGTACAGGAACGGGACGAATTGTAAATTTAACTGTATTACGCTCAACTTGAAAAAGCCCCACACTGTAAAAATCCGCCCGGACTCCGGACAAAGAGCTAAAAAGGGGGACATGTCCGGATTAATCGGGACGTCTGGTCACCCAACACTTTACATCTTTGCAGTATCTGTTTATCTTAGTATACATTGAAGTTGCCTACTCATAAACAGTAACAAACCTCTCGATAATATTCGCTGCATCCATAAATATAAAAGTCCAGCTAGTCACTGACGTTGTTTAAAGTACATTTTAGTAGGTAAATGTACGTGAAATTAATACATGGCCAACTCTAAGTCGTTCAATTTTGAAACTTTCTGGCAGATTAAAACTGTGTGTCGGACCGAGACTCGAACTCAGGACCTTTGCCTTTCGTGGGCAAGTGCTCTACCACCTGAGCTACCCAAGCACGACTCACGCCCCGTCCTCACAGCTTCACTTCTGCCAGTACCTCGTCTCCTACCTTCCAAACTTTACAGAAGCTCTCCTGCGAGCCTTGCAGGATTAGCACTCCTGAAAGAAAGGATACTGCAGAGACATGGCTCAGCCACAGCGTGGGGGATGTTTCCAGAATGAAATTTACACTCTGCAGCGGAGTGTGCGCTGATACGAAACTTTCTGGCAGATTAAAACTGTGAGCCGGAGCGAGACTCGAACTTGGGACCTTTGCCTTTGGCGGCCAAGTGCTCTACCATTTGAGCTACCCAAGCATGACTCACGCCCTGTCGTGACAGCTTTAATTCAGAATTAATACACTACAGTGCAATTACTTATTCTACTCACTCATTAATTAACCAGTGAGGTTTGAAGTGATATTTATGATGTGTGTAACATTAGGCATGTAAATCCTGTTATATGTGTTGGAACATTACTTAGGAGTAAGTGCAAATAACACAGGTATGTGAAACATGTCATGTACATAAAAGCATTTAAGCAAATAAAAGAATCAAAAGATTTCATGTTAAACAGCAAATTTAAATTTAACATAATATAAAGAGTAGGTATATCCTAGTATTTGTTAATGGTTGATGAGATACAATTACAAACGTGAGTGCACCGTGGTATTGATACATATGGCTGGAATCTTGGTTTTATAAATCTTATTTACATGTTATAGTAGTGACATCTTATTTATATGATGTAAAGATGACATAGTAATGTTAACAACTTAATCAGCTATCACATATGAAAGCTCCAAGTTGGTTAATTCCTATTCCTTAACAACAAAGATAAATATAACATTACCGATCATAGATTACTTCTTAGAGACGTAACAAACAACTGAGAAGAAATACAAGTCTAGAATACTATAAATCATTCATTGAAGTCTGTAGGCATGTAGAATGCAAGTGTAAGAGGGGGATGTAGAAGAATGTATTGAGGGGGGGGGGTTATAAAATGACTAATGAAATGTAGAAGAAGCTGTTACTGACTATACCAATCACTAAAATACACATATAAGAACATACCCTCTCCCTCTTATTCCTTACCCTTCCATTTTTCCTTTCTTTAATACATTTGTGTGATTTCATAGTGCTTCTACATTGTGAATTTCTATTTTAATCTTTACACCTTATATGTACCCTGGCCACCAAATTTATATTTTGAGATGAACATATTCTATTTGTGGACTATTCCTTTGCTAGTTCACAATGTGGAATATTTATGTCTTTTCCCCCCTTTTGCGTTTTATAACATTCTCCACTTCTTATTCTCTACTTTATTAGGGTTTAATTGACATTGTCATGCATGATTCCTCTATTCTCCAGCATCCCCCTCCCCTCCCCCCTTCCCTGTACGTATTGCTAAGATGCCCTTCACCCCCATCAGGGATTATTGCTAACCACTGATTCACTAACCCCTTCCTCCCTCTGAGACATACTACTTTTATGAGGAATCACTAACCCTCTTCATACCTCACCCTGAACTTCTATCACTAACCAAAGGACAAACTGAGTAAGTCTTAATAAAACCTTTTATTTTATTAAATTTATGGAATAAATCTTAGTATGACAACTACTTAATACATTAAATACTAGTACATATGAACCCACACAGAGAATGTAGTGATATACATTTATGCCATACCTTCACTTTGGACACACCATTTCCACATAATGGCCTAACATATGCTATATTTGGTCCTAGCTTTAACATTTAAAAGTGCCTATTTACCTTAGGTGTATCTAAATTTTAAAAAGTAATTCACTTCACACTTTTATTCTTATTCCTTTGTTAGTTACTCTTTTGTCCCCCACCATGCCCACACCCCACTATAATAGCTTCTTCTTCATTTCATTAGTCATTTTATAACCTCCCCCATCCATCCTTCTACACCCCCCTCTGACACTTACATTCTACATGCCTACAGTCTTCAATGAATGATTTATAGTAATCTAGACTTGTATTTCTTCTCAATTGTCTATTACGTCTCTAAGAGGTAATATATGATCGGTAATGTTACATTTATCTTTGTCGTTAAGGAATAGGAATTAACCTACTTGGAGCTTTCATATGTGATAGCTGATTAAGTTGTTAACATTACTATGTCATCTTTACATCATATAAATAAGATGTCACAACTATAACATGTAAATAAGATGTATAGAAGCAAGATTCCAGCCATATGTATCAATACCACGGTGCACTCACGTTTGTAATTGTATCTCATCAACCATTGACAAATACTAGGATATGCCTACTCTTTATATTATGTTAAATTTAAATTTGCCATTTAACATGAAATCTTTTGATTCTTTTACTTGCTTAAATGCTTTTATGTACATGACATGTTTCACATGCCTGTGTTATCTGCAATTATTCCTAAGTAATGTTACAACACACATAACAGGATTTACATGCCTGATGAGACATACATCATAAATATCACTTCAAACCTCACTGGTTAATTAATGAGTGAGTAGAATAAGTAACTGCACTGTATTGTATTAATTCTGAACTGAGGCAAAATTACACAACTTTGAGTTGGTCATGTATTAATTTCACGTACAAAGCTGTATATGTACCTACTAAAATGTACTTTAAACAGCGTCAAAGACTAGCAGAACTTTTATATTTATGGATGCAGCGAATATTATCGAGAGGTTTGTTACTGCTTATGTTTATAAGCAGGCAACTTCACTGTATACTAAGATAAACAGAAACTGCAAAGATGTAAAGTGTAAATGTAACACTGGGGAAATGTGTTTTGTTTGAATGGGTGTGGCCTGGTGTTCCAGAACGTTGCTGTTGGATGTCAGTCAACGCATCATCTTAGTTTGACGTCAGATGGCGCTCGCTCATCAGAAGGCATTTTGTGTGCTGCAGTTTGTAAAGAATGTGTGATTGAATTTGGTCCAGCATGCTTTTCGTCGGATGTAAAAGATGGTGGGCAGGAATTACTCCTTTATGTCTGTGAAAAAAACCTTGCAGATCGTGAACATGTAGCCATGCCTACATAGGAATCGATAATATGAATGTGAAATGAGTCATTCTAATTCATTACGAGTAATGTACAAATGATACCTGCAACATGAAACTAAGTAACTAACAGCCAGAGTTGAAGTCCTCTGTGTGGCACACGTGCAGGGCTTGGGGAGGGGAGGGGCTCATCTACTGATGGTAGGCAACTCATCCTAAATCCTGCTCATTGCTTATGATATATATGGTAATCAAAAACGTTGTAGGAGTTCTCATATTCAAATCCTATGTGTAACAGTTGTGTGTCTACATGAAGACATGCCACCAGAAACTGCATCTTACCGTGGTGTTCGTGGATTGCTCGAAATGGTACTCACCTTGTGTTTTCCGTCAGGGGAATGGTAGTGACATAACCCGTTTCAATTCTGAGTTCCCTCCAAAGTTCGACCACCACGATGTCGTGAACCAGTTGGTCGGGCTTTGGTGGAGTGTAGTCGAACGTTTCTCTGACAATCCGTATCTGGATGTTGTATTTTGTGAAGAGTCTGTCGGTCGTGAAGTCCACATCGCCAGCGAATATTATACCTGAAGAGAGAGAGGGGCGCTGAGTTCTCCACACAACAGTCGACTGGGACACCTGCAGCGCCGCTAGAGTGCCAGCAAAACAATGCTAAGTATATGAATGCGTGGTGTCTGTTCTTTCGGACATGTTCGAAACAATGGACACAATGCAGTATCCACAACTGTCATACATATTGTACAGGGTGGTCCATTGATCGTGACCGGGCCAAATATCTCGCGAAATAAGCATCAAACGAAAAAACTACAAAGCATGAAACTAGTCTGGCTTGAAGGGGCAAACCAGATGACGCTATGGTTGGCCCGCTAGATGGCGCTGCCATAGGTCAAACGGATATCAACTGCGTTTTTTAAATACGAACCCCCATTTTTACATTACATATTCATGTAGTGCGTAAAGAAATATGAATGTTTTAGTTGGACCACTTTTTTCGCTTTGTGATAGATGGAGCTGTAATAGTCACACACGTATGAAGTACGTGGTATTACGTAACATTCCGCCAGTGCGGACGGTATTTGCTTCGTGATACATTACCCGTGTTAAAGTGGACCGTTTATCAATTGCGGAAAAGGTCGATATCGTGTTGATGTATGGCTATTATGATAAAAATGCCCAACGGGCGTTTGCTATGTATGCTATGTATCCTGGACGACATCATCCAAGTGTCAGGACCGTTCGCCGGATAGTTACGTTATTTAAGGAAACAGCAAGTGTTCAGCCACATGTGAAACGTCAACCACGACCTGCAACAAATGCTGATGCCCAAGTAGGTGTTTTAGATGTTGTCACGGCTAATCCGCATATCAGTAGCACACAAATTGTGCGAGAATCGGGAATCTCAAAAACGTCGGTGTTGAGAATGCTACATCAACAGCGATTGCACCCGTACCATATTTCTATGCAGCAGGAAATGCATGGCGACGACTCTGAACGTCGTGTACAGTTCTGCCACTGGGCACAAAAGAAATTACTGGAGAATGACAGATTTTTTGCACGCATTCTATTTAGCGACGAAGCGTCATTCACCAACAGCGGTAACGCAAACCGGTATAATATGCACCATTGGGCAACGGAAAATCCACGATGGCTGTGACAAGCGGAATATCAGCGACCTTGGCGGGTTGATGTATGGTGTGGCATTATGGGAGAAAGGATAATTGGCCCCCATTTTATCGATGGCAATCTAAATGGTGTAACGTACACTGATTCCCTACGTAATGTTCTACCGATGTTACTACAAGATGTTACACTGCATGGCAGAATGGCGATGTACTTCGAACACGATGTATGTCCGGCACATAGCTTACGTGCGGTTGAAGCGGTACTGAATAGCATATTTCATGACAGGTGGATTGGTCGTCGAAGCACCGTACCATGGCCCGCACGTTCACCGGATCTGACGCCCCCGGATTTCCTTGCTATCGAGATCCACCGACAATGCCTGACAACATTCGTCAGCGTATTGTCAATGCATGTGCGAACATTACGGAAGGCGAACTACTCGCTGTTGAGAGGAATGTCGTTACACGTGTTGCCAAATGCATTGAGGTTGATGGACATCATTTTGAGCATTTATTGCATTAATGTGGTATTTACAGGTAATGACGCTGTAACAGCATGCGTTCTCAGAAATGATAAGTTCACAGAGGTACATGTATCACATTGGAACAACCGAAATAAAATGTTCGAACGTACCTATGTTCTGTATTTTAATTTAAAAAGCCTACCTGTTACCAACTGTTCGTCTAAAATTGTAAGTCATATGTTTGTGACTATTACAGCGGCATCTGTCACAAAGCGAAAAAAGTGGTCCAACTAAAACATTCATATTTCTTTACGTACTACACGAATATGTAATAAAAAATGGGGTTCCTATTTTAAAAAACGCAGTTGATATCCGTTTGACCTATGACAGCGCCATCTAGCGGGCCAACTATAGCGCCATCTGGTTTCCTCCTTTAAGCTAGACAAGTTACGTTGTTTGTAGTTTTCTCGTTTGACGCTTATTTCGTGAGATATTTGGCTGGGTCACGATCGATGGTCCACCCTGTATAAACTGAAGTTGGACGATGGACAAAAGGAAAGGAAAGGGAAGAAACTCTTGATGTCAACTGCACTAGGACTTTTTGCGGAGTCAGGGTCCCCGAGTCAAAATGTGTGCCGGAATGGCATTCATACCTGAGATCTCCCACTTTCTATGCAGTTGTGTTAACCACTGCACCACCCGGTCACAGTGTTAATCGCAGTTGTGTGGATAGTCTTGGTATGTCCCTCGGCAGATTGACATTCCCCACCTAGAGCTTCCCATCCACAGTCCTCGTCCGTGTCTTCCATGCTCATACTTTGAGAGTCCCAAAGGAGATCGAATGTGACTGTGCATTCGCACTGAACGCGGTGTATTCATAGTGCACTGATGCATCTCAGTTATATGAATGCATGATGTCTGTTCTTTCAAACACATAAAATAAACAGACATCACATGGCATAACAGCTGTGACACATATTATGTAAACTGAAGGTGGAGGGTGGAGAAAGGGATGAATTCATAATGTCAGCAACATCTGTAATTTATGCGGAGTTATCGGCCCCAAGTGAAAATATGTGCTGGTGCAGGACTCGAACCTGGGATCTCCTACTTACGAGACAGTTGCATTAACCACTGTACCTCACACATACAGCATTTACTGCAATTGCGTAGACTATCTTGACATGGCCATTGGCTGACTCACATTTCCACATATCGCTACCTATCTGAAGTGTCTGTCCATGTCATCCATGCTTGCTACTCTGAGATTCCCACAGAAAGTCGAGCGTGGTTGTACATTCACACTGAAAGTGGTGCATTCATAGCCCATCGCTGTTACTCAATTATACGAATTCATGGTGGCTGTTCTTTTGGACATGTCTGAAAGAACAGACACCATGTGGAAATCGCAGCTGTGATACATGTTATGTAAACTCAAGGTGGAAGCTGGAGAAAGAAAAGGAAAGGGAAGGAACTCGTAATGTCACATATTTGTGATTTTTTGTGATTTCCTGTCAGAGAGTTCACAGTTCGTAGTAACTGACGGAAAGTCGTCGAGTAAAACAGTGATTTCTGGCGTTCCCCAAGGTAGTTCTATAGGCCATTTGCTGTTCCTTATCTATATAAACGATATGGGAGACAATCTGAGCAGCAGTCTTCGGTTGTTTGCAGATGACGCAGTCGTTTATCGACTAATAAAGTCATCAGAAGATCAAAACAAACTTCAAAACGATTTAGAAAAGATATCTGAATGGTGCGAAAAGTGGCAGTTGACTCTAAATAACGGAAAGTGTGAAGTCATCCACATGAGTGCTAAAAGAAACTCGTTAAACTTCGGTTACACGATAAATCAGTCTAATCTAAAAGCCATAAATTCAACTAAGTACCTAGGTATCACAATTACCAACAACTTAAATTCGAAGGAACACACAGAAAATGTTGTGGGGAAGACTAACCAAAGACTGCGTTTTATTGGCAGGACACTTAGAAAATGTAACAGATCTACTAAGGAGACTGCCTATACTACGCTTGTCCGTCCTCTTTTAGAATACTGCTGCGCAATGTGGGATCCTTACCAGATAGGACTGACGGAGTACATCGAAAAAGTTCAAAGAAAGGCAGCACGTTGTGTACTGTCGCGAAATATGGGAGAGAGTGGCAACGAAATGATACAGGATTTGGGCTGGAGATCATTAAAGGAAAGCGGTTTTTCGTTGCGACGGAATCTTCCCACGAAATTCCAATCACCAACTTTCTCCTCCGAATGCGAAAATATTTTGTTGACACTGACCTACGTGGGGAGGAACGATTACCAAGATAAAATAAGGGAAATTAGAGCTCGTACTGAAAGACATAGGTGTTCATTCTTTCCACGCGCTATACGAGATTGGAATAAGAGAGAATTGTGAAGGTGGTTGGATGAACCCTCTGCCAGGCACTTAAATGGGATTTGCAGAGTATCTATGTAGATGTATATTTTCACTTGGCACCGCTGACTCTGCATAAAGTCCCGATACAGTTGATGTGACACCAGAGATTCACGTAACTGAGTAGCCTTGATGGCCTATGAATGCACCACATTCAGTGTGAATTCACAATCGCGTTCCACTTTTTGCAGGAATCTCAAAGCATCGTGCATTGAGACATGGATGGGGACTGCAGATAGGTGGCACTAGGTGGAAATGTGCGGAGACATCAACACTGTGTCCGATTACCTCAGTTGTTTACACAACCACCTTAGTAAGCAGGTGTTCCCGGGTAAGATCCTGGTCCGGCACACGTTTTCACTCAGAGCGACTGCCTCCAAATAAAGTCCTGATGCAGCTAGTATAATAACTTCCTTCCCTTTCTTTTCCCTTCTCCATCCTCTGCCATTAATTTACGTAATACTAAGTACTTTCTCTCAAAACTAAGTACAAGGGGAAGGCCTCAGGCACAGCCAACCGATTCGGCTCATATCCGGCAGATCGCTTGTCTACAGGGTAAACTGGAAGACTCTTAATTTCGGCTCAAAGAAGTTTTTGAGAAAACAACCGATAAAGTTTATAACGTGCAATCGGCTCAGAATTGACGGGATCGATAGACAATTGAAAACAGAGTACTTTCCTCAACATGTATGGGGTCGGCAAACGCCTGTTTTCATAGAAATTGTGGAAAGAAACTTTCTCGACTGCCTCTTAACAACCAAGAAGTTATGTGCTGTCGTGTCAAGGCACCGCGGGCGTAGCAACCGAAGCATTCGCCTGAAAAGCAGAGAACCTGTTACCGATTCCTAATTGCCTTCCGCAGTTATTTTTATTTGTACCTTTATCTGCATCGAAAATGGTAGGAATAGGAGGATTAATAAGGTAGGCAAATCAGTAAGGAATAATAACAAAGTGGGCAAGCAAATTTCTCAAACGACTTGGATCAGCAAAGAATTGAAACTTTAAATCTTGTTGTGTGGACACAATTCTGGGTACGACAGCTGCGAAGGTGAGCATTCGGTGCACGTTACAGCATAACGGAGAAAACTAATCCTTGTCGCAGTTGGTAGAGCGCATAAGACAGTCCTGGCAAAGTGTAGCTCGAGAGCCATTCCCTCCAGCGAATTCTTCTCGCTTCAGCTGTACGATGCAGTGACGTCACGGTCTCGCCACTGGGGAAAATGAGATATACAGGCCCTGCAACGAACTTGTGACGTCACACTAGTCGGCTTGTCCGTCACACTTGGCGAACGCTCGGTTCTGTGCAGGGCCAATGGGAAATCAATACATAATTGAGAAGGTACCTACTAAAGGTCCTAAATTTCTTGTGTGCTATCAAGAGCTTACACACATTTAAACGAGCAGTCGAGAATTATTAAGCTCATCCAAAACAGTTACTCGCTTCCTGCCGGAGATGGCAGCTGGCACTCTTAAGATCTGCAGTGTCGTGTTATGATGTACGTGCTACGGCCTTTCTTTCTCGTGGGCCTCTCTTACCGCAACCTACGATTTGCTCATTGATCAGCAGTCGTGTGCGGCAGCCTCTCTTAAGGGGACACTGTATGTCCTATGCTACCATTGTTAAATTATTGAATTTTGTGTTTCATTATCTTGGAAACTTTTTAAGACACCAACTTACAATTTTCTATAATTATTGAATGGACCTTACTAGATACACTGAACTAGAACTATTACTAAATTGTATTTTGGGGAATGTTATCTTTTTTTTTGAAACACTCAATTTTTTGCGAGAATTTTGCATAAATGAACATAAAAACAAAACAACGCAGGGTATTTTAATTATTCTAGTTCCATATGTGTTGAATCTCACACTTGGCATGCTGTGAAAATTTGATGTCTCTACCATCAGTAGTTTTTTAGAAGACAGCTCATTATTTGCAAAAAATGTAGTTCAGAGATATTTAGGTTCAAAATTTTTTATCACAAATCCTTATACTGACTTACATTTCTGCGTCTTTTATGCACTAGAACTGCCCTGGCCCATAGTCTGTGTCTTCTTCAGTGTCACAACAGCCCAGTGCTTGCTTCCTCCTTTTCCTTCTTGCTTCTTTTGTCATTTGCTGAGCAGCTAACTCTGCTTCATGTGCACAGAGCTCATCCAATTCCCACAGTCCTTTAGCTGTGTTCTGTCCAAATCTTACCCCAGACTTCTGAACCGTAAGTCTTTCATAGTTCCCACTATTAAAAGTTATTACAGCATCAAACACTGCTAACTTTAGAGTCATAAGGCCAAGAAATACATTTTTAGGCACACGGCAGCACACAGTGTTAATGAATGACTGATTCACGTTATGGGTCTTCCCATGTAAACACTTCTTTAGTAGTCCAGGATTTGCCAAATCTCTGTAAAAACGTTTGATTGTCTCCATTACTGCCAAAGGAAGGGAATGTTTATGTGTAAATTCATGCAGGGTGCCAGGAAATTCAACTTGCCTATATTTAAACCAAGCATTTGGTGGAAGTGGACACAAAGCGTGACATGGCTTTTCATTGGTTGAGATTCGATGAAAGAAAGTGCTCCACCCAGCTCTTTTCATCTTCTCTAAATTGTCACAGTTATCTCTATGCCCTTCCCATAATTTTATTTACGTATAAAAAGCAATAGAAGTTTGATTACTACAAAAATAGTTGATAATCACACTACTTTCAACGAAAACCAGTATCAGAAACGAAGGACTGATGTGTTTATTCGTAATGCCAACTTCTGAGACGTAGCAGTAGGCACAAAACAAAGCAATTCACAGCCTTGTAGACTGTGTAGCTCCCAAGATATGACTGTTCAACTGTCGCAGTATATGTGTAGCTGCGGAATTTGACAGTCACACTTCAACGGTCAAAATATTATTTGAAGGTCTCACAATTGTCTGATTTTAATGTATTATACACCAAAATGTTCAGGAAAGTCCAAAGTACATTATGGAGTAGAAAACAGAAAATATCAAATTTCAACGAATTTCATGTACAAAGTCCCCTTAAGCCCTTTTTAGACGATGAACGAAACTGTTCCAGAAAGATTATAGTCTACTGCAGCGCTCCAAGCGTACTAGGCTTGAACTACAAACTCGTACAAGATCTTGCCACAGCATATTTAAATGACAAACGTAAACACAGCTAACTGCTACTAGGATAAAAGTGCCAAAGTCGTGATTTCACATTAGCGTATTGTTAATTATTTTTGAAACTTCCAAAGATTTAAAAACGTCTGCGAACATATTTACAGAAAGCACACTATACTCACTTGCTCAGAAAGTTCCTTGTGATAACGAAACGACCACAAACAGAAACAAAACTCAACATAGCCGAGCGGGGTAGGGTGGTCTAGGGTGTCTTACCACGGTTCGTGCGGCTCCCCCCCCCCCCCCCCCCATCGGAAGTTCTAGTCCTCCCTCGGGCGTGTGTGTCTGTGTTGTCTGTAGCATAAGTTCGTTTAAGTTAGTTTACTTAGTGTGTAAGCCTAGGGACCGATGACCTTAGCAGTTTCGTCCCATAGTCCTCACCACAAATTTCCATTTTCCAAACTCTACATTCGCTAAGTGCACCAGAAAGCAATATGGCAGACTCGGCGCTCAGCTGAGACGTGATCACACCAAACAGCTGCTAGTTCGTGCATGCATAGTGCGGCCACTACTAACAAATTTAGAACTGGCCCTATTCCTTTATCCCTAAAATTACCGCACGTTGCTAGTAACGTGATCATAATAGTGAGCCCAATCACACACTACACGGCCGCCATTCACGCAACTGGTTGTCAATCGATTACCAAGTTCGTTCATTATGTAAAACTGGCATGGTTATTACGGGCATGGTTATTACGGGCATGGTTATTACTGTGGCTATTCTTCCGTTTGAGTTCTCAGGAATGTCGAACCCTAACAGTACTCAGAACCATGCTTTTGATGTGTAGTGGGAGATTAAGTACTTCTTTGCACGCAATTACGACGAAAAACCCCAGAGTTTAATATGTGGAAAATGTTAAAGTCAAAACGAAGGTTGTAATCTTACTTGACAATTTTTTTCGCTCCATGACAACATACAGATGTTATTATCATGACGAATGATGAAGTTAAAGAAAGATACCAACCCTACAAGAGTTGCCTGAATGATCAAGTCTTAAAGAAAAGAGTTCAAGTGCATCGTATGTGGTACGTTTAATAATGTAGCTCAAAAATGCTTTACCGATGGCGTAGTCGTGAAAGTATGTGGAGAAGAAATGGCAAAACCATTTTGTAAGGTGGCAGAATAAATGGTCAGATTCGCACCTTACATGAGACCTTTACAAATCGCAATGAGAAGGTGAAGATGACACCTAACGTAAATCGACAGTTATGAGAACATTTGCCTCTCAATATGTAATGCAAAAAGGGATGACAGTCAATCGATGGTAATAAACACATCATTCCTATACAATGCATGTCTTTGAGCGGAAGGTAGAACAGGGAACGCGAGTCAAGTCGTTTTTAGTTTTGAAAAGCCTGCTCCACAATGGCGTAGCGAAGCCTCACTGCAGGAGTTACGCTGGAAACCACTTAAAGGGGTGGCAGGAAGGAGGACAGCGACCCTGGACCAGGTGATTCAAGCTGGAGGACCGCCTGTAGCAGGGGAATCTGCTCAAGGGCAGAGAAGCAGCTTTCGAAAAGTGCGTTTCGGAATTCTAACATCATATGAACAAAAGAGTGACGTATTTTCGTCCAGCGAGTGCTAAACAGTTGTTCTCAATTCAAGAATAAAAAGCAAAAACAAACCCCCGCACCCTTACAATTTGATTACCAGGATGCTGCTGAGCGCTTTAAAACAGTTGCTTTGTCATGCAATGTAGTAAAAAAAATCGAGTTCTTGATGTGGAACATAGCATAACAAGGAACTAAACAATTTAGTGGCAAACTGTCGGTAATATTCCTTGTGTGTGGGCGAGGGTGCTGATGGAACAGATATTAGTCAACTACTGCTTTCTGTTCGTCTAATCATGGGCAACTTTTGCCGCACCAGTATATGAAGAGTTATTCAATTTAATTCCTTTACTCACAAGGGAAACTTCCCATCCCACTCCCCTCAGAGTTTTTGGTAAGACGGTCCAATGGACAGCCCGTTAAAAGCTGGACATGGATCAAGTGTGAAAACAGGAAGGTGTACTGAACTGTGAAAAACAAAATAGAAACCGTGGACGGTCTAACCGCAACAAGTGGAAATCAGGGGAACTGGAAGAGACACCGCAAGGTGGGTAAGTGGTCATGGTGTTGGATTGCACAGCAGGTGGACGAGTCGTGTTCTAAACTCCCTTCTGCCATTTAATTTTTTTTTTCACAACATTATGAACTATCCGTTCGGTAATTGAAATGTTTGTTCCCTTTCTGTAGTCTTGGCAGTTGTCATACTATAACTGATTACAGAAAACGAGTCATGCTGTAAGAATACGTTACCATTGCAGGTAAATGTGATGAATGGTAAGAGCAGGCGAGATACTACATCAGTGATCGTCAAAGCTTTTTGCTCAAGAGCCAGTATTAACATTCAGGGACGACACCTGGGGCCGCATCTTATTATTGCGAGAGTCACTCCAAAATAAATGCACACTATTTTTTTTACATCCATCTTTTATTCTACATGTTTTAAAGTTTTACAGTGTGTAGATACATCCTTTAGGAACAATATTTTCATTTCTTCACAAAATTTCCATCCCTCACAACTGCCTTACGCCATCTTGGAACCAGCGTCTGTATACCCACACGGTAAAATTCTGGCCCAACCTGTTGGAACCACTGTTTGGCAGCGTGCACAAGGGAGTCATCATCTTCAAATCTTGTTCCACTAAGAGAGTCTTTCAGTTTCCCAAGGAGATAGTGGTCACACGGAGCAAGGTCAAGACTGTAAGGTGGGTGTTTCAGTGTTGTCCATCCGAGTTTTGTGATCGCTTCCATGGTTTTTTGACTATCATGTGGCCGTGCATTGTCGTGCAACAGCAAAACATCCTGCTTTTGCCGATGTGGTCAAACACGACTCAGTCGAGCTTGAAGTTTCTTCAGTGTCGTCGCATATGCATCAGAATTTATGGTGGTTCCACTTTGCACGATGCAAGAGCCCCTCAGAATCGAAAAACACCGTAACCATAACTTTGCCAGCAGAAGGTGTGGTTTTGAATTTTTTTTCTTGGGTCAATTTGCATGATGTCACTCCATTGATTACTTCTTCGTCTCTGGTGAAAAATGATGGGGTCATGTTTCATCACCTGTCACAATTCTTCCAATAAATTCATCTCCACCATTCTCCTACTGTTCCAAAAGTTCGCTGCATACCGTTTTTCTTGTTTCTTTGTGAGCCACTGTCAACATCGGGGGAACCCACCTGGCACAAACCTTTTCTGACGCCAACGCGTTCAGTACTCTCCAAACACTTCCTTCCCCTATCCCAGCGTAGCGTGACAATTCGTTCACTGTGATGGGTCTGTCAGCAGTCACCAATTCGTTAACTCTCTGCACTTTGTCCGGAGAGTGTGCAGTACGAGGCCTGCCAATGCGAGGACAATCCTCAATATTGCCGTGCCCGCTTTCATCACATAACCTGCTTGCCCACCGACTAACTGTACTGCGATCGACAACAGCATCTCCATACACCTTTTTCAACCTCTTGTGGATGTTTCCCACTGTCTCGTTTTCACAGGACAGGAATTCTATGACAGCACGTTGCTTCTGACGAACGTCAAGTGTAGCAGCCACCTTGAAGACATGCTGTGACGACACCACTCACGGGAAGAGGTTGAACTAAGTTTGAAAACAAGCGGGAAGGATGTATCTTCACACTGTAAAACTTTCACACATGCAGAATGAAAACTGTATTTTTACAAAAATAGTGTTCATTTCTTTTGGATTGACCCTCCTAACTGGTAAGATAATATAAATTGGTATGTTGCAAGCGTCGAGTAGACTAGTTGTGGTGAGGGCGCGATAAGTTGGCAGCTGGCCCCCGTATAGTGATCGTTAAAAATCGGCACCATTCAGACCACTCCCTGTCAGCTGTTCTCTATTTCAGATTGTTGCACCCTCAGCGACGCCAAAGTCGTAGCGCAGCTTTGCCTACCTAAGTCTTGTGTTGTCTGTGTGAACGGATGGTTTATTTATTAATAAAAGTAACTGTAGTTATGTTTAAATGCATTATTCGGTATGAGGAACTATGGCATATGATTTAAATGTCAGTTTTCTTGTACTCATTGCACTGTTTTATAAGATCTTCGATGTAACGTTCCTCGCTGCAAGTAAGTATCACATTTGAATATGACTGTCTCTGTAATACGCATTCACAAATCCATGTTACTTCCGTCTCAAAATTCATACCGTAGCGGATGATCGCTAAGAGACGCTCGTACACGTGAGTTATCGGTACTGGAAGACAAAACAATAAACTTTTCCCGCTGTAACTCAACAGCGGCCGCGCTACTTGATCCCCTGTACCTCTGAGGTAAGCGCCCAACTTTACATAGTTCATGGACGAACATCGATTAAAATTAAGCATATCTTAAAATCGTAACTCGCTGTGTAAGTATTTTTATGTTACTAAACAGGAAAACTGAAGCTCTTCACGTTAGTTAACGTTTTGTATTCGGCTGTTAGTTG
This sequence comes from Schistocerca piceifrons, assembly GCF_021461385.2. Classification (NCBI taxonomy): domain Eukaryota; kingdom Metazoa; phylum Arthropoda; class Insecta; order Orthoptera; family Acrididae; genus Schistocerca; species Schistocerca piceifrons. The sequence goes on along the minus strand of NC_060146.1, from coordinate 158,133,164 downwards.
TCAGAGGCATATTGTTATAAAATACGGCTGATAATCTTGATTTGGGCAGCAGTTTGACGACCACTGCACTACAAAGACGCCTCACAGAAGCGAAAGCAACAAATAAACGGGCGTGAACTACGTTACAACATAGGAATTAAAGAGTCGAAACTTCCAAAACCGAACTTTGCTTCCAGTCATGGATAGTGCGGCTGGTCCCGGCGGAGGTTCGAGTTCTCCCTCGGGCATGGGTGTGTGTGTTTGTCCTTAGGATAGTTTAGGTTAAGTAGTGTGTAAGCTTAGGGACTGATGACCTTAGCAGTTTAGTCCCATAAGATTTCACAAACATTTGAACATTTGAACTCTGCTTCAAAAACGTTGCAAATATGCTTAGACAGAGCACAGAGAAACCGTGTGATTATGACTGTTGCGTTCATTTGTTGCAGCTTATGTGACAAACTATTATGTTTTCTCTAGTACCTCCCGCCCCGGAAGTCGAACACGCGGCAGAACAAATGGACGTGGTCAGCCCATAGAGGGCGCCACCGCTAAGCCACGTGCAGACAACGGCCAATAGCCTCTCCCTCCGGTTTCGGATATGGGGACCCGCTCTGCCCTAGTCCAGTCCTCCTCACCATTCCAGACGGTCGTCGCCCCCGCCCCGACCCTCGTAATGACCCTCCCCCAAAGTACGTCCATGACTATTCCCAAGCCAACTGGAATGCCTACCGGAATACCCTCTCCACCCTGGTCGATAGCCACCCCTTCACCTACCACCACCCTGACGATGTAACCCATGCCGCCTCCTTTTCCCAGCAGACCTTGTCTGAGGATGTGGAGGCCAACGTCCCTACTGTCGCCATCCACCCCCACCGTCCTACCTTACTCCCACAGGCCGTCCTCCTCCTCCTCCGTGAATCCCGCCGCCTCTACCGTGCCTTCCTCCACACGCGTGACCCGGACACACTACAACGCCACCGGCAACTCCAGCGACACATTCGTAATTTGCTCGCGGCTAAGAAACGCCGGGACTGGCGACAGACATGCACCCGTTTAAATGCTACCCTACCTATCAACTCGTCTTCCATCACCTTACCGGAACTAAACCCTCCCCCTACTATCCTCTTCTCCATGATGATCAGCCCTTCCATGTCACCCTTAGTAAGGCCAATCACTTTGCCTCTTACCTCTCCGATGTCTTTTCCATCCCCAATGGTCCCCAGTTCGATTACTCCCTCTTCCCGGATGTCCGCGATCGCACTGACACCTCTGTCCCTCCCCTCGCACCTGGTTTCCAGTACTTGGACAACATGGCACACACAGAACTCCATGCCCCTATCACTACACAGGATCTCATTGCTACACTCCGCACTAAACGCAACACCGCTCCTGGTCACGATCGTGTCACCTGCCGTCACCTTCATGAAGCTCCTGTCTCTTTCCTCTCCACTCTGGCTAGGCTCTACAATGTCGTCCTGTCCACTGGTTACTACCCCAACCTGTGGAAAACCTCCCGTATCCTGATGTTCCTTAAACCTGACAAACCGCCGTCCACTGTCTCCTCCTACCGTCCCATCAGCCTTACCTCGGTCTTCAGCATGGTCCTGGAATCTATCCTCACCCGACGCATCCACCAGCATCTCTGCCAGCATCGCCTCCTTCCCGTTACCCAGTGTGGCTTTCGGCCGTCCTTCTCTTCCGACGACCTTCTCCTTCACCTCACTCATCTCCTTTCCGACCAGCTTAATTCCCGTCGCTCCACAATCTTCCTCTCCCTGGACCTCGAACGAGCTTATGACCGCGTATGGCATTCCGGTCTCCTCGTCAAGCTCCAAACCTTCTGCCTTCCCATTAACTACGTCCATCTGATCGGCTCCTTTCTCTCCCACCGTCCTTCCTACGTCACCATCCATAACACAGATTCCTAAACCTTTTTCCCCTCCACCGGTGTGCCCCAAGACTCCGTCCTCTCCCCCCTTTTGTACCTTTTGTGCACTGCAGACATGCCACCGCTGTCACCCCCCGTCCACCTTCTCCAGTTTGCCGATGACACCGCCTTCCTTGCCCTTGCCCCCACCCTGCAGCGCTCCCAACACCTTCTCCAATCCCATCTTGACCGGTTCACCACTTGGTGCAACCAGTGGTTGCTCAAGGTCAATCCCTCCAAAACCCAGGTGATCATTGTAGGCATAACCACCCCTTCCTTCCGTTTCCTTGATTTCTATCTCATCATGTATGGCCATCCTATCGCCCTCACTCCCACCCTTAAGTACCTTAGCGTCACCCTCGACCGTCGCCTCTCCTGGACTCCCCATCTCCAGACAATCCAAGCCAAGGCACGCTCCCGACTCCGTCTCCTCCAGCTCCTTTCCGGCCGTACGGGGGGTCTGGACCCCTCCACCATCCTCTACACCTATAAATCCCTCATCCGCCCTATCCTTTGTTACGCCCATCTGGCCTGGATCTCCGCCCCCCCTACCTTTTATAAATCCCTCCAAATCCTTGAACGCCATGCTCTCTGCCTCGCTTATTGCATCCGTCTCTCCTCCCCCATGCGGATCCTTTACGATCTCATCCCCTTCCCCCACCTCCTCCTTTTCCTTGAAAGGATACGGATCCTGTACACCTCCCGCAAACTCGATCCTCCTCACCCGCTTGTCTCACCCATCCTCTCCCACCCACGCCTGCTGCCGCGCCTGTATTCTCACGTCCCACCCGGTCTCCATCTCTCCACCCTCCTTACCCTCTCCCAAGGTGGCTTCCGCCAGCTCCCCCTCCCTGATGATGTCCTCCTCCCATCCACCTACCCCTCCTATCAACTTTGATCCTCCCCACCACTTCCTGTGTCCTTTCCTTTAGGCACCCTCCCTCCCTTCCTTTTCCTTCTCCCCATCCCCTCCCTCCACCCCTCTTCCCCCGGGCTTCCCCTCCCTCTTCCTCCCTTCCCCCTGTCTCCCCTGCCCATGGCATCTGCTCTCCCCTCTCCCTCTCCCACCCCCCCTCCTCCTTTCTTGGCAGGTCCCCGGACTCGTACACGGTTAGTGAACATTCGCGCGCCAGAGATCACGCCTCGTGTTCTGTGTGTGCCGTCGTTTTGTGCTTCAGTGGTTCAGTGTCATTCGTTTTGTGCACCTACGTTCACGTGTGACAATTTTCGTTTCTGTCTGTGTCCAAGTGTCTGAACAATTTTATCTTGGACTCTACGCCCGTGAACAGCACCTTGTATTTTAAAAAGTGTTTGTCTTCGTTTATATGTCCATCATCTTTTTTCTCTAATTGTCTTCATTGTATCTCTGTGTTTCTCTGCGGCCAAAGAGCGGCATAGTATGCTGCTGCAGGCCTGCCTGTATACAGGTTTCAAAATGACAATAAAGAAAAAAAACCCTAGTCCAGTGAGTCTCGTACTCGCTCTGGATTACGTTTCTATCTCGGCGGTACTGCGTTCTGGTCGTTGCTCGTTGTTGACATTTGCCTGGCTCTAGTTCCGAGTGGATTTGCTGTTGGTGTTTGGTGTTGTGGTTTCCACAAGCCTCCGTTGTTTATCTCTTCCTTGTTGTGTCGGTCATAGTCGGTCGTGGTCGGTTGTTGTCAGTTGTCGTTGGTCTGTCGTCCGACTCGTCCTGTGTTTACCCAGTGGCTCCGATCCGCAGCCCAAGGCGTTCCCCCGGTTGGTTTTGGTTACTACATTTTCACCATTTGCTTGGGAGTGATCACATTCGCATTCACATTCATACGAACTCCTAAATCAAGCAAAGAGGCGTATCTCACTCAGTTACTAGGCACACGAATTAGGTGCGTCAATAAGAGATTCGCATCATATGACACACGACTGTCACTAATACCGTGTATGGCACAGCAGACGTGTTTTCCGGTGAAGGATTCCGTTGACTTGTCGCCTTGCCAGCAAACGTTTGCGGTTCCGATTCGAAAGCCACTTCCTTTCGGCTGTTAATACAGTAGTTGAGCAAAATCACCTTTCATTATAGTTCACTTCGTTACACCTCGCTGTTGCAAACAGCACTCCAGACACAAATCTGAATACAGCGAAAAGCGCGAAAAAAAAAGTACAAATTTGGCACGAGGGAGCTTTGCACACGGCTCAACCACTTCGAGTCCAATATTCCACACTGCTCTACGTTGCATTTCCTGTGGTTGGATCGTTCACTGTTTCTATTTTGCTTTTCTTTCACAGTTCAGTAAACCTTCTTCTTGTTTTCATGCTTGATCTGTGTTCAGTTTTTGACGGGCTGTCCACTACTCTTACCACTAAATCTGAGGGGATGTCATGGGCAGTCCCCTTGTGAGAAAAAGATGTTTGGATATTTTTAACACAGTTGCCAAAATTGGTGCATTTAAAAATTGCTCTCCAATTTGCCCCGATGGTGCGACTATGGTCTGTGTTGTTTAGTTAAGAAAAAACTGAATTAGTAGTTTAACTATGTATGAAAACTGACAGAACGGTGTCCGTAATGTGACGAAACTTACGAATATAATAAATCTTTTATATCCCATTAATGAAAGTACAAGAATATGAGAGAAATAAAAATCGAAGTGTTGCTACGAGTCAAGTTGAAGGGGAAACATTCGTTGGAGGCGAATGTGTCGCGAGTCATGCTTTACAAGCCTGACAAAATAACGTGTTCGTACACGGCGCAATATGCCATCAGTGTCTGTAAATTGTTGCCTAAATTGTACACATGCTTATAAGAAACTACTGATTAACTTGATGCTTGGGGTACGGGAGAGCTCAATGGCTCAACCAGCTCGTTAAAAATGTTTACTTCACTTGCTCCCAATCCGAGAAATAGAAGAATTCACCTTACAAAACATATCTTGAGAGTATTTTAATACCACATGTTGCTGATAACAGGTTTTAACTGATATTGCATTCCTGGGCGGACAAACACCGTCATGTGCCGTAGCATGTTTTTAGATGACGAGGGACAATCGACTTGCACTTCAAAAGTAATACCACCAAAATGTCCACCTCTGGTACCTGAGCAGTCAGGGAGACAGAATGTCATACCTAACGGCCCGGGTTCGATTCCCAGTTGGGTCGGAGATTTTCTCCGCTCAGGGACTGGGTGTTGTGTTGTTCTTATCATCATCATTTCATCTCCATCGACACGCAGATCGCCGAAATGGCGTCAACTCGAAAGACTTGCAGCAGACGAACGGTCTACCTGACGGGCGGCCATAGCCACACAACATATCCATTTTTACCGCCAAAATTCACTCCTGTGTGCCAGCCACTTGAGGTTTAATCTTATCACCAAGTTAAAAACTTTATTTCATGGCTTTAAAATTACAGTCTGCTTCTGGAAATCCAGATGCAATTGCACAACCGATCGAACCCAACAACGATTCGCAGTATAATTCACAATCAACTTTTAGCACACATTTTTCAGACAATTTTGTCGTATGTGTGGTATGCATCAGAATTAATTCTCCGAAAAGAAATATTTTTACTAGGTTAAAGGTAATTCTGCCGCCACAGCATTACTTTCGTAAAATAAACAACCGCCCTGAGTCTCTAAAGTGAATTGAGTGAATGAAAGCAGATATTCTTTATTTCACGGAAATTTTGTTAAGTGTAAACCGTGTCTGTTTTATCTGAATCTTAGGGAGGAATGATGTACTGCGTTGGTGAGTAAGTTCTTAGTGGTTTTCCATAAGTCTTACATACGCAAGGGCAACGGCCTTGCCGCAGTGGATACAGCGGTTCCTGTCAGATCACTGAAGTTAAGCGCTGTCGGGCGTGGCCGGCACTTCGATGGGTGACCATCCGGGTCGCCATGCGGTGTTGCCATTTTTCGGGGTGCACTCAGCCTCTTGATGCCAACTGAGGAGCTACTCGACCGAATAGTAGCGGCTTCGGTCACAGAAAACCATCATAACGACCAGGAGAGCGGTGTGCTGACCACACGCCCCTCCTATCTGCATCCTCATGTGAGGATGACGCGGCGGTCGGATGGTCCCGATGGGGCACTTGTGGCCTGAAGACGGAGTGCTGCTGCTGCTGCTAATATACGCAAGAGATACACGTATCAGACTCTCTAGTCATCGTCAATAATATATTCTCCTTCTCTGTTTTCAAGAATCTGGCAATGCTGGGGTAACCTTTCCATTTCACGTTGTAGAAACCATGTGGTTTTGAGACGAAGAACCCATCGAGCTACGTTTGGAGCGCCTTTTCATCCGGATAGGAAGTTCCTGATGGTTGTGCGACAGAGAACGGAAAAGGTGAAAATTTGAGGGTGCAAGATCAGGCGAGTAAAGTGGGTGCAGAATGACTTCCAAGCCCAACCCCTGTATATCATGTTCTGTCAGTCTAACAGAATGCAGGCGGGCCCTATCATCAAGTAGCATCACTTCACGCAGTCTTCCTGGTCGTTGGTCTTGGACTGCATCTGCAAGACGTCTCAGTTCTTGCCAGTAAATGTCAGCTGTGATGGTTTCACCTCAGGGAAGAATTTCATAGTATACCACACCGTCGCTGTTCCACCAGATGCATAACATTATCTCTTGTGGATAGGTGGGTGCCTTTGCACGGGGGATTGCTACTTTGTTTGGGCTCAATCATTCATTTATTTTGCTTTTATGTTAGCATAAAGACACCATTTCTCGTCACCAGTAACCATACAGGATAGGAATGGTCAGTGTTGTTCATGAGGCAGCTGATGGCGAGCAAGCAGAGATGCTCATGATAATTTTTATGATTTTGGCTTGGAGCAGGAGGTCCCCATACACCCTGTTTTTTAAACTTCCACGTTGGGTTCAAATGTTACACGCTGGTTGAGTGATCACAGTTCATAATATTTGCCAGTTCTCGAGTACACTGAGATGGATCATGGATGAGTAATGTGTTTAAACGATCTTTTTCAAGCCCTGAAGCTCTTCCTGAATGTGAAGGTTCACTAATGTCAAAACGATGCTCCTTAATACCAGAAAACCACTTTCTTGCCATGCCCCGTCCAACGGCATTATCCCCATACATGGCGCAAATGTTTTTGGCGGCCTCCCCTGCTTTCACCGCTCTTTTGAACTCAAACAGAAGAGTACATCAAAAATGTTTCGATTTCTCAATTTGGCACTGCATTATCTTGCATTCACAGCTACATGCACTATCTCCAAATGACAAAATGAGTATATGTAAACTCAAATACCAACAGTGAACTACAAATAAAAAATGATGATCGATAAATAAACCCATAGCAACCGGAATACCAACATGCAAATCAAAACGCAATGAACTTATGCACCAACTTAATAGTAGTGCGAAGATTGCATTTGTTAGATGTTCTCGATGTCATAAGTATATTTGCCTCGAGTGTTGATATAACAAGTTCCATTCATCTAGATGTTCGAAGGAAATTCAGGTCATGTAACAGAGTGAGAGAAAGAGACATTGTAAACCGACCAGGCCTAATTTTTTAATTCTTTACTAATCCAAGTCGCTCCAGAAATTTATTTGCCTACCTTCTTGTTATTTCCTGTTTACTTAGTTACCTTATTAACCATTCTGTTATCTTCAGGTCAATATGACCCAAAAAGGAATTTGTGCTCCCATAGTTCTTCCTTAACATTTTTAATATTTAATTGGTATTGCTTCAAACTTGATGACTTTGTCTTTCTAAACATTCTAAATAGCATAGAGCTCAAATTAAAAAAGAAAATACTTTTGATAGCATTTATGGAATATTTCATCAGTTCTTGGAGAAACATAGGCAACTTGAATACTCAGAATTAATTCTCCATAATTAATTATTTAATAGTTCCTTATGAACCAGCTTTTGGCTGCTTAGGCCATCACCAGATAACTTAATCACCTCACACCGAGGTCCTAGTAAACCTGATGTACTTTTTATTGTATATTACAACCACTGAAATTTATTGAAACTTAGTCTATATTATATTAGTAATAGTGCTTACATATATGCAATGTTACCTCAAACATTTGTATCGTATTGTGGTAGTGTCAAGTCATAAAGATTGTCGAACGTCTTAAGGGTCTTGAGATTCCCATTGTCAGTTCCATGTAGCTCATTTATGCAGACTGAAAATGTATAATTTACTAAGAAGAACAACAATGAAATACATACACACTTTGTACATTAGATACATTGCATTACATGACGTGCTATTTATTTCTAATTTATGCATAATAACTCTATTGTAAACTATATTTTTTTCTGATAAAACGTGCTGCTGTGTCGTAACCGAATGTGAAGTCCATATTGCTGATTTGTGCAGATTGGAAAATTTATTTTTGGTAAGTATAAAATACTGAAATATATATTGCTTGTAAATTATAACTGTTTCTTCTCGATGTAGGCCCATATATTTCATTTTATTTTTCAGTTACAAAGAGTAAAAGAACCAGAACTGATGAAAATATATGTAAAGCACTTATGGACGAGATGGACCAGGAAGACGATTCACTTGCAAGTCCGCGTTCTGATTTTGTCTACATACAGAAACCATCAGGTATGGAAGAGAGTGGAGAAGATGATGACGAGTGTCATGGCAGTCCTTCGATCTCAAATATCCTTCCAGGTAAGAATGGCTATACGTGGTCTTCAACAATACTATCTAAAAGGGGAAGAACTAAATCCACAAATTTAGTTTCTCACCTCCAAGGACCAAAAGGATAAGCGAGGCCTATTTCTTGTTCAGTTGAACCATGGCAATACTTGACATGATTGTCACTTACACGAACGAAGAAATTACTCGTGAATGTTCTTCAATCAGAAACCTGCTGAGTTACTCGAGTCCTACAAATACTGTAAAACCAAGAGTTGACATTGGTTACTTGTATCTCTGTGGAGTAAATAAGGTCGCTCAAACAAATTTAAAAGAACTTTCGGCTCCTAAATTTGCCAGTGCTCTGTTTCACGTACAATGTCACAGAGGCGATTTGAGTTCTTGACTAGTTGTCTACCACATGCAAAGAAACCGAGAAGACCGATTTGCACTCACTCGGGGCGTCTGGACTAATTTATTGATAACTGAATATCCCTACACACTCGTTTCGAATGCTGTACAACAGACGAGCAGTTAATGGCTTTCTGTGGCAACTGCCCTCTCAGAATATTTTTGTTTTCAAAGCCGGACAAATATGTAACTGAGATTTTGATGTTGAATGATTCCAAGACTTATTACTAGCTAAACGCTATTCCAAATACTGGCAAGGTAGTAACAGAGAAAAAATGAACTGTCACTCCTCATTTTGTAAGAAATTAATCAGAACACATATGTACTACTAATAGGAACCCGACTTTTGACACCTGCCTTTCGTCAACTCCTCTTTATCAGACAATGGTTGAGAGCTTAGGTTTGACAATGTTGGGAACTGTAAGAGAAAATATGCCTGAAATACCATAGTCATTTCCAAGTTCTCGAATGTCGGGAAAACACGATTTGCTGTTGATGTGAGTAAGACGCCACTGTCATATGCCCCAAAGAGGAATAAAGTTGTATTCTTGTTGTCTACCATGCACTATTCAAACGACATCGACGAAACAGGAAAAGGTGAAATGATAATTTCATACACAAAAACAAAAAGTGGTATTGATACTTTTGATCAACTTACACCAATGTGTGTGCAACGAGAAGATATCCTATGGGTTTTTTTATGGCTGTTTGGATCAATGTGGGATAAACGCCATGGTTCTGTTTACCCTTTCCAATACTGAAGTAAACAGCCCACGAAGAAAATTTCTTCACTACCTGGCATAGAACTAAGTTGTGCTATACCTGAGGGCTAGACTGAACACACCTATACTACAAAGGAATTTGAAGAGAACTCTAGAAGAAATAATACACACTGTCGTTACAGACAGACCAGAACCTCTAACAAAGTGAGAGGTTCACTAAGTTCAAGAAAGTGAGATGTTCACTATGTTCGTGTGCAAAGTGAGATGTTCAAGAAAAAGAAAAAGAAAAATGTGTTGCCAGCATTGTAAAAGAGCGATCTGTGACGAACACCAAGGACTAGTTATACCAAGTCTGCTCCCTGTCTATACAAATAGCGACTGATAGTAATCACAGATTTTTACTTCATTCTAGTATACATTGGCTTCATCTTTTTTACGCATTTTTGCACAAATAAACCATAATAGTAACTAATTTTGTAAACACCACATGTAAAAACATCCTGTAAAAATAAAAAAATCCATCATATTATATTACGTTATATTGCTCTACAAAAAAGGGGACAAAACTGAACCAAATAATTACAGGGGTATCTCACTCATACTGGTCACATATAAAATCCTATCAAAAGTTCTCATGAATAGATTAGAAGAACAAGCTGACCCACAAATAGGAGAATACCAGGCTGGTTTTCGCAAGGGACGATCATGCATAGAGCAGATCTGGAATCTGAAAATGATTCTCCAGATGAGAAACACCCAAAACACAGTGGTCACTTTTGTAGCTTTTAAAAAGGCCTGTGACTCAATACACAGAGTAGCGCTCTGCAAGACGCTGGAAGAATTCAGCATTGACAGAAAGACAAGAGTAATCATTCGGGAAACATTAACTGACACAGTCTCCAAGGTTAAATTTATGGGGGATATCTCGGAACCAATTGAAATCCAAACTGGAGTGCGACAGGGTGACGGACTTTCACCATTACTCTTTAATATCATTCTTGAAAAAATTATCAGGACATGGGAAAAAAAAGTCAAAGGAATCCAAATTTGCGTTAGAAAAGACAATAGATTCAACGTGAAGTGTTTAGCTTTTGCGGATGATCTTGCAATTCTCACAAATAATAGAAAAGAAGCCACTAACGCCATAGAGAAGTTACACGAAATTGCACAAAGAATCGGCCTGCAAATCTCATATGAGAAAACCCAGTACATAGAAAGAGTACCACAAGACAAACTGCCTATTGTGACAACCCATGGGGAAATCGTACAAGTACCACATTTTAAGTACCTGGGAGAAATCATCCAGCCATCAGGGATCAACCTAAAGGCCAATGTGGAAAGAATAAAAAAACTACAGAAAGCATATAAACTCACATGGAACTATTATAACAAAAAATCCATATCCACTAACGCAAAATTGAGGCACTACAACACTGTTGTACTTCCGGAGGCACTGTATGCACCTGAAACAACACAAATAGGTGGGCAAACTAAAATCAAAGAAATAGAGAAACAAGAAAGGAAAATTCCCAGGAAAATTTTTGGCCTGATACAAGAGCAAGGAATCTGGAAGAAGAGACCAACATCAGAATTATATAAATACACAGACAAGATTACGGATACAGTAAGGAAAAGAAGAATGCAGTTCTACGGACATATCCACAAGATGAATGAAAACAGAATTTCAAAGCGAATTCTTAAAGCCATCAACTCTGGCAGGGGAAAAACAAAATGGATAAAAGAAGTAGAAGAGGACCTCAGACAACCACACATAACAGTAAACGATGCAGAAAATAGAACTGAATTCAGGAACATCATCAAAAAACATAAATTTGACACCACAACACAGAAGAAACCAGGATGCAAATGGACAGCAGAGCGAAAGAAACAACACAGTGAACACATGAAGAAAATTTGGGCTCAGAAAAAACATAAACAATCACCATAAAGGAATTCAATTTCAAACGCTCTCTTAAATGGGAATCAACGAAAATAATAATAATAATTACGTTATATTACTTTATACATTCGAGTTCAGACCCGGCCAAATATCTCACGAAATAAGCGTCAAACGAAAAAACTACAAAGACGAAACTTGTCTAGCTTGAAAGGGGAAACCAGATGGTGCTATGGTTGGCCCGCTAGATGGCGCTGCCATAGGTCAAACGGACATCAATTGCGTTTTTCTTTAAATAGGAACCCCCATTTTTTATTATTTATTCGTGTAGTACGTAAAGAAATATGTATGTTTTAGTTGGATCACTTTTTTCCCTTTGTGATAGATGGCGCTCTAATAGTCACGAGCATATGGCTCACAATTTTAGACGAACAGTTAGTAACAGGTACGTTAGTTAAATTAAAACACAGAACGTAAGTACGTTTGAACATTTTATTTCGGTTGTTCCAATGTGATACATGTACATTTGTGAACTTATCATTTCTGAGAATGCATGTTGTTACAACGTAATTACCTGTAAATACCACATTAATGGAATAAATGCTCAAAATGATGTCCGTCAACCTCAATGCATTTGGCAATACGTGTAACGACATTGTTCACCTTCCGTAATGTTCGCACATGCATTGACAATGCCCTGACGCATGTTGTCAGGCGTTGTCGGTGGATCACGATAGCAAATATCCTTCTGTTTTCTCCACAGAAAGAAATCCGGGGACGTCAGAACGGGCGAACGTGCGGGCCATGGTATGGTGCTTCGACGACCAACCCACCTGTCATGAAATATGCTATTCAATACTGCTTCAACCAAATGCGAGCTATGTGCCGGACATTCATCATGTTGGAAGTACATCGCCATTCTGTCACACAGTGAAACATCTTGTAGTAACATCGGTAGAACATTAGGTAGGTAATCAGCATACATTGCACCATTGAGATTGCCATCTATAAAATGGGGGCCAATTATCCTTCCTCCCATAATGCCGCACCATATGTTAAACCGCCAAGGTCGCTGATGTTCCACTTGTCGCAGCCATCGTCGATTTTCCGTTGCGCGGGCGCTGATAACCTCGTTGTTGTGCGCCCTAAAACACTAATGATCATCATCATCATCATTTTCCGTTGCCCAATAGTTGCATATTATGCCGGTTTATGTTACCGCTGTTGGTGAATGACGCTTCGTCACTAAATAGAACGTGTGCAAAAAATCTGTCATCGTCCCGTAATTTCTCTTGTGCCAAGTGGCAGAACTGTACACGACGTTGAAAGTCATCGCCATGCAATTCCTGGTGCACAGAAATATGGTAATGGAGAAATCGATGTTGATGTAGCATTCTCAACACCGACGTTTTTGAGATTCCCGATTCTCGCGCAATTTGTCTGCTACTGATATGAGGATTAGCCACGACAGCAGGTAAAACACCTACTTGGACATAATCATTTGTTGCAGGTCGTGGTTGACGTTTCACACATGTGGCTGAACACATCCTGTTTCCTTAAATAACTTAAGTATCCGGCGAATTGTCCGGACACTTGGATGATGTCGTCCAGGATACTGAGCAGCATACATAGCACACGCCCATTGGGCATTTTGATCACAATAGCCATACATCAACACGATATCGACCTTTTCCGCAATTCTTAAACGGTCCATTTTAGCACGGGTAAAGTATCACGAAGCAAATACCGTCCGCACTGGCTGAATGTCACGTGATACTATGTACTTATATGTTTGTGATTATTACAGCGCCATCTATCACAAGCGAAAAAGTCGTCCAACTAAAACATTCATATTTCTTTACGTACTACACGAATATGTAATAAAAATGGTTGTTCCTATTTAAAAAAAACTCAGTTGATATCCGTTTGACCTATGGCAGCGCCATCTAGCGGGCCAATCATAACGCCATCTGGTTTCCCCCTTCAAGCTAGGCGAGTTTCGTTCTTTGTTGTTTTTCGTTTGATGCTTATACTGTGAGATATTTGGCCCAGTCGCTATCAATGGGCCACCCTGTATACATGTAATAAAACAAATATAAAAACTAATTTTCATTATGATGGTGAACTGTGACATGTATTACACCCGTAAACATCCTATGTTACTCATTATAATAAATAAACAAAGTCAAGGGAGGCATTCTACTACATTATATACAGTCAAATACAAGAAAGCTGAACATTAAAAAATACAAAACATTATTTATAAATAATACTATGCACATTTTATACAGCTTCCCATATACATAAGAAAGTCCAGTGGCCATATCAATTAGCTTATAATACTTGATGTATGATAATATTTTACTGGGATCCAGTTAACCCTTCTTTGAGGTGGAAAGTTATTCAAACAAAGTGTGATGTGTGAAGGTTAAAAGTATTAAGTTACCAGAGGAGGGATTATGAAGCAAAAAGTCAGTTCATGTCGAACTATTAGACAAATAATTGAGAAACATTGATACTGAGTATTCAAGTTATTAAAACTACTTTTTCCCCGTTGTTACACTTTTTAAAAATTAACAGAATGTGCAAATGTCACAGTCAAATTTTATTTCTGCTTGCGGAGTAAATATCTGATTGTTTATTGTCGAAATGTGTGAAAGTTATACAGCAATGCAAGTCGCTGATCGTTTTCAAATTATTAAAGCGCATTCATGTATCTATGGCAGTAATTTCTGTGTGGCTATCATTTCTGATGAGAAATAGGAAGCATTAGCAAACGCATCTGACAGCGAAGAGAATATTTTTGAAGAAGAAAATCACATCAGTCGGTACAACATTCACCCTTCATCTGATTTAGAAAACATTTCAAATATTGATATCTCAAATGACAATATGCAAGCTCTTCATCTGGTTTAGTCTAAACACACACAACAACAACAACAAAAAAATCACATGGAGCTTAGAATCTTTCCCACAAACTGTAAGAGCATTAGAAAAATGACTCCTAGTACAAAAAGATACGCTATATGGACATTGTGTGAACACTTTTTGAAGACACATATCCATACAGGAAAATTACCTGGACAAGCACCCGAAAAAATCAAAGTATGTGTGTTATCACAGATCTGACACATGAGCTAAAAGGACAAAATGTCTCATGGGGCAATTCCTTCACACCATGAGTATTAGGCCAAGGGCTTTTCGAAAGACATCTTACAATGCTGGGGAAGGTGAGAAAAAATAAATCTGATCTCCCTGATAATATGTCAAGCAAGGACGAGTTTCACATTTCAAAGTTCTTTTTACTAGGGATTACACAGTCGTAGCTTACGTTCCAAGGAAGAACCACAGGTTGTCCTGATGACACAATGGACAACAGTGGACAAATAAGCAACAGAGAAGACAATAAACCAAAAATGGTATTGGTTTACAATGCAAGTAAGCGAGTAGGTGACACATTGGATCAGCTCAATTCTTACCTATACACACAAGAGGAAGACAAACTGCTGGCCAATGATCATCTTCTACAATATTATTCATACTTGTGCCTTCAGTGATTTTGTTCTGGGGAGAAATAAATGCATTGTGTGTTCTTTACGAAAGAAGAATATTTGCCGATGAATTGGGAAGACTCCTAGTTACGCCTTACACCGCAACGAAATTAACAGTCAGCCGCCGCTGTTAGAAGACTACAAAGAGGGAGTCCATCGTACCAAGCTCCAGTGGTGGCGACCAAACTGCAAAGGTGCCGGATGCAAATTCTGCCCATCAAGTTGTGACAACCAGACACCAATGACGTGTTCAAATTGTAAAAACATGTTTGTGAAGCTCACATTAGATACCATTGCCCAAACTGTGGAATTCTGAGTAAACTTCTAATTTTTCCCATGGTCATCAGTTTATACGGTACGTAAAACTCTATTGTGCAACACCTTCCCCATGAACCATGGACCTTGCCGTTGGTGGGGAGTCTTGCATGCCTCAGCGATATAGATAGCCGTACCATAGGTGCAACCACAACGGAGGGGTATCTGTTGAGAGACCAGACAAACGTGTGGTTCCTGAAGAGGGGCAACAGCCTTTTCAGTAGTTGCAGGGGCAATAGTCTGGATGATTGACTGACCTGGCTTTGCAACATTAACCAAAATGGCCTTGCTGTGCTGGTACTGCGAATGGCTGAAAGCAAGGGGAAACTACGGCCTTAATTTTTCCCGAGGGCATGCAGCTTTACTGTATGGATAAATGAAGATGGCGTTCTCTTGGGTAAAACATTCCGGAGGTAAAATAGTCCCCCATTCAGATCTCCGGGCGGGGACTACTCAAGAGGACGTCGTCATCAGGAAAATGAAGAAGCTTGCACAGGATAGGGTAGCATGGAGAGCTGCATCAAACCAGTCCCAGGACTGAAGACCACAACAACAACATTGTGCAACATCTCATTGAGGGCCAGGACTTACATCATTGTTGAGATTGTTGGCATGTAATATAGTATAATTTGTTTGTTTTGTAACAAATGAACCTAAATATAAAATTATAAAATTTTTAACCTTTTATAATCATCATATCCTTTACATACCATACCAGGTCTAGCAGGGTTAAAGCTCTTACGCCTACCAACTTCGGAACAGAAAAAAAAACGAAGACTTACAGAATGCAACTGGGAACAGAACACAAGGTCTCCACTCCACAGCCATATGTCTTGGTCGCTACACCAGTTGAAGAGCGTTTAGTTTATGGGTACATCAGCAAAAGTCAAACAATTTTCTTACCTCGATCTTTAGAAAATGTGCCTTTGCGGAACTTGTACATGATGATGAAAAATGCTCATTTTTCAATTATCTATCGATCCCGTCAATTCCGAGTCGACTGAGCGTCATGACCGTTAGGGGTAGTTTTCTCAGACACACCCAAAACATCACAGTCTTTCGTATTAGGTTGGATACAGGCGACCTTCCAAATATCATTTGCCCAAGACCAAGACCAAATATCATTTGCCTTCTCCTTGTTAGTACAGGTATTGAATGCTGCATCCTGTCCACAAATCAGGATTTAGTGACGGACACATGAACTGCTCGATAGTACCCAAGATAGCTTTTCGGTATACCACCTGATCCACATTACACAGAACAAAGTATTGCTTCATAATTTATGATTAGATGCTAAAGCATACATTATGTACATTGTACACGATGTAGTCTAACTAATTAGCTTACCAGCCTGCAAGACAAAAGTAATTATACAGAATCTGTAATTAGTAGTAAAGCATTATTTCGGAATCAACAGTTTGATAACGGTTATGGGGAAACTAATTACGTAATTATCAGAAACAATAAGTTATGATGTCATAATAATGTTACCATCCAGTTCCAATAAATTACCAAATTTAGCACTAAAATTCTATTATTACATGTAAAGCCAAATTAAAAATTCTAAATGTTTCATGAGATTAAATCAAATTGAACTAACGTAAGACCTTATGGAAACATATTACTAAAGATACCAGACTCAAAATGTAATTTTGTAACTGCACCTTCTAGAAATTTCCGATATAAACAGATTCTGACAAAACAAACCTTTTATATAAAATGTGAAGCTTGTGATCTTATTCCACACTCTGTAAAGTTCTCCATTTTATTTTAGTAAAAAAGTTATTTAGTAATTAATAAGAAATCTGTAATTTGTGTCAAGTATTGTTCACCACATTTCATCACTTTATTTTCGTCTCATAACGTAATACTTGAAACTATTTTCATTATAAATAAACAATTGTTTACTTCAAAATATATATTACTGTCAAACAGATTTTGTTTGTTATGGAAACGTGTGACAGCAGAACTATCAAACTGAACGCAAGTTTTTTATTTTCTTCCATTCCCAAACTGACATTACCATCCACAATTACGAACACAACACAAAAAAATCAACCAAATCGGTTCAGCCATTCTCAAGTGATGATCTTTCATAACTGATTTCAATTTCCGACTTTTCCAGTGGATTTCTCAAAAAATTTCTTTACTCAAAGCTTGTCCTGATAATTATGAACACAGAAAATTCAAAAATCAACCAAATCTCTCGAGCCGTTCCTAACTGATGGTATTTCACATTTTTTCGCTCGATTTCCCAAAAATTTTCTTTTATACAAACCTAGTCTTGACAATAACTAACAGAGCAAAAAAAATTAATTTACAAAAATTTACAAAAATTAATACCACACCAAAAAACACTCACACACACACACACACACACACACACACACACACACACACACACACACACACAAACGCACACACAAATGCATACACGAACAGACCACAGATACTTCAATAGTTACACTCATAAGTTTGGCAGTAATATTTGATCTTTGGCAAAAACATTTGACAGTCGGCAACAGAAACCAAAACATTGCATTAAAACAAGCGTTCAGTGCATAGTGCTGTGGAATGTGGAAAAAACAGCAAATTGGCGCTCATAGAAAGAAGAACAACACCAAAAATGCAACAGGAGCGTAATATGTAAGAAACTGTCCACGCAACCTGTAAGTACTGTTCAAAACATTACTACTTAATAGGAAATACCAACCACCAGAACTGTTTATAACCTATAGGCACAGTGACAAAAATGTAAATAAAATAGCTAACATATGTACATATTCCAGGCCACTGATGATGCCTTGCAGAAAATAAAGGCGAAACGCGTATGGCACTAAAATTGTGTTTTATTCAGTTGCTGTCAGACGGTCCATAAGTGAAAATTATCAATATACCGTAGTATTACGCGCAACCAAGGAGGACAGGACCACAAAAGTTGAAGATGTAAATGAAGACATAATTACAGAACCAAAAATTACATACATCTGCACTCTGCAAACCAATGTGAAAGGCATGGTAGAGGGTACAACCCACTGTACCCATTATTAGGACTTGTTTCCTTCCAATTCATGTATGGAGTGGGGAAAGAATGACTGTTTAAATGTTTCTGTTCGCACTGCAAATAATCCAAACTTGCCCGCATTAACTTATGGGACTGATATGTAGGGGATTGTAGTATATTTCTAGTCATTTAAATCCGGTACTTGAAGCTTTGCTAGTAGACTTTCTCGAAATAGTTTCACTGTGTCTTCAAGAGTGGCAGATCAGTCCTTTCAACATCTCTGTGTCACTCTCTCATGGGTCAAACAGACCTGTGACAAATCGTGCTGCCCTCTCTGTAAACATTCACTATCCCCTGCTAGTCCTATTTGGTACAGGTCCCACACACTTGAGTAATATTCTAGGACGGATCATATGCGTGATTTGCAAGCAGTCTCCATTGTAGGGTGATTGCATTTCTCTATTACTCTACCAACAAAACCGAAATGTGCTCTCTGTTTCACCTTTGACTAATGCCATATGATCGTTTCATTTCCTGTCCCCACAAAGTGTTATGCCCAAAGTTTCCTATGTATTTACAGATTCGAGCGGTGACCCACTGTCATTACAGTCATAATATACGACGTTTTTTACTGCTCTGAAGTGCACAAATTTAAATTTCTAAACATTTGAAGCAAGCAGCCAATTTTTGCACCACTTCAAAATCTTGTCAAGATCTAATTGAACATTTGTATAGCTTTTTCTGACAGTATTCTGTCATAGATAACTTCGCCATTTACGAAAATCTGGGGCTCCTATTAATATTGTCTGCAATGTCATTAATATACAGTGTGAAATGGAAGGGTCACAACACACTTCCCTGGGGCACACACAAAGTTAGTTCTACATCTGTCAATGGCTCTCCACTGTGTAATCCTTACCAAGAAATCCTTAATCCAGTCATAAATATCGCTTCACGCCCCCCCCCCCCTCCCACACACACACACACACTCGATCATACTTTTGATATTAAACGTAAATGTGGTATTGAGTCAAATGCTTTTCTGAAGTGAAATGATCATGCATCCACCCGAATGCCTTGATCCACGGCATTCAGAAGATCGTGTGGGAAGAGTGCGATTTGGTTTTCACATGCTCTGTGTTTTCAGAATCCACGCTGGTCAGCATGGAGGAGGTCATTCTTTTCAAGAATCTCATCACGTTTGAGCTCAGAATATGTCTAAGAATCTACATCAAACTGATATCAAGGATATTCAACGGTATTTTCGTAGATCACATCTACTACCCTTCTTGTAGACAGGTGCGATCTGTGCTTTCTTCCCACTGCTGGACTGGGTTTTATGTTCTAGATATCTATGATATATTATAGTTAACAGTTGGACTAACTTAGCCTCAAATTCAGCTAGAATCTGACTGGAATTTCATCAGGCATTGGGGCTTTGTTCAATTTTGGCGATTTCTACTGTTTGTCAATGCTGTTTCACTGACACTAGTTCTGATTGATTCATCTTTGTAGACATGTGAGGATTAAGTTGGAGCAGTTCTCCTGGGTTTTGCTCTATAAAGCAACATTTGAAAATGGATTTGAGAATTTCTGTTTTTGCTTTGCTACCCTCAATTTCGGTCACCATTGCTTCCATGAGTCGCTGTACACTATTTTGGTGCCACTAATAGTCTCTACATATGACGAGAATTTCTTTGAGTTTTGTGAGAGGTCCTTGGACAATATTCCTCTGCATGCATTCCTCTCTTGACAGCCAAAGCTGTTTCATACAGAATCCCCCCCCCCCCCCCACCTCTAGCCCTATGCTTTGTTTTACACCTATCACACAGTAGTCTCTGTTACTTAACAAGTTTCTTTACAGTGATTGTATACCACAGAAGGTTTCTCCCACCATGAACCATTCCACTAGGCATACATCTGTCAAGTTGATGATCAATATTCCTTTAAACCAGTGCCAAAGTTCTTCTACATGCTCCTATCCACAGCTAAAAGTTTTGAATTTCGTACTGAGATATGACATTACCACTTCATCTAGTTTACTTATAATATAAATCCTCGTATTCGTTTTATTTACAGTTTGTACTTTGGTTATCACTGTTGCTTCAGCTGCCTCGTGGTCACTGATAGTAGTGGGAGAACAGCGGTGTCAGCACAATTATTTATTGCAGGTTGCCTACATTCAGTGGCAAACTTATTGTTCTCTTTTGATTGACAGGTTCTTAACCTATTGTTCTGCTAAGAGGGTTAAGAGCCCCTGGGGATAATCGATCTCTTTGATTGACAGGTTATGACCCCCTGGGGATAAACCTTGCTTTTGATTGACAGGTCCTTAACCTAATGTTTCCCCATACCTCCCTCTCCTTCTTGTCCTCTTCCACTTTCTCCTTCCCCATCCTTGATACAAGCACACTTTTGATATCAGTTTGATTAAGTAATTAATTAAATCGATCAATTGATTAAATCCACCCTCTGGGAACCCCCTAGACCTCCCACTCCCGGAAATTACCGGAAAAAAGACTCAGTTGATCAGCGATTTGGAGAGAAATAGATTGCAGTGTAGGAAATATTGTTTAAACAATTTAGACAATATGTGGAATATTGTTTATTTAAACATTATTTGGATACAAGAGCATGTATGAAATATAGTTTATGTGGTGTCACCGCCAGACACCACACTTGCTAGGTGGTAGCCTTTAAATCAGCCGCGGTCCGTTAGTATACGTCGGACCCGCGTGTCGCCACTATCAGTGATTGCAGACCGAGCGCCGCCACACGGCAGGTCTAGAGAGACTTCCTAGCACTCGCCCCAGTTGTACAGCCGACTTTGCTAGCGATGGTTCACTGACAAATTACGCTCTCATTTGCCAAGACGATAGTTAGCATAGCCTTCAGCTACGTCATTTGCTACGACCTAGCAAGGCGCCATTACCAGTTACTATTGATGCTGTAAAACATGTACCGTCAAGAGCGATGTTCACCAATTATGGATTAAAGTTAAGTATTCCAGCAGCTACGTCCTTTTTTGCTAGTCTCATTTCCTTGACCTGTTCCAGACCTCACGGCAGCCTGCGTGAGCTAAAACGCGTGCCTTTCGGCTTCCTCTCATAGTGGGTTGGCTCTCTTGCCAATCCACAACAGTTTATTTATTTATGTAAAGAATTTGGTGGTTGGCGGGAAATCGATTGCGGTGTATGGAATATTGTTTAAACAATTTGGACAATGTCTAGGATATTGTTCATTTAAACAATTTATGGGTTAGAAGTTGATAAATGGAATATTGAAACAATTGCGATGCTTTTTCATTCCAATTGCACAAGGAATACCGTCATGAAACACCCATCACACATAATTACACTGTTAAAAATCTTTCTATTGCGAAGCATGTACCGTCCACTGTCCTGCACTCAGTGCCAGCTCACACCACACTATGTGCATGTCGCTTGGGATCTCGCAAAGTGATGTGTCTGTCAGTGGCTGCGCCATGCACCAGTGTGCAAGAGGTGTCTGCACAGGCCTTGGAACTGACAGACCAGAGTCAGCTGAGAAATTCCTGTCGAAACACATGCTCTCTCTCTCTCTCTCTCTCCCCCCCCCTCTCTCCCCCCCTCTCTCTTTGGTGCTGTAGCGTACCACTGCTGGGTCTGCATGTAATGTCAGCTGTGATCGAACCAAACTGCAAACAAAGCTGTCTTTGCCAGGTAAACCCCTGCACAATACTGATGCACGTGGAACTCCTTACAAGGCAAATGGCTGACTAAGAGTTGATTCCACCATAGGCTGTATGCTGCCATCTATGCTGGAGAGGAAGGATCACAGGAAATTCAATTATATAGCATACAATATATCATTTATTTATAAAATTCAGTTCCCAGGGCCTGGACCTCACTTTTATTTGGTGGGAAAAACACACATCTAGCAACTACATGTCCTAATTATCTAATTACACTGCTGCAGATTGGAGACATCATATTACTGGAAAATTTTCTTGTGTGCGCTCACCTTGACATGCAGGGATCGACTAAGCCAGGGTGCAGTCCCACTACTTGCGCACGTCTCATCCCCCTACACCACGCCCCCTCCCACCCCGCCCAATCCAGAAAAAATGGTAGTCAAAAGACTCGCTCTATGCTGGAGAGAAAGGATCTCATGACGCGAAATTCAAATCAGTCAATAATATATTGATACATATTCCTTATTTAATTAGTATGCAGGAGACAGGGTTCCCCCACTTGGGTAGACATTATGACTGCCCCCCCCCCCCCCCACACACACACTCTTGCTTCCCATGACATAATGCATGTAATCACCAGGGAATGTAATGAAGTGCTGTATAGTAGCCACCGTTTGAGGTCTCACGTGTGTCTGTCGTCAGGGTGCCACCACAAAGGTTAAAACAGCCCAAGGTCTAATTACAGATCGTGTTACTAAATACCACCGGCCTCGGACTGGATATTGGCCTCCTTTGATCTCACTGCCCCCAAACAAAGCATCAAGTGGCGGCATCCTGTTGATCATCAAATCCCAGACTCGCTTCCTGTCTCTGTCGCTCTCAAGAGGCCACTCCATGCGTGTCTGCGTGAACCAACATCTCCAAACACGAAGTTGGAGATTTTCACCTCTCCTCAGAATACTATGTTCTTATTGGCTAATGCTGGTGACAAAGGGAAAGCTGACTCAATTTCGATATTAAAAATAGAGTGAAATAATCCATTTGCACTACCCTTCAAAATTAATTGCTTAACGATTTACAGGAGTCAAACAGATTATTTAAAACACTCACTTCCACCTTAACGTGATCCTTCCTCATAATAAAACATATTTTCAACGTTTGAGTATCACACACAAACATTATGCAAATCATATAGGTAAGGAAAGGGAGTTACTATACATTCAACTACCTAGTTTCAACTGGTTTTCAAGTTTACATGACTCCACACTTTCACTATCCGAAATACTTGTACATGGATCAATGATATATGAAATACCTTAGGATTTTTGGTAGAGTAGCGAATAAGGTAAGTAAATATTCTAGTACAAAATCATTATTAACTTTTACGAATATATTTACATATAGAAAACATCTCTTTCCTTATTTTTGTTAGGTCTAGTTTTAATAATGTCCAATTTAATTTTAACTTATAATTTAAATCCACATGTGAATCATCTATTTTTTTCTCCAATCAGTAAGTTGACAAATACAGAGAACGTATGTTCTCGAATTCCAGTATGTATCTAATTTTTATCCTGTAATCTCTTTTATGGCTTTAATAATTAGTTCTGTTTCTTCCAGCAGTTCTTCTAGACGAGAGCATTCGGTATTTTAATTTTTCCTGTTATTTCCTACATAACGCTGCTGTTATAATACTTTTCAGTTTCCTGGGTGTAGGCTGCAGTTCTTCTGCTGCACATTCTTGTGGAATTTCGGTGTAGAACTTTACGTTTACAACTTTTGCAAACAAACTGCCATTAAAGTTTGTTACTCCGTCGGTTTTAAACTCTGCAAACGGTTGTTCTGTTGCTAAGTATATGACATCAAGCCCACCACATTTCGATATAATGTAACTATCCATTTCAAGCAGATCCAAGGAGGAATGAAGTTTGATAATTAGATTTTTCATGTGCCCTTTAACATAGTAAACATGGTCCAATCCGTCGTTTTCGGCAAGTGCTCCAACATATGGCCACTTACCACTGGTCTTTACAGTATTCCCCAGTTGTTGCTAGATTTCTCCATAAGTGTGTTTAAAGCCATATGTAAACCTGGACTGCACATCCACAGTAGCTTCTTCCTTTTCCATCTGCATCTTATATTCTTCCTTTACAGTAGTTGTCTCTACTTTGATGTCCTCCATTTCCAGACTCCTTTCCTGTTCACATAACACATTAACTGCACTTAAAGGTGTACTTTCTTTAATAGGGAATGGTTTCAGTCTGTTTGACACATTGGTTCTTTTTCTTAGGTTTTACGACATGACGTTATCTGTGTCAGCCAACCCTAATTTTACAATATCTATATCGGACGGTATTGTGGAGAACAGCGTTCTTGGCAGAGAAAAATAAGTTCCTCCTGCTTTAACGTAACACTTGTGTATAATAGTTATATCATCTTTATTGGGGTCAAAGTTAAGGATCTCCACTTAGTTTATAGGTAGATAGTTAAAACTCTATGCAGACAGAACATAGCTGATGAGCTTTTCTCGGTGTGCAGTATCTGGAAGACTTAGCTGTACATCTGTGAATTTTCGGGTGATCTGATTACCCCAGTACACAAACTGAAGAACGTTATTAAACACACCACAGCAGTCATTCTGTACGTTATCCGTTAACTGACGCCACATGGAAGCAAGTGAAAGAGAGTAAAGTTGAGCATACTGTAAATACTGTTTGTTAACACCTAGTACCCGTAAGCACTCTTGCATAAGGTCGAATACACGATCCATTCTGTAGTTGCATATTGTAGCCTCCAACCCGGTAATGCCATGCTGCTTAACCAAGGAAGGCCTAAAAGTTTCTCATAGTCGCATGTTTGGACACTTTATAAAATGTGGTTATTAATATCTTTGTTCACTCGCAGATTTGTGATTTGACATATAAATTTGTTATATATCTTTACTCTACAGTTGGAACTTAATCGCGTTAGATAGTCTATTCCAACTGTCATATCGTTTTCCAGAACCACATTGGTATTTGCCTGGCGATCTCTTTCCATGCAGAAGTCTAGGATTGATATTAAGTAGTCGTACATTTACATTTTGTTAAAAATTCCGGCAAAGTCTTGTGTTATGTCCAAATCCAAAAGATAACAGTTGTCTACCTGTACCTGCTCCAATATTCCAGGCACGTCTTTCATTAGAACATCTATTTGAACATCAGATAATTCCACTTAATTTTGTATAACCACAGGATTTTTATATTTCCTCGAAATAGTTTCAAGTGTTTCCTTGCCGATTTTTCACGTACCCCTCTTGCCGTCACACTGTCCTTCCCGTGTAAGAGAAAAGGCAGCTTCGCCTTGACGCCATGTCTCGCAGTGACGAAATTGGAGAATCTACTACATAGATAATAGTTAAATGGACCACACATTACCTTCTTTGACATTACAGAACGTCCTCTTCCTAATTGTTCTTGACAGTCCACTTGATCACAGATTTTAACTATCAGTATGTTATCGCAAAACGGCTCTGTAGTAGGTATAAGCACATTTACATTCTTCTTGCTAAGTAGTATACCATTTTCTGTATAATTTATGTTGCCGATGGCAGTAACCAGATTATCCAGGTTCTGCTGTAGTAATCACAAACAGAAGCGTTCGTCTGTTGGTCTTATCTTGCTCCTGCTGGGGGATGTTTAGCACTTTGGAGTTGACACTTTCAACTATCACGGAGGACTGATCAGTTGCGGCTCTCAGGCATCCTTTTGTACCCTAAAGATCCAAGATGGCGGCACTCCCGGTCACGTGGTTCTGGTCATACACACTAGTTAACTTCTAGCACAGTTGCGCTATTGTGTCTGCAATGTGTGCGTGGAAGGGAGAGAGACTGTCGGTCGTGAGTACCATCCTTATGATGGTTTTTTTAAAGTTGTTTACTTTCCAGTACTGAATGTCCTCTCAAACTGCAAATACAGCCTTGGACAACTTGGGACCGTTGCATAAGAAGTGAAGGTTTTGTAATGTCTGTAACATTGCCTGTTCCTTTGTTTGGCGGCAAACTACAGCTTGCATCATCAAATCTTTGCTGTATGTTGTTCATATTCAGGTCTACATGAAATAAATGATTGTAACTCTGTCATGAGTTGCATTGAGAAGTAGACCTATCCTTTTTATTTCTTGTTGGTGACTAGTTTCAGACAGTTGTGTCCAGTTTGAAACCATCTGTGTGGTAAGTGTGACAAATACAGGCGAAAGCCTATGTACAAAAATTGCCCCTGCAGCGATGATTGAAGGGGTACTAACGGCTGACTTAACAACAGTAAATAGACCACATAGACTGGACATTTGCTGTTGTTGCTATTTACTGTTGTTAAGTCGGCCATAATGCCACTTTGATCATTGCTGCAGCTGCAGTTTTTGTACATACGCTATCGCCTGTGTTTGTCACACTTACAACACAGATGGTTCCGAAATGGACACAGGTGTCTTAAACTAGTCATCATCAAGAAATGAAAAATACACTTCTCAGTGCATCTTACGAGGGAGCTAAAACCATCTATTTCAATTATAAAACAAGTTGAGAACCTATTTTTCATGTGCAGCATGCTGCAAGTTCATCAGGTCTATTTGTTTTTCTTTCTTTTTTTTCATGTTGATTCTTCAGCGACAGCTGTACAAATGTTTCGTCCATACGACGGAATGACTCCTCAACGACCTGTGTGTGTGTGTGTATTATCAGGAAGAAGTCGTCCTTCATCCTTTGTTCATGGCTGCTAACTTTTCTGTCTTTCGAATTACCACTGATGATTAGCCCTAGGTTTTACCGATCGTTTGTATCCTGAAACTGTTTCGTAATGGATGACTGTAATAGAAACCCTCATTTCAGTCACCAACGCCAAAATGTCTAATACTGATATAAGTGGTCGCAGAAGAGAAATACAACTACACTCACATGTTAGTGGGAAGGTATCTGGACTGGCAGAGATACCCGTAATCTTCTACACAGATTATGAGAATGAACTTGCTCCCCTTCCAGCAGCAGTTTATCGTAAGTCGCTGCAGCAACTAAAGGTACAAGAAAGATCATAGGGAAGATGCACAAAATTATGGAGTTACATCGTTGATGTCAATCTGTTGTAGAGTTATTGAACATGTTTTAAGGTCACCTATTATGACGTTTTTGAAAAATTAAAATCTCCTGTGTTAAAATAAGACGAGACGCACTGAAATTTGGTGAAACTCAGCTCGCTCCATTCCTCCATGAGATCCACAGTGCTGTAGACATCGGCGCTCAAGTTGATGACGTGTATCTTGACTTGGGGAAGCGTGTGGTACTGTCCCACATTGTCCTTTAGTTAAAAACATACCAACTTAGCGACATCGGATCAGGTTGGCGACTGGATTCAAGACTTCCTTGGTGTCAGAACTCAACTCGTCGCTCTTACTGGACCGAAAACGATAGATGTAAACGTAATTTCAACAGGGCCCCAAGGATGTGACAGAACCGTTACTGTTTACAATGTATGTTAATGGTCTAGTTGAATGTGTTGGAAGGTCTTTAAGGCTGTTTGCAGATGATGCAGTTGCCTAAAAGACAGTAGCAACACTAAAAGAGAGTAACGATTTTCACAGTGAGGTCTGATGACCGGCAGTTGACCATGAATGTAAATAAACGAAACATACTGCGCATATGTAGGAAACGAAATCCACTACTGCACAATTACACTATTGATGGCAAATTGCCAGGCACAGTAACATCCATGATATGCCTAGGAGTACCTCTGCAGAGCTACATTAAGTGGAATGACCACATAAAACAAACAACACGAAAAGTAGGTGCCAGATGGAGATTCACAAGAATAATCTCAAGGAGTTGTAATTTATCCACAAAATAAGTGCCTTAGAAGGCGTTTGTTCGACAGATTCTTGAGTATTATTACTCCATCTAGGCCCATTACCAGGTTGGATTAATAGAAGATAGAAAAGATCGAAAGAAGAGCTGCGCATTTCGTCACTGGATCGTTTAATCAGCGCGAGAGTGTTATGGAGATGCTCAACAAATTCCAGTGGCAGACGTTACATGAAAGGTGTTGTGCATCACGGGGAGGCTTATTATCGAAATTCTGAGAGAGTGAAGTGCAGCCATATTTACCTGTGCAAATATGCCTCTGGTAGCTGCACCTCTGTCGAATGTAGCTGAAAATTGGTTGTCTAAAATAGGCTATTTTAAATAATGTGGTCTATACCAGGTTTTCGGTCCAATTGCACTTTGTTGTGGAACAAGATACATTTTATGACCATATTGAGTCTCATTCACAATAATTTATGCTCAGATAAACAGCTAGCCACATACTACATTTGATAGATGCCCTACATCACTGTTGGAGTGCAGTAGCCTATCTCTGAAGTGACCCAAAAGTTTTCGAGTGGCAAGTTAATCATCAAGACTTTTCCTAATTAGACTGTCCTTTCAAGTACATAGTCTGGTTTTCCAAAATACGCCATTATATTTCAATAACAATGCTTTAACTAGAAATGCTAATTACCCTGAGACTTAATGTGTCCAAAAGTTAGCATATTTCCAACATCAACTGCAAAGATAATTCGTTTATTAATACGTACTTTTTATTTACTTTATCTGAAGGTCAGTAATGAGATACATATTTACATATGAACAATGATAACGAAGTTAGTAATTACTGGTACTTGTGACAAGCACAGTTTTAGGTAAATTAATTACATATACAGGTTCTCATTAATTAAATCCATACACTGGATAATAAAGCTATTCAGCGAAGCACCGAGTTAATATTTAAAATTTTTTGCTATTTCACATAAGTAATAATCTCTAAGATATTTGCAAAAATTAAAATAAAAGCAAAATACTAACGCGAATTCTTTACAGAAGAATGGAAAAACTGGTAGAAGCTGACCTCAGGGAAGGTCACTTTGGATTCCGTAGAAATGTTGGAACACGTGAGGCAATACTGGCCATACGACTTGTCTCAGAAGGTAGATTAAGGAAAGGCAAACCTACGTTTCTAGCATTTGTATACTGAGAGAAAGCTTTTGACAATGTTGACTGGAATACTCTCTTTCAAATTCTGAAGGTGGCAGGGGTAAAATACAGGGAGCGAAATGCGATTTACAATTTGTACAGTAAGCAAATGGCAGTTATAAGAGTCGAGGGACATGAAAGGGAAGCAGTGGTTGGGAAGGGAGAGAGACAGGGTTGCAGCCTCTCCCCGATGCTATTCAATCTGTATATTGAGCAAGCAGTAAAGGAAACGAAAGAAAAGTTTGGAGAAGGTATTAAAATCCATGGAGAAGAAATAAAAACTTTGAGGTTCGCTGATGACATTGTAATTCTGTCAGAGACAGCAAAGGTCTTGGGAGAGCAGTTGAACGAAATGGATAGTGTCTTCAAAGGAGGGTATAAGATGAACATCAACAAAAGCAAAACGACGATAGCGGAATGTAGTCGAATTAAGTCGGGTGATGCTCAGGGAATTAGAGTAGGAAATGAGACACTTAAAGTAGTAAATGAGTTTTGCTATTTGCGAAGCAAAATAACTGATGATGGTCGAAGTAGAGAGGATATAAAATGTAGACTGTCAATGGCAAGGAAAGCGTTTCTGAAGAAGAGAAATTTGTGAACATCGAGTATTGACTTAAGTGTCAGGGAGTCGTTTCTGAAAGTATTTGTATGGAGTGTAGCAATGTATGGAAGTGAAACATGGATGATAAATAGTTTAGACAAGAAGAGAATAGAAACTTTCGAAATGTGGAGCTACAGAAGAATGCTGAACATTAGATGGGTAGATCACATAACTAATGAGGAGGTATTGAATATAATTGGGGAGAAGAGGAGTTTGTGGCACAACTTGACTAGAAGAAGGGATCGGTTTGCAGGACATGTTCTGAGGCATCAAGGGATCACCAATTTAGTACTGGAGAGCAGAATGGAGGGTAAAAATCGTAGAGGGAGACCAAGAGATGAATACGCTAAACAGATTCAGAAGGATGTAGGCTGCAGTAGGTACTGGGAGATGAAGAGGCTTGCACAGGATAGAGTAGCATGGAGAGCTGCATCAAACCAGTCTCAGGACTGAAGACCACAACAACAACATCCAGACAATGCATTTGGGGTAGTTTGTAGAGCCACCTCTGTGTTTGCCGAGATAATGTTATCATCAGCTTACTGAAGTTTGATGACAGTTGTTGTGGTTCTGTTGCTTTTAGTTCCGAGTCTGCTAAGGTTGAATAGCTTACCTTCAGTTCTATAAGCTACTTCAACACCCAACGGTAGGTTTTCCTGAACAAGAAGTAAGATTCCCACAAACATAGAGAATAGGCTATGTGTAATAACATATCCCTGCTTACTGCTGGCATAACCTGAAACATTTCTCCAGGTCCATTGCTGGCAAGGACAGCGGCATTCATGTTATCATGTAGAAGCTGGAGTATTTTGATGTATTTTACAGGACTTCCATTTGATGCCTGATATTTCCAGAGAGCTTCTCAATTAAGAGAGTCAAAGCCTTTAAAAAGGTCTATGTGTACCTTGTGCAGGGGTTGGTTCTGTTTCTCACATTTTTCTTGCATTTACCATGCACTGAAAATCATATCTAGCTTGCCTCGATTGGGTCTCATGAAATGACACAATGAGAAAACTATGGAAATTAGAGCTAATAGAGACTTTTATCGATGGTCATTCTTCCCACGAGTTATTTGCGACCGAACAGGGGTGGTGGATTAGCTAGTGTCACCAAAAATACACACCACTACTCATCGTCAGGTCGTTTGTGGAGTAAAGTTGTTGATGTGTGACTCACTCGAAGTGTTGACTTACCTTGCCAGTGCATGCCCCTGACACAGTGGGCTGCAGACAGCACCCACTTGGGTGCCACGATCGTGACGCTGCACGACAGTGTCGTGATCTGCTTCAGGATGAAGATGTACGCGGCGAACGGGTAGAGGCCGACGTGGGTGACGAAGCCGCCGTACACCCTGGCGTGTGGCGACCAGCCCACGTCACTCATGTCGGCCGTGCGGCGCCACGACTCCACAGCCTGCCTCCCTAGCCGGATCTCGTCGGCAGTGTTGAGGCTACAGCGCACCGCTGCAATCAGAGCGCCCCAAGCGGCGATGCGGCACACCACAACCATGACGCAGTAGTCCAAGGACGGCAGGCAATTGTCGCCTTGGATCCTCCTTTCTATCATTTGAGCGTTGAAAACAGCCAGGGAGAACTGAACGAATGGTACATTTCAATCAATTACTGACAGTATAGGAATCACACTACAGTATGAAATCTGATAATGTCATCGGTAGCATTACACCAAATTTTGTTTACATAACAAAGCGACAGCGTTGAATACTGTCAGCTGTTTATCGATCGTTATATGACGTCTCTGATGCTAATCAATAGCCTCTCTGCATCTATCGGAGACTCTGGCGTGTTTACATTTGCAATTTTGCATTCGTTGTCTCCATCTCCACCTCCTCTGTCAGAAGGAAGAAACCACACACTCAGAAATCGACAGATATTTGGAAATTAAACAGTCAGATATTTGTCAGAGGGAAGAAGTGGATTTTATTGCTACGAGTGTAGGAAATCGCCAAACATTCGGAAACAAAGAGCCATGTATCTGTCGGAAGGAAGAAGATGCACGTTATTGCTCCTCGTGGCGCTCACAGCAATTTAAACTGTTCTCTTAGGTTCCCGTCTAACAACACTCTCTGAAATCGCCGCATATTCAGAAAACAAACAGCCAAATATTTATTTCATTTTTCATACTGTAATCAAACGGAAACGTTAAATAACGGTGAATATTGCAGAAATAGTGGTATTAATTCATAAGAAAGCCCCAGAATGTGTTAACTGATCTAAGATACAAAAATATTAGCACATTGTGAGATACAGACTTATGTCTTTTGTCTCCATGACCCACAAGCTTAGGTCTATTTATATGAAATTTGTCTTAAGTCTTTGTTATCATGATATCTCTCGAAAGCCTGTTCCGTTGGGCGCTATTTATTAACATTTAATAAGAAGGGTGACGTGTTTGTTATACCTTATCAATGCACTGTTGCCATGAAATGGCATACTGCAAGTAATAATACGAAACAGTTCAATATTCGAATATAAATATGGCGTCTGCCGGATCGATTGCAGATATTCATCATCATAGTCATTTACTCGTTGACAAGAATGAAATGTTTTTTGGTAGCGCTATCTGTGAATTCTTTGGTGGCTAAATAGTCCAATCCTAGAGTCACAGAATTTTGTCGTATTTGAGTTGAGGACATCTTTATATCGTTTTGTTTGCCCTCCCTGATTGCGTTGGCCATTCTTCAATTGGGAGAACATGGTTTGCTTAGGGAGACGGGAGTTTGGCATGCAGATGATATGATGAGCCCAACAGAGTTGGTGTACGCCTAAGGAGAATATGAAAGGAAAATGACAGGATCGGCGAACAAACAACAGCATTTTGGTTTCTTCCAGAATGCTGTTGTTTGTTCGCCGATCCTGCCATTTTAGTCTCAATATTCTCCTTAGGCAGTGCTGGTGGTATTTTTCTAAGGACTTTAGTGATGCCTATATATGGTCCAAATTTCACATCCATAAAGAAGTGTAGGCAAGATAACGGCATTTTAGACTGTAAGCTTAGTTTTAACACTGAAACCATGGTTATCAAACACTCTTAGTACCTGCACACTTTCTGCAGAAAGATGGCCGCCCAGATATGGAAAATGCTCTACTATTCCTAGAGGTGTTCCATCAACTGTGATAACTGGAGCTGCTGCAGTGGAATTTGGGGCTTGCTTGTGTTTTGTCTGTGTTAAGCTCTAGACCAATGGATTTGTATGCCAGAAATTTGATGCCAGGCATTTGGGTAGTTTGTAGATCCTCGTCTGTGTTTGCCAAGATAATGTTATCATCAGCTTACTGAAGTTCGATGACAGCTGTTGTGGTTCTTTTGCTTTCATCTCGGAGTCTGCTGAGGTTGAACAGCTTACCATCAGTCCCATAAGCTATTTCAACACCCAACAGTAGTTCCTTAACAAGGTGAAGTATGGTTCCAAACAAACATCGAGAACAGGCTAGGTGTAATAACACATCCCTGCTTACTGGTGGTGTAACCTGAACCGGGTCCATTGCTGGCAAGGACAGTGGCATTTATGTTGTCATGTAGAAGCTGAAGTATTTTGATGAATTTTCCAGGACATCCATTTCTCCAGGGTGCTTCTCGATTAACAGAGTCAAAGCCTTTAAAAAGGTCTATGAGTACCTTGTGCAGGGGTTGTTTCTGTTCTCTACATTTTTCTTGCATTTACCTTGCACTGAAAATCATATCCAGTGTGCCTCGATTAGGTCTAATGCCGCCATGAGTTTCAGGTAGGGTTTTTGCAGCCAGAGGAATTATTCAGTTGGAGAGAATCCTAGCAAGGATCTTTCCAGCTGTTGGGAGTAGTGATATTCCTCGGTAGTTTCCACAATGGGTCTTAACACCCTTATTGAATATCGTTATAACAGTGGTGTCACGCAGATCTGCAGGTATTGTCTCAGTGTTCCATATCTTGGAAATAAGGATGTGAAAGTTTTTGCTTAATCCGGTACTGCCATTTTTAAAAAGTTCAGACGAGATTTCATCCAGTCCACGGGCTTTGTCATTCCTCAGCTGGTGGATAGCTTCTTCAATCTCTTGAAGGGCAGGAGCATTACTTGTATGGTACCGAATGGGTTTTTGTGGTATTTTTGTAAAAACGTCCTCGTATACCTCTGAATCTCTGTTCAGAAGTTCTTCAAAGTGCTTCTTCCACTTACAAGGGAAGCTCCCCATCGCACCCCCCTCAGATTTAGTTATAAGTTGGCACAGTGGATAGGCACTGAAAAACTGAACACAGATCAATCGAGAAAACAGGAAGAAGTTGTGTGAAACTATGAAAAAAAAAAAGGAAAATATACAAACTGAGTAGTCCATGTGCATGGCAGGCAACATAATGGATAATGTGAGTTCAAGAGTGCCGCGGTCTCGTGGTTAGCGTGACCAGCTGCGGAACGAGAGGTCCTTGGTTCAAGTCTTCCCTCGAGTAAAAAGTTTACTTTCTTTATTTTCGCATAGTTATGATCTGTCCGTTCGTTCATCGACGTCTCTGTTCACTGTAATAAGTTTAGTGTCTGTGTTTTGCGACCGCACCGCAAAACCGTGCGATTAGTAGACGAAAGGACGTGCCTCTCCAATGGGAACCGAAAACATTTGATCGCAAGGTCATATGTCAACCGATTCCTCACAGGAAAACACGTCTGATATATTCTATACGACACTGGTGACGGCATGTGCGTCACATGACAGGAATATGTTGTCGACCCACCTAACTTGTACACTTGGTGAATTGGTAAAAGGATTCTTCTACCTCGCCCGATTTAGGTTTTCTTGTGGATGTGATAATCACTCCCAAAAAAGTGATGAAAACATAAGAGTTTGTCACATAAACTGAAAATAAAAAATTAAACTTTTCACTCAAGGGAAGACTTGAACCAAGGACCACTCATTCCGCAGCTGCTCACGCTAACCACAGGACCACGGCGCTCCTGATCTCACATTATCCTTGATGTTGCCTATGTTGTACATGGATTACTCAGTTTGTATATTTTGCTTATTTTTTCATAGTTCCACACAACTTCTTCCTGTTTTCTCGATTGATCTGTGTTCAGTTTTTCAAGGCCTATCCACTGTGCCAACTTATAACTAAATCCGAGGGGGGTGCGATGGGGAGGTTCCCTTGTTAGAGAGCCGGCCGGAATGGCCGCGCGGTTAAAGGCGCTTCAGTCTGGAACCGCACGACCGCTACGGTCGCAGGTTCGAATCCTGCCTCGGGCATGGATGTGTGTGATGTCCTTAGGTTAGTTAGGTTTAAGTAGTTCTAAGTTCTAGGGGACTTATGACCACAGCAGTTGAGTCCCATAGTGCTCAGAGCCATTTGAACCATTTGAACCTTGTTAGAGCCGATAGATGCCGAGTCATTAAGAAGTTGTGTACCGTCTTTAGACCTAAGAAGGTTTAGGACTTTTTCTGGAGGGGCCATTGATCGCGTTTGTGGCAGTGACGAAGTCTCTGGAGCTGTTGGTTTCTGCTAAATTTTCCATTTAGGGTTGATTTTATAGTCCACCACTGGTTTTTGAGAGCTCTGGATTTCCTTTGAACATCAGCTACGGCATGGAGATAAGCTCGTTACTTGTGGACTGATTTTGGGTCATTTTGCCAGGATTGTGGGCATTTCCTTTATATAACATACTTTGAAGTTTATCTTCATTTTCGTCAGCCCAGTCTCGAGGTTTTATTTCGATGAATCCAGTTGATTCTTGGCAAACCGAAAGCATGAAGGTTTTCAGTATTGACCAGTGTTGTTCATCATTGTCAGGACACTCAGCAGGTAACTTTTACTTCACAATG
Organism: Schistocerca piceifrons; assembly: GCF_021461385.2. NCBI lineage: Eukaryota > Metazoa > Arthropoda > Insecta > Orthoptera > Acrididae > Schistocerca > Schistocerca piceifrons. The sequence goes on along the minus strand of NC_060146.1, from coordinate 158,097,647 downwards.
TTCTGGAATTTCTTTTAGTTATTTAATATTTAGCAGATTTTTTACTTGTTTCTTTTGCTTCCACCGTTTGGGTGACACTTGTAGAGCCATTACTGAACGGACTATTTGATGATTTGTCCAGCAGTCATCAGACTGAGCTACAGTTCTTGTGATCCACACATCACGTCGATCTCTAGATCGCACAATCACACAATATGTGAGATGCGAGTGTTTTGATCTGTGGTGTTGCCATATGATTTTAAGCTTATTTTTCTGTCGAAAGTGAATGTGTGTAGTGACGAGATCGTGTTCTGAGCATTTAGTCAGAAGAACGGTTCCATTGGAGTTGCTATCGCCTATAACCTCTTACCAACGATACCTTTCCATAGGGCATAGTCTCTGCCAACTCGTGCATTGAAATCACCTAGCGGAATAATTTCATCTGATCGAGGCTGTTGATAAGAGTCGATCCAGTTGGCTATAGAGCTCTTCCTTTTATCATCCTCTGAGTCCAGGATTGGTGCGTATGCACTAATTGTACAAACATCAAAAAAAGTTTTGCATCACCACGGTTCCAAGAGTTCCAGAACCTGTACAGAAAATTGGAATAGAGATCAACATAAACATCATTTCAGCCCTTTTTATTGCCCATGAAAACCACACATTGCATGTTGTACCAGCATACAGCGAGACCTTCACAAGTGGTGGTCCAGATTGCTGTACATACTGGTACGTCTAATACCCAGTAGCACGTCCTCTTGCACTGATGCATGCCTGTATTCGTCGTGGCATGCTATCCACAAGTTCATCAAGGATCTGTTGGTCCAGAGTGTGCCACTCCTCAATGGCGATTCGGCGTCGATACCTCAGAGTGGTTGGTGGGGTCACGTCGTCCATAAACAGCCCTTTTCAATGTATCCCAGGTATGTTCGATAGGGTTCATGTCTGGAGAGCATGCTGGCCACTCTAGTCGAGCGATGTCGTTATCCTGAAGGAAGTCATTCACAAGATGTGCACGATGGGGGAGCGAATTGTCGTCCATGAAGAAGAATGCCTCGCCAATATGCTGCCGATATGGTTGCACTATCGGTCGGAGGATGGCATTCACGTATCGTACAGCTGTTACAGCGCCTTCCATGACCACCAGCGGCGTACATCGGCCCCACAAAATGCCACCCCAAAACAGCAGGGAACCTCCACCTTGCTGCACTCGCTGGACAGTGTGTCTAAGGCGTTCAGCCTGATCGGGTTGCCTCCAAACACATCTCCGACGATAGTCTGGTTGAAGGCATATGCGACACTCATCGGTGAGGAGATCGTGGCGCCAATCTTTCCGTTCGGCATGTTGTTGGGCCCATCTGTACCGCGATGCATGGTATCGTGGTTGGAAAAATAGACCTCATCATGGACGTCGGGAGTGAAGTTGTGCATCATGCAGCCTATTGTGCACACTTTGAGTCGTAACACAACGTCCTGTGGCTGCACGAAAAGCGCTATTTAACATGGTGGCGTTGCTGTCAGGGTTCCTCCGAGCCATAATCCGTGGGTAGCGGTCATCCACTGCAGTAGCAGCCCTTGGGCGCCCTGAGCGAGGAATGTAATCGACAGTTCCTGTCTCTCTGTATCTCCTCCATGTCCGAACAACATCGCTTTGTTTCACTCCGAGACGTCTTGACACTTCCCTTGTTGAGAGCCCTTCCTTGCACAAAGTAACAGCGGACGCGATCGAACCGCGGTATTGACCGTCTAAGCATGGTTGAACTACAGACAACACGAGCCATGTACCTCCTTTCTGGTGGAATGACTGGAACTGATCGGCTGTGGACCCCTTCCGTCTAAAAGGCGCTGCTCATGCATGGTTGGACTCTCAACAGTCAAAGGGACTGTGTCTGTGATACAATATCCACAGTCAACGTCTATCTTCAGGAGTTCTGGGAACCGGGTTGATGCATCTTTCCCAGCGATATATTACGTATGAAGAGATTATGAACAAAATCAATATTTTACGCATACAGTCACATTCAAGCGGAAGTTGAATGAAATAAAAGGAATCGAAGTTCTCCGGTTCTTCCGTGGACATTTACAAGTTGTGGTATTTTAACGAACTTTCGTTAGAGGGCCAAGTAGAAGAGAATAAATTTTCTCATACTTGTGTCTTCTTTTTCTAAACTGTAAACAAGTTAATAAACGTTTCACTATCCGTCAGCAGAAAGCTGATGTAATCATCAAAATATGAGTGTAAAATTCCATTAATAGGTTTTCAGTTGCATAGTTCTCTATCTCATTTTAAACCATTCCCTGCTTCATATTTTAACACAGTGCCAGAGTCACTGTTGTTGTTGTTGTTGTGGCTTTCAGTGCACAGACTGGATTGATGTAGCTGTCCGCGCTACTAGAAATGCCTTATCTGCATCAGTAGTCATTCCCACTAGTGCAGAAAAAAGCATACACGAATAGCGTCTGCTTCAAAAGGAACGTTAAATTGATAAGCTTTCTTGGAACAAGTACGGACTTGGACTTGTTTGACACATCCCTGGCTAGATAAGAGCGAACTTGACAAATGAGTTTGCTCTTTCAGGAGGGTCATAAAAGGTTTTAAAAAGTTTCATTGTCCATTCGAACAACGTTGATGTAATCGTCGGGTTTGTGAGTAATATTTCGTTTGGCAGATTTTTATGAGCAAATCTCTCATTTTAAGCCATTCCCTAGACCAGACTCTCGTTTTCTTCTTCTTCCTCTTCAAACACAATGCCAAAGTCAATGCAGGACTGCTTTGCATTTGTGACCGTTCTCACTACTGGTGAAATATTCACTCACGAACACGAACAGCAGCTGCTTCAAAGAGAGGTTAAACTGACAAACATTGTTGGAACATGTACGGGCTTGCTTGGCAACCCTGTGGCTAGATAAGAGCGATTTCGTCAGGCACGTTTGACCGTCTATGGGAGCGTTTACAGTTGTTACACAACTTCGCCACTGCAGCACCGCCAAGCGACTATCAAGAAAAAACACACTGCGAAACGATTGTATACTGTGAATATGGGGTGGAGAAGCACATTCAAAATGAAAATGAGATCGTGTTTCGTAGCTTATTGTGGCGCTAGAAATGTAGATAGGCGTATTACACAGAAGCGCCAAAGAAACTGGTATAGGCACGCGTATTCAAATATAGAGATTTATGTAAACAATCAGAATACGGCGCTGCGGTCGGCAACGCCTATATGAGAGAAGTGTCCGACGCAGTTGTTAGATCGGTTACTGCAGCTACAATGGCAGGTTATCAGGATTCAAGTGAGTTTGAATGTAGTGTTATAGACGGCGCACGGGCGATGGGACACAGGAGCTCCGAGGTAAAGATGACGTACGACCGTTTCACGAGTGTACCGTGAATATCAGGAATCCGGTAAACCATTGAATCTCCGACACCGCTACGACCGGAAAAAGATCCTGCAAGAACGTGACCAACGATGACTGAAGAGAATCGTTTAACGTGACATAAGTGCAGCCCTTCCGTAAATTGCTGCAGATCTCAATTCTGGGCCATCAACAAGTGTTCTTGCGAACCGCTCAAGAAGGCCATTCAACAAAGGCCCACTCGTGTACCCTTAATGAGTGCACGACACAAAGCTTTATGCCGTGCCTGGGCCTCTCGATACCGACATTGGACTGTCGATGACTGAAAACATGTGGTCCCATTTCAAATTGCATCGAGCGAATGTATGTGTAGCCTGCATGTCAGCATGGGACTGTCCAAGCTGATGGAGGCTCTGTAATGGTGTGGGGCATGTGTAGTTGGAGTGATATGAGACCCCTCGTACGCCTAGATCCGAGTCTGACAGGTGACATGTACATAATCATACTGTCTGATCACCTGCATCCATTCATGTCCATAATGCATTCCAACGGACTTGGGCAATTCCAGCAGGACAATACGACAGCCCACACGTCCAGAATTGTTACAGAGTGGGTCCAGGAACACTCCTCTAGAGTTTGAACACTTCTGCTGGCCATCAAACTCCCCAGACATGAACATTATTGCGCATATCTGGGATGTCTTGTAACGTGCTGTTCAGAAAAGAACTCCACCCCCTCGTCCTCTCACGGATTTATGGGCAGCCCGGCAGAATTCGTTGTGTTAAAGTTCCCTCCAGCATTATTTCAGATATTAGTCGAGTCCATGCGATGTCGCACATGCTCGCTGGGGCCCTATATGATACTAGGCAAGTGTACCAGTTTCTTTGGCTCTTCAGTGTATACTATTGGGTATAATAAAATGTTATTTGTTTTTAAGACAGTGTGATATCGTTAACAGAGAGAGAGATGGGGACCCGCTTTCTTTCTTCAAAGCGAATTAGAATAATCTGCATTGACAGATTTGTATTAAAAGTCAAAAAAGGGAAAGTGTAAGGCAAGTTTATTGTCAATACTGATGGTTATTTGTTCTTTGAAAATGGAATGAGGAAATAAAAAGACTGTTATTGTTTGTCAAAAACTGAAAATTAGCACAATACGGTTCATTGGTGATGCAGCAGTAGTAGCCGAAAGAAAATGGTTTCTGTACTAAATGTAACGGAGCCTGTGGTGACTTTAGGTTATGATATGCAGATAAATAAGAAAGCGTCACAGGTGGACACGCTGCAGGACTAAATATAATAGCCGGTGAAGAGAATCCAGATGCGATCTGTACATTTTGATATCTGGCAAGCAGGATAGATAAACCTGATATGTACACGCAATGCATAAAATCAATGAAAAGGACAAAAGGTCTTTTATAAGAATAAATAGCGGTTAATGCCCATGAATGTAATAGTCGTACCTAGTTTTGAATGTACTATAATGAGTTTGAAACCCGCAAAGAAATTCGCGAAACGAACTACAATCGGCTCAAAGCATCAGAGTGCTAGTGGCAAACATGCAGGTATACTCGATCAGTTGGTTTTGAACATCAACACGTCAAATGACAATCATTTCTCGTCTTAAATGATTTTAGATGATACTATTACAAGTCAGTTACTGTAAACCGCATATATTACATCGCACTAAGGTTTTATCATCACATGGTCCAGTCACATTAATGTTCGACGACAAATTGTAATAACCACTCACAGACGGTAGGTGGCAGCACTAACAGTGGAGGGTGTAGAAACCTTGTTGGAGCACACGAAAAAATGCGCAGTCGTTGTCATAATGCGGAAAAGGAACGATTTGTGTGTCGTCCAAAGGCGCATGATCATTGGTTTACAGCCCCCCCCCCCCCCCCCCCCAGGGGGCTCGCCACTCTTTAGCGGGTTCGTGCTAGGCTACCAAAGGGCCCCAGCCTCTGCAGCATTTTTTTGCCTTCTGTGCTTCATGTCTATCCTCTTGCTATTATTTTTCCCCTCCATTGGGGAACGTATCTGGGGTGCTGTTGGGAATGTTCTGCATTGTGTGTCGCTGATTTAAGAACAGTGTCATTTTTGTTTTTCGCTCCCTTCTTCTTTCTATGTTTCCCTTCTCCTCTCGTTCCTCCGCTCCTGCATTTGATGATCCTCTTTTTTCTTCTTCCTCCCTCTGCGCTCCTGAAGGAATGCCCGCACATCTGATGCATAACAGGTGACTGGGTAATGTGTAATTTCCAGCTCCAGGTCGACAGGTAGGGTTTGCCCGTACCCCCTGGTACAGACCAGGCTTAGGGAGGGGTGACTGCCTGACCTGCAACCTTCCCAAATTGCCGACTGGTTCCTCTGTCAGTTGTTTGGGAGGTGTGACCAGAGGTGAGAACAATCACCTAAGGCAGGTGCGCCCCCTTGTGAAGGGGACCCCCAGTTGGAAGCAGCAAACCATCGGAGATGCTGGCAGTCGTGGGGGATTTTCTCACAACGAATCAATCATCCACAATATCAACGTCTACGAAACGTAAACGTAATGAGACTAATGATTCAAAGTCCCTTCTTCCTGCACCATGGTTCCCTGTGGTCTCGCATACTGAAGATTGTCAGTCCTTTGCCATGGTAAATCCATTTATTATTCAGAAAGGTGTTAATGCAATTGCCAGCCCTGTGAAATCCCACCCTCGTTTATGGAATGGCACTTTGCTTTTGGTGACTACTGATTGCTGCCTCACTTCTCCACAGCTACCTTGCTCATGTTGAGCCCCATAGAACTTCGAATTATTCCCATTGGTTCATTTACACCCGGCTGCTCGATGGTCTAACTGAGGCCAAGACTCAGTCTTACCTCTCTGATCAGGGTGTCATTGCCATCCATTGTGTAATCAGAAAGATAGATTCTTCCTTGGTGCCCAGGTGCACTCTTTTGTCTCACCTTTGAAAAAATGGTGCTTCTGTCCAAGATCAAAGCAGGGTATGAAATTATCATAGTCCGACTGTACATTCTGAACCTGATGTGCTGCTGCCAGTGTCATTGTTTCAACCACACTAGAACGTCTTTTCAACACCCAGCTAAAAGTGTAACCTGTGGTAGGGCTGAGCAGAAGGGCGATTGTTCGCCTGCTTCTCCCTGCTGTATCAACTTCAATGGCGGCCATGTCGCCTCCTCTCGGAATTGTCCCTTGTATCTTGATGAGTGGGCTGTTCAAGAGATCTGGGTAAATGAAAAAGTGCCTTACCCAGTCGCTCGCAAGTTACTGGTTAGTTGCAAACCCTGTGTCCTCCCATCTGGCACATATAGTTTTGTTCTTGTTACCCCTCGTTCCATGAAGGACATGGACACGCACACATGCGACCTCCAATTCAGCTCTGAGGTTGTGAAATTGCCCACTGTCAAGGTAGCATCGCCAACCCCCCATCCAGATGTGCAACAAGCTGTCAAACTGTCGCCTCCAGAGGCGAAGCCACCAGCTACACAACTGGTAGGCCAGAAAGGACGGAAGGAGTACTCCTGTGAAGACTTACTCTGTCCCTCAAGCCAAAGAAAACCCGAATCTTCCTCTAACCGTAAAAGCTCAAAGAAGTACGCCAAAGGCAAATGGTCTTCTCCTTTGCTGACTCGAAGACCCTCTTCGATGGTGTCGTGATGTGTTACCTTAGCCCAGCGTGTTTCCATGTCGCCAATGTGCACCACCAATCGTTTTTCAGCGTTTGACTCCAAAGACTGACCGCACAAGCAAGCCAATGCTTCTGTGGACCCCATGGAGCAGGATACTCTTGCTTCTGTGCCCTGTAGTAGCGATTCTTCACAGACTGTCACTCGGCAGCCGCCGAGGTGACCCCTACATCTCTTCCTCATCACGACTCTCCTCCAATGGAACGTTTGCTGCCTTTGGTCTCTCACAGAGGATTTACGACTGATTTTAGCATTGCAATGTCCCCTTGTACTCTGCCTTCAGTACATGAAGTCGCGCCCTCACGACCGCTTTGAGCTTTCACATTTCTTCCCAGTTCGGTTTGACCTTCCCCCTCAGGTCGGCATTCCATTGCATGGGGGTGTCATGCTGCTCATACGGGATGACATTCAAAGTCAATCCATCTCCCTGACTACCCATCTTCAAGCTGTTGCAGTTCGCCTTTTCCTTCCCCACCTGACTTTTTCTCTCCGTACCATTCAGTCCCTCTGTCATTCGATGCCACCAGTGCAGACTTCCTTCAGCTTATTGGGCAGCTATCTCCCCAATTTTTGCTATTTGGTGACTTTAATGTGCATCATCCCCTTTGGGGATCTCCCAGGATCTGTCAGAGGGGTGTCCTCTTGGCTGACCTTCTTAACCAGTTTAACCTCTTTTGCCTTAACACTGGAGCATCCACTTTCCTTCCCAACTCCCCACACACCTATTCCCATTTGGACCCATCCTTCTGCACTGCAAAGCTTGGCCATCATCTGGAGTGGTCCATTCTTTCTGACACCTACTCGAGCGGCAATTTCCTGTGTGCTATCCTTTTGCTGATTCCTACCCCATCCACAAACACACTCAAATGGCAGCTTACTAAGGCTGACTGGCAGCTTCGCTCCTCCCTAGCGACCTTCAAAGAACAAGATTTCCCCAGTTATGATAACCAGGTGGAATATCTCACAAAAGTATCCTTACTGCTGTAGAAAGCTCCATTCTTCACACTTCCCCTTTACCACGTCGTGTCCCAGTCCCTTGGTGGACGGAGACATACCATGACACAATTTGCACACGAGATACACTCTCCACATTTTTAACCATCATCCTATGATGGAAAACTGCATTCATTGTAAACAGATGAGTACAAAGTGTCATCGCGTTCTTCAGGATAACAAAAGAGCTAGCTGGATTTCAATCACTCGTTCTTTTAACAGTTCCACCCCTTCCTCCATCGTGTGGGCCAACCTCTGACTGCTCTCTGGGACCAAAATCCATTCCCCAATTTGCAGCTTGACAGTAGCAAACGATGTCATCGTGGACCCTACTGCTGTTTCCAACACCTTGGGCCGCCATTTTGCGCAAGTTTCGAGCTCATCCCGCTATCACCCTGCCTTCATCCACCGAAACGAGCGGAGGAGACTCGGGTGATACCCTTCTCTTCTCTGAATCGTGAGTGCTACAATGCCGCCTTTACTATGAGGGAGCTAGATTACGCTCTCAGTTCATCCCGATCCTCCACCCCAGGGCCAGACGTCATCCACATTCACGTTTCTCTTGTGGGCAAACACTTTCTGCTTAACATATATAACCGCATCTCAGAAGAGGGCACATTTCCCGGACGCTGGAGTGGAGCCACCGTCATACCCATACCTAAGCCTGGTAAGGACAAAAATCTTATTTCTAGCTACCGCTCCATCTCTGTTACCAGCTATGTTTGGAAGGTAATGGAACGTATGATTCATGCCTAGCTGGTATGGTGGCTTGAGTCTCGCAACTTACTAACCACTGCACAATGTGAATTTCAAGCGTGGTGTTCTGCAATTGGCCATCTCGTTACTTTGTCCACCCATGTCATGAATGGTTTTCTGCGGAAATCCCAGACTGTGGCCGTGTTTTTCTATTTGGAGAAGGCCTACAACACCTGTTGGAGAATTGGTATCCTCCGTACTCTATACGTGTGGGGATTCTGTGGCCACCTGCCCTGTTTCCTCCAGGAATTTGTAGAAGATCGAGTTTTCAAGGTATTTATCAGACATCTTTATCCAGGAAAACGGTGTACCTCAGGGTTCTGTCCTAGGCGTCGTCCTCTTTGCTATCGCCATTAACCCTATCATGGCCTGTCTCCCACTGGGCATCTCCGGATCACTTTTTATTGACGATTTTGCCGTCTATTGCAGTTCTCCACGGACCTGTCTTACTGAGCGTCGTCTTCAGCGATGTCTTGATCGTCTTTACTCCTGGAGCATTGATAATACATTTCACTTTTCCACTGGCAAAACCGTCTGTATGAATTTCTGGCGACGCAATTGGATTCTCCCACCATCTTTACATCTTGGGACTGTTGCCCTTCTGTTCGTTGAAACTACGAAATTCCTGGGGCTCATGCTCGATAGGAAACACTCTTGGTCCTCCCATGTGTATTACCTGGCAGCCCACTGTACACGGTTCCTCAATGTCCTACGTTTCGTCAATGGTATTTCCTGGGGCGCCGATTGAATCACCCTCCTCTGTTTATACTGGTCCATTGTCCATTCAAAATTTGACTATGGGTGCTTTGTTTGTGTGTCTGCATGTTCATCCCTCTTACGCCATATCAACACTATCAATCATTGTGGCATCCATTTGGCCACATGCACCTTTGTCACTAGCCCAGTTGAGAGTCTATATGCTGAAGCTGCTACTGCAGTGACTTTCTCCTCAGCAGGTATGCATGTCGTTTGTCTCCGTTGACATCCTATGCCTCCTTCTTTGATGATTTATTTGATCGCCAATATGGGTCTCGTCCCTCTTCTCTGTTACCTTCTGGAGCCCGCTTTCAGCACTTGCTACAGCGGTTTAACATCACACTACCTGCAACTTTCCCGGTAGGTGTGAACACTTCACTACCTTGGCTTCATGAAGTGGCCCATGTTAACCTTCACCTCCATTCCCTTCCTAAGGACACTACTCCAGCCTCGATCTATAGCCTTCAGTTCGTATGGAACTTCGCGATAGTACCTTTGTCTACACTGATGACTCTCAGACTGATTGTGGGGTCTGGTGTGCCTTCATCATTCGCACCCGTGTCTTTTGGTTCTTCTGGCACACTGCTCAGTGTTTACAGCGGAGCTCTTCGCCCTGTATCAGGCCATGGAGAACATCCGGCGACACAGCCTTTTCAATTGTGTCCTCCGCTCAGACTCACTGAGCGCCCTTCAAAGTGTATGTGCTCTGTACAGTGCCCATTTCTTGGTGCAGCAGGTCCAGGAAAACTGCCACTTGCTCACTCTTGGTGGAGCCAGTTTGCCAGGTCTTGTCTATCTGCCAGGAAATGAGGTGACTGACACTGCTGCCAAGGCTGCAGTCCACATAACTCAGCCCGTGAGTTCCTATATTCCCTCCGATGATCTCTGTATTGCCGTCTGTCAGGAGGTGGTGTCCCTTTGGCATCACCAATGGTCCTCCCTTCACAGGAATAAGCTCCAGCTTATTAAGCCTCTCCCAGCGGCTCAGACGACCTCCTCTCAGCCCTCCGGCCAGGAGGAGGGTGTTTTAACTAGGCTGCATATTGGGCACTACATTTTTAGCCTTCATCATTTGATAAGTTGCGCTACCCCACCACTATGTACACATTGCGCCCAAGTTTTAACTGTCTGCCACTTCCTGATGCAATGCCCATTTTTTAACCGTTTATGCTCCTTCTTGGGTTTGCCGTCTGAGTCATGGGCCACTTTAGCAAATGAAGTGCGCGCTGCCGACCACGTTTTACTTTTTATCCGCCAAAGTAATATGGCGATGTTTTGGATCTCCATTTCTGTATGGTACCTTTTTTAGCCCTTTCTCCGCATGCCTGTTTTTAGCAGTCTTCTGTCAATTTGGACTGATGTATAGTCGTTTTTTGATTCCTCTGTCTTTGTTTTCTATAGTTTTGTCTTGGCCGCATATGGTCCTTATGATGTTATTTATTATATGGCTACTTGTTTCGGTGCTTCAGTGCACCATCTTTGGGCCTTAACTGACGCTGATGGGGTTAACTCCAATAGTATACACAATTCATCAGAAGCTAATATCTATGAACTGGTTTTGGCTGACTACCTGTAACAATGATGTTGCGTCTCCGACCATCAACTACCAACTGACTAGATTCAGTCAGAGGTTGTGTCTCCAGCCATCAACTACCAACTGACTGACTTGACTCATGTCAGTTGGTAGTTGATGGTTGAAGACACATCTTTGTTGCAGGCAGTCTGCGAAAACCAATTCATAGATGTCGGCCTCTGATGAATCATGTATGCAATTGGAGTTAACCCCCTCGGCGTTTGTTAAGGCCTGGAGATTATGAGTTGAAGCACCCAAATGGGTAGCCATATAATAAATATCATAAGGACAGCTGTAGGTGGTCCATTTTATTACGGAATCTCTTTGGGTTTTCTGCCACATTTCGAGATGGAGTTTCGTTGTGGAAAGTATTAAAACCATCTCGCATTCAAGTTTGCACTAAATTTCGAAGTTCTGTGGAACTTCGTCAGGTTTAGGGATTTTGGATTTTTTAAAGTTTGGCATGATTTTTTAGTTGTTTCTGCTATAGTGTTCCGAGGTGTTTTATGTACCATGGGGTGGATCAGTACCACCTCTTATTAATTCAATTTGTGTGTGTCTATATATATAAAATGATATGAATATAATAGAGGGAAACATTCCACGTGGGAAAAATATATCTAAAAACAAAGATGTGACTTACCAAACGAAAGTGCTGGCAGGTCGATAGACACACAAACAAACACAAACATACACACAAAATTCAAGCTTTCGCAACAAATGGTTGCTTCATCAGGAAAGAGGGAAGGAGAGGGAAAGACGAAAGGATGTGGGTTTTAAGGGAGAGGGTAAGGAGTCATTCAAATCCCGGGAGCAGACATTTTCTGCTTCTGTGTGTGTATATGCAGATGGATGTGTGTGTGTGTGTGTGTGTGTGTGTGTGTGTGTGTGTGTGTGTGTGTGTGTGTGGATGGATATGTGCGTGTGTGCGAGTGTATACCTGTCCTTTTTCCCCCCTAAGGTAAGTCTTTCTGCTCCCGGGATTGGAATGACTCCTTACCCTCTCCCTTAAAACCCACATCCTTTCGTCTTTCCCTCTTTCCTGATGAAGCAACCGTTTGTTGCGAAAGCTTGAATTTTGTGTGTATGTTTGTGTGTGTATCGACCTGCCAGCACTTTCGTTTGGTAAGTCACATCATCTTTGTTTTATATATATATATATATATATATATATATATATATATATATATATATTTCCCGCGTGGAATGTTTCCCTATTATATATATATATATATATATATATATATATATATATATATAATCAGTCGATACTATTTCAAAAATGGCTCTGAGCACTATGGGACTCAACTGCTGAGGTCATAAGTCCCCTAGAACTTAGAACTACTTAAACCTAACTAACCTAAGGACAACACACACATCCATGCCCGAGGCAGGATTCGAACCTGCGACCGCAGCGGTCGCGCGGTTCCAGACTGTAGCGCCAGAACCGCTCGGCCACCAGCGGCCGGCACGATACTATTTCTTTGAATTTAAATCACATCTGGTCCACGTTTATATAGTCAGATTGGAAGGAGTGGAGACTGTCTCTTAGGAAGGTGTCTGGCGAATTTTTATCTTTTTGATGCATTTTGCTCTCATTTTTCGGTCGTGTTTGGATGTTATGGTATTCAGTCTAGCTGAAACAACTTTGTGGTCACTAATCCCTATCTGTCATGATGCTCCTTATTAAGTCAGAATTATTTGTTGCTAACAGTCCAAGCAACTCTGTCTATTCCCCTCGACCTATCCTCCCTGCCTCCCCACTGGCCTAGTGTTTGTGGGGTCCAATAGCATTTGAGTATTGGCACACTGACCAATGGACTCCTGAGCCCTAGGACTCCGCTTCTGTCAGCAGCCCAAACAACAGGGGACTGACACGCATTGAGTCTATGAAATGATGCATTGGTAATAGGTAGGTATAGCCGAAATCTAGATTTGCGGAATAAAACCTGCAAGAAAAGGACGACTGATTGATTTGCTCTATCATTTGAAAGTCATATCATAGTCGCTGAGTGCACCGACGTTCCTAATGGAAGGTAACCTGACAAACCTCTGACCGTTCATGCTGCTCTTCTCTGTATATGTTCAATACCTGCTGTTAGTCCTGTTTAACATGAGTCCCACACATTTGAGCAATAATCTAGAATGTATCATACAAGTGATTTGTAAGCAACCTCCTTTGTTCACTGATTGCACTTCCCAAGTATTCTACCAATAAGCCTGCTTTGCCCACGACAGAGCCTATGAGATCATTCCATTTCATACTCCTAAAAAGCGATATACCCAAGTATTTGTACGAGTTGGTCGATACGAACTGTGACTCACTGATATTATAGTCACAGTATACTAGGTTTTTCTCATTTCATGGAGTGCACAATTTTACGTTTCTGAACATTTAAAGCAAGTTGCCAATCTTTGCACTACTTTGAAATCTTGTTAAGATCTGACTGAACATGTATGCAGCTGCCTTCACACAGTATTTCATTACAGCCAACTGCATCATCAATAAAAAGTCACAGGTTACTGTTAATATTGTCTGCAAGGTCATTAATATACAACATGAACAGCAATGGTCCCAGCCTTCTTCTCTAGAACAAGTTAATTCTACATCTGACGATGATTCTCCATCTTAGATAACATGCTATGTTCTCACTGCCAAAAATTCCTCAACCCAGTCACAAATTTCACTTAATATCCCATATGATTGTACATTTGGCAATAAGCAAAGGTGTGGTGCTGAGTCAAATGCTTTTCGGAAATCAAGAAGTACAACATCTGTCTGACTGTCTTGATCCAAAGGTTTTAGCATGTCGTGAGAAAAGTGCGAGTTGAGTTTCACGTGATCCATGTTTTCAGAATCCATGCTGGATGACACTGAGGAGGTCATTTTGTTCAAGATACATAATTACGGTTGGGCTCAGAATATGTTCTAAGATTCTATAACAAATCGACGTCAAATATATTAGACGGTAGTTTTGTTAATCACTTTGACTACTCTCCTTATAGACAAGTGTTACGTGTGCTTTCTTCCAACTACTGGGTGTGGCTTTTTGTTTGAGATATCTACGATAGATTATAGGCAGAAAAAGAGCTAACTCAGCCGCAAATTTGGTATGGGATCTGATAGGACTTCCGTTGGGCACCGGTACGTACTGGTGTCGGTCGTGATGTGGCAAAATTGGTGTGGCCAGGTAGTTGAAAATACTCCATAGTATTTCCCTGCCTGTCATGAGCAGGAACTCCAACACACAGCTGGGTAGTTCAAAAAAGTAATGATAAGTGTGTTGGATTAATAACTCAATGTGAGGCCACATTCGACGATACTGTGATAGCATTACTGGCAGCAATAACTGCCAGACACACCTGCTGAAAATGACACTGCATAGCAATGTTGCTTCCAGCAGCACCACAATATTGTGAACATGGGAGGCAGTGGCAATATTGCCTAGCCAACAAAAGCAGAGTGGAAATCAATAATGAGCTAAGTGACAAAAACATTTTTTTTTCAGTTAGACCTGAAAAGCCAAGCTAAGTGCCATTGCCAACAACCTGAAAAGTGGGCAAAGTGCTACGATCATTTCTTGTAATCGACATTTTATGGTAAAAGCCCAAAATCAACCAAAGTGGGAATTGGCTGCCCAAGCCACAAAGTGGCTAATGTCGCTTTAAATTGGCCAACCAATGTCAGATCTTTTCCTGATTTTGGGATCTAGCCGACCAGTTCATGAAGTGGCTGGGACCGAATGACCAATCTCCGAAGGAAGAAGAAAAGCAGATTTGACTGAACACTTTCAGACTGCATAAGTCAGGAAATGGCCTACATCACTTTAAATAAAATAAATAAATAAAAAATCAGCTTTCATAATTAACTGACGTTCCCCTATCGCATCTGAAAGATGTGCAAATAGAAAAACCAGAAAACTTAACAGTACTCACAATGAATCCAATTTAACAGGAAGAAAGACAAAGTGCAAGAGGCAGGCCCTTCTCCACAAAGCAGCAGCTAGAGGTCGCACAGGGTACGATGGGCGATGCACAGTTACCAATTTTCGTCAAAAGCACTGGACAACTTCATTTGTTTGTTCAGAAGAGGAGGCCGACAACTGTTCGCCACTTTTCGTCCAGTCAGCGATGTCTGAATCTACGTGCACGCCCTGCAGTCGTTCCCAAATGATTTTACAGAAACCATTCAGTAAAAAAAACTCATTTTTGCTTCATTTATAGCTTTATATGTCAGGTTCATGATAGCATGCCCTTTGTTTCGTTAACGGTCGTAGTTATTGTGATATTTACATGGAAGTAAGACACTGTGCGGAATTCGAAAAAGTTTTTAATGAAAAATAGAGTATCTTTCACCACTCTCAAGAAAATTGATCTGACTTAGTACACACATTTGCGATAACGCCACACCAGCGACAAAGCCAGAGTGAAATATCCGCAAGATTCCTCCTATTTCATAAACCGTTTGAGATATCGAAATGAGATTTTGTCAAATGGTAACACATAACAGGTAATCTTTCCATACGGTTATTATGCAGAACTTCATTATCTACTATGTTATTCCACTAACTACAGACATTTCCGATCAAGGAATACAATTTCTAAGGGCTATCGATAGCTTGTGAAATGAGAAATGCTATGGGTTTTGGAACAACATAAGTGAAGTCATTACACGTTTATTTTGTACCGGGGATGTGCTTTTTCATAAGATACTGGCCTTACTTTTCCTCTGTTCATTTGATAAACTTAATCAACCTCTGTTTCAGAATTCTCTTGCAATTGCGTCTGTGCAACATGATAGTGAAGTGAGACTATGTAAACTCTGCTGTGTTTTGGCAAAAAAGCAAATTTCGACATGGAAACAAGAGAGATGTGTAGGTTTTTCTCAAAACTCCCCACTCATGAAACTTCTCTGAAAGTTACAAATGGTTAACAAACCAGGTAAAATAAACCATTGCATTTTCAGTGGAATTCTTTTTAGATACAAACCAAAGAAGAGGTGACAGATCCATTGGAATGGTCTCCACGTATGTATGGGGGTAACGGAGCCCCACATAATATTTGCGGTTCAGAACGACACTTCCCCTCCAGCGCCTGCCCGCAGCTCCTACCATTACCGCACTCCCCAAGATTGCCCTGCTGTTTACGCATCTACCCGCCACCATATTCTGCATGCACTATACCACGTGCATGGCACAGTTAACACTGAATGTTAGAAAAGGGCTGCCTACCTCGTATTGTTGCCTTATCACAGTATGCAGTTCGATTTAGCCAGGTATTTCCCAACGTATGTGCAATCACATTGTATTTTGGCCAGGTATCTCCAGCCAATTCGCGAAATGGCTGGCCAACGTCTACGTGTACGTGATTACTCTGCTATTCACAATAAAGTGCCTGGCAAAGGGTTCAATGCACCACCTTCAAGCTGTCTCTGTTCCACTCCACTCTCGAATGGCATGCGGGGAAAACGAGCACTTAACTTTATCTGTGCGAACCCTGATTTCTCTTATCATGATGATCATTTCTTCCTATGTAGGTGGGTGGCAACATGAAGTTTCCACAATCGGAGTTTCATGACAAGATCCCACGGCAGCGAAAAATGCCTTTGTTTTAATGATAGCCACTCCAATTCACGTATCATGTCTGTGGCACCATCTCCCCTATTTCGTGATGATACCGAATGAGCTACCCTTCTTTGTACTTTTTCAATGTCATCCATCAGTCCCACCTGTTGCGGATCCCACACCGCACAGCAATACTCCGGAATAGGACAGACAAGCGTGGTGTAAGCAGTTCTGCCAATGAATTGCAGTCTTTGGTTTGCTCTACCCACAACATTATCTATGTGATCGTTTCAAATTAGGTTGTTTGAAACTGTAATCCGTAAGTGTCTAGTTGAATCTGCAGCCTTAAGATTTGTGCAAGTCATCACGTAATCGAAATTTTAGGGGATTTCTTTTAATACTCATGTGAATGACTTCACATGTTTCTTCATTCAGGGTCAATTGACATTTTTAGCACCATAGAGATACCGTATCTAAATCATTTTGCAATTCATTTCGGTCATCTGATGACTTTACAAGATGGTTACTCAGATTGTCTCCTATGCCGTTAATGTAGATCAGGAACAACAGAGGGCATATAGGACTTCCTTGGGGAACGCGGATATCATTACTTATTGTGAATCAGTAATTTCATTTCATAAATCTAGATATTCATACAAAACTACACTCACTAAAATTCATTATTTCATAAACCACTGTTTATAACTTATATGTTCGGAATACATGTAGGAGACTTAATGTAAAAATCTCTAAATTTAGGTCTAACACTTTTTGCTAAATAGTTATAAGGTAACATTTTTTACAATGATGAAAATCTCTTTGCTTCACTTTCTGTGTTATATTTGTACTACTACTCTATGAACACTTGATGGGAAGTTGTGTAGTAATCGAGACCAGTCATGTGTACGATCAGTAGCAAGGAGACATTGTAGTTGAGATCAATAGCCCATGGAAGCGAATTAACTTCACATTATGTTATTCTGATGTTTGAAGAGTTGAATTACAAATATTGAAAGTGCAGCTTTTTTTTCTTTTTATTTTGTAGATAGTGATGCACCAGACTTTCAGATCCTAGCATACGTTTTTTGTACAAAGCAGACCTGCTGCATTGTTCTATCTCTGTAAGATTACAATGGAGCCAACTTCAAGACAATCAGCTAAGTAAAAACTATATTTTAATGAAGTGAATATAACCTTCAATGCAACAACATCCACTATAATGACAGATGTTAATTCCAAGGGCAAATTATTGTACATCGAGCAGTGAATTGGTCTATTACAACAAGAGGAAGAAATAAACATCAAATTATTTGAATACTTACTGCACAGAGGAATGTTAACTGATATTCAGTGTACAATAACAGAAAAATACCAAAGAATTCTTTGAGAGTTGTAGTACCCAAAATGCTATACTCTTAACACACTGTTTCATTTGTCCAGACAAGTCTAACATTCTGCGACAATATTACAACTTGCTTGGATTTTAATTCCCACAAGAACATGATCCTTTTCTCACCTTTTCAACATCCTTTGAACAAACATTTACAGAGAGGGCAACATTTTGTTCTTTTCCATTCTTTTATTGAGCATTTATAACACCACCACACACAACAAATTGTGACCTGGCCGCAGATTGATGCAGTGGTACAGGAAGTGTAGAATGAATTTCTTTCATTTCTGCCATTCATCTAAGGACCAAAAGTTTTGTGACCTTTGGCCAAAATAAAAGAAATTCATTCAACAATACATATGTGCAGTTATTGAGTGCACAAAAATTCCACCCAGTGGGATCAAATACCACGTCATACATTTCCGACATTGACAATCGGCTTTTCTTTTGGATCGTCACTCTGAAATGAAGCACAGATCAGCCTGTCTTCACTGATTGTGATTCTGAAGTTGAAACTCCAGCTACAATAGATGGCACCAAAATGTGTTGCATTAAGCTGACTTCAATAACAGATATCTGGTTGCTTAGTGTCAACTTAATCAACACACTGACCTGTGGAAGGTTGCACATACTTAGCTTTTTCAACACCTTGACAACATTTATGGTGCAGAGGCAATGTGATTGCTATCTCTCAGTACTGAGTCGAGTGCCAGTGAGCTGACTTCAAACTGCTCACTCCAGTGCCGGAGAGCTCGATGCCACGGAAATCCCGAGTATCGTCACCAGAGTCCAGACTCGGGCTGGAGTCGCCTTGTTTGCCACTCGCCAGCAGGCCACAGGTGACTGTGCTGCAGCTGCAGGCCACGCCGCTGTCCCTGTTCTCCTGGGAACACGATTACAGTTTTGTTCCACTAAAAGCTATCGGTGATGTTTTCAAACTGTCACAGCTTGTAACAGTGCCTCCAAATGATGTACTGTTGGGCTAGTATTTGTTTGCACCTGTAGGCCTCTTACTGTTTGCCTTCTCAGCTGTGAAATTCCTTGCAATGGCCACTCCCTTTGAGCCCTTCCTCTTTCTCGGTTTCACCCATAGCAAGTACATGTCGCGCCTCACCTAAAAGAGAAAGCGAATTATTCAATTTACAGTAACTGGCTAAAAATATGATAAAAGCAGTGTGGAACTCAATGCACTACTGTGTGGATAAGGCTTATCTTATCCGGGTTTAAACCTCGAGCAGTCACATTGGTTGACTGAGCCAACCAGAGTTCACTGTTTTGATCTGAATTCTTATTACTTATTGTTGGACTGCTTGAGGTTCCATCTATCTTCGAGCTGGACCTCTATTAGTTACATGTATTGTTGCTGGAGTTGTAGTGAGAAGGCGCACTGGCAATAATTGCAGCTTATTTTTGTTCACGCTCTGGTGTACGAAGTCAACAACACAGCCACTAATGTGAGTAAAATTTTTTATATTAATAATTTATACCAACTTTTAATGGATTAAAATCTTGCACTATCAAATGAGTTTCATTTTTATTCATACTTTGAGGGCTTGTTTCATAAAGGGTTGGCAGAGCAAGAAGTTGAAAATCTTCTAAACAATGATTCCAACAACTGGGAGTATTCTGAATTTGACTGGTCCTACTGGGAGGAAGAACTAATATGATTTAGCAATCACAAAACTTAATCAGAAATAGAGCAGTTCCATTAGAGGGAAATAAACATATACATCTAGAGGAAGAGCAAATCCAATGTCATGAAGAAGATTATGATCTTGATTTTATTTATGGGCCTGTTGCTGGTAAAGATGGTAAAACTATATGATCCAAGAGGGGGATGAAAAGGAGACTTTGACGGAAGACTTCTGTGCTTTTACTGGAACCCTTCTATTGACTGGCTTTTGAAGGGTGGAAATAAAGTAACTATTGAATCACTTTGGAATAATGATGGCACTGGCACGATGATTCTCAGAGCTTATGTCTTATAGATGGTTCTTATTCCTCCTCCTAAGTGTGAGATTTGTTGACAAAGAGACAAAACACAAAATCATGAGGAAGATAAGTTAACAACGATTAGGGCATATTTTGATAAATTTGTTGCAAATTGTAAGGAAAGCTCTAGTTTGGAAGAGTTTGCAACCATAGATGAGACGTTAGAGGAAGATGTTTGTTCCTTCAATATATACAGGACGAACCAGCCAAGTAGGGCTGGAAATACTTTGTTATTTGTGATACCAAACCACCTACAGAGCTTCAGTGGAGTTACACTGTGGAACACAACAAGATGGTCCTTACAAGGCTTCAAAACATATGGTATTGTGCACTGACTAGCAGAAACTCTGAATGAACCCAACTGGAATTGATAAGTCAGTCCGACAGTCTCTCTCTCTCTCTCTCTCTCTCTCTCTCTCTCTCTCTCTCTCTCTCTCTCTCCGCCAACCCTCCAGTCTGAAGAAAGACCCAATGGTATCAAACGACTGCCATGTCATTCTCATTCCAGAGGCATCACTGGATGTGGTCAGCACACTGCTCTCCAGGTCATCATCAGTTTTCGTGACCAGAGTCACTACTTTTCAGTCAAGTAATTCAATTGGCCTCGCAAGGGCCGAGTGCATCCCATTTGCCAATAGAGCTCAGCAGACCTGGACAGTCACCCATCAAAGTGCTAGACAAGCTTAACAGCACTTAACTTCAGTGATCTGACAGGAAGCAGTGCTGTTGCCCTAGGAATTGGTAATTGTTATACTAGCTACCCATTGGCAATCTCACTTTTGCAGAAACACATCACTTGCATTGGGGGTGGGTGGGGGGTGAGTGGAAATCCCTCCAGAATTCCTAGTGCTGAAATCCACGAAAATTGGGTCTTCTCTGTTTGCATACAGAAAGATATCACAATGGTGTCACATGTGCCCCAAAAGAGTGTTATTCTGCTTAGCACTATGTACAATTGTTGAAGGAACCAATAAACCACACATTAACATGGGTTACATGACAAAGGGAGGGTTGGGATAGTTGACCAGATATGTTGTAAATACTCTGTGGTTCATGGAACTAGAAGGTGGACAATGGCAGTATGGTTTGCTTTACACTAAATATTGTTGGCATCAATGCCCAAATTTTGTTTCAGTCCAGTGCAGAAAACCCAAGAAAACCAAGGAGGATATTTTGAAACAGCTGTCTCAAAAACTTATGAAATCTCATTTAGTTGCAAGTTCCCACATTCCTCTGCTTCCAAATGGCCTCAAGATATTTTTGACACCTTATAAACTGGAAGAACATTGGGAACTAGAAGAGCCTCCACACAAAAAGACGACTTGCTGCAGTGTGCGTGGCAGAAATAAGAATGTTGTTCCACAATTCGTTGCTGTCAGTGTAAGATGTTTGTGTGCAAAAAGCATTTCACCATCATCCGTGAAAAGTGTTCACATAACACTGTCAATGCGGTGGAGGAAATGGATGACTAAAATCTGTCTATACATAACAATTTATCTAATATATAACCTCAATACGATTCAATAAGTGCTGTAGGTATAATATGCACTGCGAAATAAGTGTACTGGTAGGCCAAGTGTAAGGTGAGACTGTTATGTGTCTTAGAAATTTGTTGCTAATAAAAGAGTAGGATACTTTTATTAGTTTTTAAAACAATCTATTAAGAAGCAATAAAGTCAAACATTAAAATATATGTTTATGTATGTAAAAAGCAAAATAAAGTTTTTTTTCCCAACACTAAGGATATTAAGGCAGTATTTTTTGTGCCTCTGAAGAATGTGATGATTGGTTGACAGAGTATCCACACGGCCACTGATGTTACAAAAACTGATGTGACCATTCAAGGGTTAATATACGAGGAAAAATCACCATATGTAACTTTCATAACTGAAAGCGGGGCTACATTCACTTATAAAGATATGCTATATTTATTCCATTGAAACTTCATGAGATCCTGAAGCTGATCACTGGACATGGGATCAAGCTAATGCCTATGTTTCACTAACTGAGCTGCGAAAAGCACATAGTGATATAAGTGTGGAAAATTTGTCACTCCACTTTTAATATAAAATGTGCAAGGTTTGTACGATATTACTGAATACTGCAAACAACATCGAGAACACGTACCTGAGAGATAGCACTCTGTTTGCCACTGCAAACAAACAGTTTGGCATGTCACATGATTGCAACGTAAGGTACCACATTCTTGCTGTGGATGCACAGTATAGGTTCAATATATGGTGTCTGTGCATTTATTCGCAGCCACACTACGGGCACACAAAGCAAGCCCCATTGCTCGAAATGGTACACAAATCAGTGTCCTAAGGGTGTACCATCACTCGGCAATTGTAGAGGAGCCCTGATAATAGAATGAGGATAGGGACAACATTCAAAGTGTGCTAAAAGATGACTGGGCAGCAACACGTTAATGACAGACTATGAGGTATATCAAAAAACCATGACTGGCTGCATCTTTCCTGTCAAATCTGCCACCAACTCTCACCTGCAAATGATACAGGAACCTATCGGGTGCATCTGTTTGTTCATTTAGAGCATCTTGAATTCACCACAATGCACTACCCAATTACCAAACACTTTAAGGATCAATCCATGATCATAAGAATATTTGTGAAATATCATTGGTCCCATGGCATACAGCACAATGGGCACATCTGAAATGCTGATGTGAACTTTGGTAATGAGTATCCAGGAGTCTGTATATGCCCTCGGTCACAGTGGACATTTAGCAACCTTTGTTTGGACCCCAGGACATGTCAGGATACTGGGCAATGAACTTGCTGACAGACTGGCCAAACAGGCTACCAGTAAACCAACTCTGGAGATCAGCCTGCCAGAGACTGATCTCTGATCAGTCTTCCACCATAAGGTTTTCACGACCTGTGATACTGAATGGCACGCCCTTGGTACACCTGATAAACTCCATGTTATCAAGGAGACAACAAATGTGTGGCAGTCATCCATTCACAGGTACTCTGTTGTCCTCTGCTGGCTCTGCATCGGCCATACTTGGCTAACACATGCTCACCTTCTCTGTTGCAAGAACCCACCTCGGTGTCGCTGTGGCTCCCACATGACTGCTGTCCACATCTGATTGGACTGCCCAATTTTAGTCGCTCTGTGGCGGACTTTTAACCTTCCCAGCATCCTACCTACAGTGTTGGGCAACAAAGATTCACATGGCTGGTTTAGTTCTACGTTTTATTTGTGACGAGGGTTTTTATCGCACAATCTAAGGTTGGGCATCTGGCCTTCTCTCCCAGGCCTCCACCCTTCCTCCATTTTACCTCTTCGTCACTCTTTCTTTGCATTTTGCTTGCCTTGGTGTTCGTCTTTTCCCTGTGTGTTCATCTCACCTTGTCTTTCAAGCTGGCGATTTTAGTATGTTGCAGAGTGAGTGGCTCCTTTTTTATTCTTGTCATCAGCCACCCCACACCACCTAGTATATGATTTTAATACCTTCCTTTACTTTTCCTTTTAGTGTACATTTTTCCCTTTGGTTTGTTTCTTTTGTTTTGTCTTTTGGCATGGCTCCCCATTGGTTTTATGGGCTTTTACTTTCCCCAACTCCTTTTGGTAATTGTTTTACTTTGAGACTTGTTTGCTTGAGGAAAAATGGATTGATGACCATGTAGGTTGGTCCCTTTATAACCCAAACCAACCTACATGCATACATTTTTTAAAGACAGAATAAACCACAATTTGACTGTGTATTACTGTATTTATCTTCTGTAATATCTAGAGTTTGACTTTTATGCCATTATCGAGTGCAATGCTACAAGTTCTTAGACCAATGACTGTTACATCTGCAAGGCATGTGTTAGTTTTGTTTACCTGCTTTGGACTACCTTAACAGATATAGTTTTTTATGGACTATTAGATGCACTTTCTTTCAAAAAATACCCTCCAAAATTCATGTGCATCTTATACTCAAAATTAATATAAAAATGTCCAGTGTTTGATTTAAAATTCCTGCCAGTCTTAAATATGGCCATATATTCAATGCTGTGCCCATCTATCTCTATCTGGCAACACTGGACTTAACTGGAAGCAGCAGTGCATCACTGCAACAAATGTAAGTTGTGGGCATTCAAATGCTTACTAACAATGTTACCCTTCTGCCAATCCATCACAAACCGAGAACAACACTGTCTACCCTATGACAGTACAATATTTTTGATAGTAGCTAGTTTTGTAACGGAAAAAAATAAAAGGTATTCACATGATGCGGGCTATAAATTGGAAGTAATAGCATATGCAGAAGAATATGGAGAGGCATTTCGACCTTCCACCAACAGAAATAAAACATTCACAGTTGGTGAGCTAGTAAAGAAGAACTGAAAAAAATAAGGAAGACTAAATTTGCAAATAGAGGACTGAATGCAAAATGGCCAAAACTAGAAAATGAAGATTTTCAGGGATTTTAAAGATCAGTTCAGTTCTATAAACAAATAACTTCTTTTTCAGTCTGGCTTTGCAATCTAATAATAAAAATGTAATTTGTTTAAAAATTGCTTAAGAATTAAGGTACATATTATAGTCCATAACATCTTATAGTCTGTAAAATATGTTATGATGTGTTAATGGTCTAAGAACTTTTAGCATTGTACTCAATAATGGCATAAAAGCCCAAATATAGATAGCACATAAGATGAATACAGTAATACACAGTCAAATGGCACTTTATTCTTTCAAAAAATGTTGGAAGACTGTGGCTCAGCACCATCGAAAACATTTTACTCTCATTTGATTTCTTATGTCATATACTCACTTTCCATTAGGTTCCCGTTCAGACATTTACCATCAGCTCCCATCATGCAGTTCTTCACTGCTTGCTAAATAAGCCTCAGACATTTCAAACAATTTCTAAGTCCATACCTCCTTGCTGTAATTAGACACTCATTGTACACAATGATCGTTAACTTTACACCTAATCGTAGAATTTCACTGTCAATTCGTACAATTTTATTTTCAGTTTGTTAATTATATATTAGGTTAGTCTCTTCTTATTGATTTTGCTCCATTAAGTTGTTCTGTCATTTTTTGAAGTCAAAGAGAGTAATACCGTCACCACAACAAAAGAAGTTCAGATGTGCCCTGGAAACTGCAGTACTACCCAGAATAGCTTTGGTGATTTATGGTCTCTTTTGCCTAATTCTCTCTGCATTTTCTTCCGTTTTAATTTGCTGTTCATGAACAACGGGAATGTCACAGTTTAAAATAAGGTCTCAGAATCTCTGGCTCACCATTACAAAATCAATGTGAATCCTTCCACTGTTCCTAGGCTTTTTCCACGAATACACTGTTTTTCACAATTCTTAGATGGAGGTTAACAATGAATAAATTATGCTGCATGCAATTTTCTATCAGGCAGCTTCCTTTCCCTCAGTCCATATTCTCTTATTATTTTTCTTTCTTCTTTTTTGTCTATTGAATTCCAATGCCCCTTATAATTAAATTTTTGTCATCCTTAACAATCACAATAATTTTTATCCAGCTTATCATAATTCTTTCAATCTCTGTCATCTACAGAGATATTTGGCATGCAAAATTTTGCAGCTGGGGTTAGTACTGGCTTTGTGTCAGTCTTGGCTCCGACTGCTGTTTGTAGTAGTTTACTCGCGTTCCAGTTTTCCTGTTTGTCTTTAGAACCGCTTCTGACTTACCAGTATTTGATTTTTTTGTTGGTAATCCAGTACTCTGTTGACCAGAAATCCTCCTCATTGAAATGACATGTATTCAGCAGGGTGCCATCATCCAAATGCTGTAATATTTTGACAGGCTGTATTGCAGCCAGCTTCAGAATGTCCTCATGACTTATCGTCTGCTGGGCACCATCTGTTGTGAAACTTTTAGAGTAATTTTGTAAAAATGTTGAATGTTTCCAGAACCAATCAACCAAATTTATGCAGATTTTGCCAAAAATTATCGAAGTCCTGAATGGTACTGTGAAAGAGCCACTCTTCCACCTAAAATGATGCTGTGTATGTCTTAAACAGCCAAATTCAGGGTATGATAACCAGGTCCAGTTACTGAATATAAATCTATACATTCAGTAGTGGACACTGATTATGCAGTCAATTTCGCCTGAAGATCTTCCTGGAATGCCACCAATTCAGTTGAAAATATGGTCAGTAATTGTAATCTTATAAAATTTACGTCCACCAAAGCTTTGACATGGCACATAGCTCAAAGTAAAAACACAGTCACCTAATTTCACAGAATCTTCAGTACTTACAGGAAAAGGTGAAAACTTATTTACTACACAAATACCAACCATCCACTTAGGCTTGATTTTGCCATTACAGTTAACAAGGAGAGTCAAACAGTGTGGTGTTAACATAGAAATCCCATATTTTTCTCACAGGCAACCCTACGAAGTACATTCCAAGAGTATATTCTCTACAAGACACCTCTTCAGCTGAGCTCCCAGAGGTAAGCAAGCACTGGATTAATGTTAATATACATAACGCAACATAAGAGACCCATGTTCAGGAAACGAGTGTCGAGGAGCAGATGTAGGAATCCTGTGAGGAATTCCAAGTGAGGTCCTAGTGGAGGTGGCCTGCTGTTACCTTCCTCCAACCATTGATGAAGTGTCAAGTGCGTATCTGTGGGGAACAGTGTGGGTTAAACCCAGTGATGATACAAAGCCTACTCGACTCTTAATTGCACCGAGGGGCCCGCCAGGCTTAATGCGCCGATCCAACGGACGGGTCACGATCAACAGTGTCACAAGAAGACAAAAAAGGTGTGTATTTGTTAGGATATCGCTCTCTGCAGAGTTTCCCTGCTCGAGTAGCAGTGGGCAAACCTTTGACCCAAAATACAAAAACATAATAATTATGAAATTTCTAGTCCAGGACTGCCCTTACTGGACACAACACACTGTTTAAAAGTACTACAGCACTATACTACTCCTACCTGTACTGCAGATAAGAATACATTATTGTAACCACTGTTCTGCTTCATATTTTCTCCATAAACGGGCAGCATTTCTACTTTCTCTTAATTGGTATCCATTGTACTTGCACAAACTTTCAACTGAAGATGGTTCACTGAAATGGACAGAATTGAAAGGAAAATCAGCATTGGCTGTATTTTGTTGTTTTATTGTCAGCAAAATCGATTTTCGGTCACTTAGTGACTATCCTCAGTGCTGTAATATACAATTAAAATTGGTAGGCATTGGTATCAAGCTATAACCACAAGCTTAGAGTGATCATATAAACTGAGCAGTTTATATGGTTATAGCTTGATACCGATGCTTACCAATTTTAATTGTATATTACAGCACTGAGGACGGTCACTAAATGACCCAGTTTATGTGATCGCTCTAAGATTGTGGTTATAGCTTGATACCAGTGCCTACCAATTTTAATTGTATATTACAGCACTGAGGATTGTCACTAAGTCACCGAAAATCGATTTTGCTTACAATAAAACAACAAAATACGACCAATGCTGATTTTCCTTCCAGTTCTATCCACTATTTGGTCGTGGTGCACACAACACGCCATGGAGTCACCAATCAATGAAATGGACAGACTATTACTCACCACATAGATGAGGCACTGAGTGGCACAAAGGCAAACTGAAAAATCTGTTCTCCAAGTGCTAAGGCATTACTGCAGATAGGCCATAGTGCCGAGAGAGGACAGCAGCCACAAGTGTGTGTGTGTGTTTTTTTTTTTGTTTTGTGTACATCTGATGAAGGACTAAGACTTTGTCCGATAATTGAAACAATATATAGCAGGCTTTTTTCAGTGTCCCTGTATACCATCCAACACCACCTCAATTTTTTGCGCAGCAATCTATCCTCTTCACATGATTGTTATTGCAATGTGCCAGCCAGCCTGCATGTAGTATTTGCACTGTTAGCTGATTCAGGCAGAAGACGTGCTTCATTGATGCTGCACATTTTCATGATTTTGACAGAGAGTAACTGATCCCAGTGCAGAAGTTGCCACAGAACCAGCTAAGTGAAAAATCTGCGCAATTTGCATATTTATTTATATGTAAAAGCTGACTCCAGAATTTTCCTTTGTGTGAGACTGCATGTGCCAGACCCATGTACCGATGTGTAGGTCTAGATTCACGTATTTCACTATTCGTGTCGCTTCTACATAATCCACCACTGATTGTATCAATACTCATTTGTGTTGATATATATTGCGAAATTTTGAACATTTATGAGTGGTGCAATAAAGCCGTACTGTTGTCATCAATTGTAGGCTTAAACTTATTTGTGCTGTTTTACATTTTTGAGAACAGTAAACTATCCTTGTTCAGAACAATCATTAATTAATTTCATTGTATAATTGTGTGAGAAATAGGTTACCTTTAAGAATTTTCAGATGCTTACAAAACTACATTTTTGAAAAGTTTCCTAAGTTACCAGTATGAGTGCAGTGGATTTCATAGCAAAAACAGCATTTGTGATTCACAGTTACTCACACAGAATACATCAACTCGAATTTTAGTGTATATGAATTCAAATAAACATACATTTTTTAGAATTTTTGAAAGTTGCTATTATCCTGGGCACAATCTAATTCGTAGCAAATCAGCATCTGTGATTTAGTTACTGTAACTAACATATTGTGTTACGTGTAGTTTTTCCTTCTAGAGTAATACTCATTATCTACATTTACAGTAAATTAACGCTATTTTCAATTTCTTAAAGACTAATGAACCTCAAAAAGCTTTAGAAAACTAGGTACCTTTTTTCTGGTGCCTTAACAGAAATATTGCTTTCTGTACTTGGTTCAATTCTTATAGGGAATTAGTAATTTTTAGCTCAACTGATACACTGCACCAGCCCCCCCCCCCCCCGTGCATCCCCACAGTGAATACTGTTCTCGAACACATAATGAGTTGGTTGATGTTCGTAAGTAGCTGGAAATTGTCCTGGATACTATCAAATGATTAGCAGCTGGTGTGAATCAGTGTGCTGAAAGATCTTCGGAGAGTCACATACCTGTGATACCAAAGATACATCCAGTACTATTCTCTTGTGTGGATCCTGCCCTTTCTGCAAAGAGTACGGGATTTGCCATTACTCGTCCACTTGACTGTGCATTATTCTTCCACCTGACTGTGAGTGGGGGTGTCAATGGTATATCTAGGCATTCTCTACAGGACAGAGAGGGACCAGGGAGGACTCAGGGTGTTATACCGATCCCCCTAATCAACTAGTTTTAGGTGCTGTCTTTTAGTGAAACTGCGACAGTGGGACTCATTTCACGGGGAAACCTGCTTTGTCCTGTGTCAAGGGGAGGCAAAAGTAAATGGGCAGGGATATATTAAGCATCACTGGATCAAATATATAGTGGCAAGCAATGGTATCCCTTAGGGAAAAGGCAGCAAGGAACAGGAAAGGACACCAAGTGCACTCAGTGTGTATGCCTGGAGGCCTCATTCAACATTTTGTAGAGGCTATTCCAGCACCCACAGAGGGAACAAGATGCAACCAACTGCAGATTGTGAAGTGTGTTGCAACAAACAATACCTGTAATCTGGGTCCAGAACTTTGATCATTCCAGCAACAGGGGAAGACCAGCCTTGTGCATGGAGTTTCAACAAAACTCACAATTTACAGCATTTTCCCCAGAAACGATTGTGGCCCTTTGGTTCTGAGTGTAGTGAAAGGACTGAACCAGAGACTTCGTATGTTCCATGACAAGCCAGGCTGCACTACACATCAGATGCTGCTATCCAGGTGGATGACTGTGGGTGAAGTGCACACTAAGATTTTTTTTGATTACGCAACACACTGTCCAGTCCACGTAATGACAACTGTAGGAGACCCACAAGTATACATGTAAGATCCAAAAGGATGTCCTCTACATGCAAGAATATTAAAATCCTTGTAGTTAAATGCTGCAGCATTTGTAACAACATTTGAAACACTCCTGAAAAGCAGTCCTCTCATTATACTAGATACAGAAAACTGACTGAAACCTGAAATTGATAGCAATAAGTTTTTGGGGAAATTTAAGTGTATACTGAAAGGACGGGCTAGTGGCAAATGGAGGTGGTGTGTTTGTTGCAAATCTTCAGAGACAGAAACTGAATCTGCTTGCAAGACAGTTTGGGCAAGACTCGGTACCAGTGGTGGGCATAAAATGGTAACTGTATCCCTAAGACAGTCTCCACTCATTCGCTGACTATGTAAGCTCAGACCTTGGTTTAAATTCAAAGAAACAGAATCGACAGTAATTGCGATATGTACACCAAATAAATTTATAAGGGATGGTACTGACTGTCCATGGTACACAAAACAGACCAGAACACGGCTACAGAAGCAATGAAAACAGCATGCTAAATTTACAAGAATGCAAAACCCCCAAAATTGGTGAAGTTTTACTGAAATTCAGAATTTAGTGCGAACTTCATTGGAAGATGTTTTTAATAGTTTCCACAATGAAACTTTGCCTCAAAATCTGGCAAGAAACTCAAAGAGAGTATGGTCATTTGTAAAGTAAACCAATGGCAAGATGTAATTAATAAATCCACTGCGTGATAACAGTGGTGATGAACTGATGACAGCACCACTAAAGTCGAGTCACTAAATAGGGTTTTCCAATATGGGGGGGGGGGGGGGGGGGGGGGGAGAGATGATGAGGAGAAGAACGGAAAGGGAGTGGAGCTGGGAAGGGGAAAAAGACAGACAAGTGCACTGGCAAAGGCTGGCACACAAAAAGGTTAAGGTAATGTGGAAAGGTAAGGGATGATAGGACAGGGGTGTGGAAACAGTTAGATGGACAGTGTAGGAACAGTATGTTACTGTTAAGTTGAGGATGGGATAGTTTCGGGACCAGAGAATGTTTTGGAAGAATAACTCCCATTTGCACAGTTCAGAAATGCTAGTGGTGGAAAGAAGTACCCAGGTGGCTTCGGTTGCACAGTAGCCATTGAAATCAAGCATGTTACATTGTGTCACAGGGTGATCTGCTTTGCTCTTGGCCGTTCATCATGGTGGACAGCTGGTTGTTAGTCATACCCATATAAAAAGCCGTGCAATGGTTACAGTAGTGCTGGTATACAACATGGCTGCTTTCCTAGGTGGCTCAGCCCTTAATGGCATAAGATAAGACTGACAGGACTGGACTAGAAAGTGCTGGGCAGGTGGATCGGGCAGGTCTTGCACCTGGGCATTCCACAGGGACATGATCCATATGGCAAGAGGTTATGATTATGAGTGGCATACTGATGGACTAGGATGTTGTGGAAGTTGGGTGGGCAATGGAACACCACTTTAGAAGGGGTGGGAAGGGTCTGTGGTAGGATGTCCCTCATTTTAGGGCATGATGGTAGATAATCAAAGCCCTAACATAACATGTGGTTCAGTTATTCCAATCCATGGTGGTATTGGGGGACGCTGTTGTCTAGCTGGCTCTTGGGCCTGGTGGGAGGGTTGAGGGTGTGTGGGGAAATGACATGGGAAATATGTTTGCAGATTAGGTCCAGGCAATAGTGCCTGACCGTGAAGGCCTCGGCGAGATCTTCAGCATTTTGGGAACGGGAGTTCTTGTCACTTTAGATACACTGTTCCCAGATGGCAAGGCTGTATGGGAGCAATCTTTATGCGGAGCCAGCCACCAGCTCTTTCCATTCCGCCACCAGCTCTTTCCATTCCAGTCCTCTCGCAGTTTTGTCTTAGCCCATCAAAGGCCAGGGCACGTGTGTGTGTGTGTGTGTGTGTGTGTGTGTGTGTGTGTGTGTGTGTGTTTTCTTTGCTAAAGTAGGCTTTGGCTGAAACCTTTAATGTGTAACAGTCTTTCCACTGCACTCAATGATTTCCATTGTTTAAGTTGGAATGATGATGTACCTAACTTTGTGGGGAAAGCAAACCGAAGACTGATTTACTGGCAGGACTCTGTACTCTTCTGGAGCAATGCAGTGCGGATGGGATCTGCTTAAGATAAGACTAATGGAGGACACTGAAAAAGTTAAAAGAAGGGCAGCTAATTTTGTATTATTGTGATATAGGGGAGAGAGTGTCATGAATACGATACATGAATTGGGATGAAAATCTTTAAAACAAAGGCATTTTTTGCTGCGGCAGGAACTTCTCGTGAAATTTCAATCATCAGCTTTCTCCTCAGAATGAGAAAATGTTTTGTTGGAACTGATCTACAGAGGGAGAAAATAAGATAAATCAGAGCTCACTCTGAAAGATTAAGAGTTAGTTTTCCCATGCACTGTTAAGAGCATAATGGCAGAGAAATAGCTTGTAGGTGAGTCAATGAATCCTCTACCATGCACTTAATTGTGTATTGCACAGTTCCCCAATCATACTGTAATCGTTGGTGGAGACTTTAATCATCCAACAATCAACTGGGAAAATTACAGTTTTGTTAGTGTTGGCATGTAAAAAATTACGAAATGCCTTCTCTGAAGCTATCTACAACAGACAGTTTGGAACCCCACTCATGATGGACATATATTGGATCTAATAGCAACATAAACACACCTAACCTGTCTGAGGATGGTCACATTGAAACTAGTATTAGTGATCATGATGCGGTTATGGCAACAATGTTTACTAAAATACAGCTAAAACAAGTATAAAGATACATGTGTTCAGTACATTAGACAGAAAAGCAAGGGTGTCATATTTCAATGAGATATTTGAAACCCTCAGCACAGGGCAGTAGCATATAGAGGAACTGTGGCTCATGTTTAAAAGAACAGTTGACATGCATTGGATAGATATGTACAGAGTAGAACAATTCATAGTTGGAGGAACACCCCATGGTACACAGCCACTTAAAGAAACTTCTAAGGAAACAGACTACTGTATAATAAATGTAAAACAAAAGCATAGGACTATAGATAGAGAGGTGCTGAATGAAACACATTTGGCTGCCAAGAGATCAGCACATGACACTTGCAATCATTACTGGAACAGAATATCAACAAATGATCTTTCCCAAAACTCAAAAGCAATTCTGCTCATATGTAAAGACTGTTAGTGGCTCCAGTGACATACAAATGAGACAGGCACTGAAAATTAGCAAAGCAAAAGATGAAATACTTAATTCAGTTTTCAAATGTTTCTTTACAAGGAAAACACAGGAGAAATGCTCCAATTTAATCCTTGTTCCACTGAAAAGGAGGGCAAAGTAAGTGTTAAGTGTCAGTGGTGTTGAGAAACAGCTGAAATCCTTGAAACTAAACAAAGCATGAAGGACCAATGGAACCCCTATCAGTTCTATTTCTATACTGCATTTGTGGCCAAGTTATTTCCTCTTCTGACTATAATCTGCTGTACATCCCTTTGGCAAAAAAATAGTTTGAAGACAGAACAGGTCACAACCAGTTCCCAGAACGGTAGTAGAAGTCATCCAAAAAATTACCACCCAATCCTTGACATCTGTTTGTTATAAAATCATAGAACATATTCTGAGCTCAAACATAATGAACTATCTTGAACGGAATACCTGCTTCAATGCCAGCCATCATGGCTTCCAAAAACATCAACATGTGAAACCCAACTCACACTTTTCTCATACAACATACTGGAAGCTTCGGATCAAGGCAGTCTGGTAGATGCAGTATTTCTTGACTTCCAAAAAGCATCTGGCTCCATACAACACCTATGCTTATTGTCAAAAGTACCATCATATGGGGTATCAAGTGGAATTCGTGACTGGATTGAGAGCTTTTTGGTAGGCAGGATGCAGCTCGTTATCTTAGATGGAGAGTCATTGTCTGTTGTAGAGGTAACTTCGGATGTGACCCTGGGAAGTGTGGTAAGACCCTTGCTATTTATGTTGTATATTAATGATCTTGAAGACAGTATTAATAGTAAACTCAGACTTTTTGCAGGTTATGCGGTTATCTATAATGAATTGTCTGAAAGAAGATGTATAAATATTCAGTATGATTTGGATAAGATTTCCAAGTGGTGCAAAGATTGGCAACTTTCTTTAAATGTTCAGAAATATAAAATTGTGCACTTAAAAAATATCAATATCAATAAGCCACAGCTGGAAGTGTAAAACTCATAAAAATAGCTAGCTGGAACAATTTGTAGGAGTACGAAATTGAATGATCACGCTGGCTCTGTTGTGGGTAATGCATGTGATACACTTTAGTTTATTGATAGAATATTGAGGAAACGCAATCAGTCT
The DNA here is from genome assembly GCF_021461385.2 of Schistocerca piceifrons. Lineage (NCBI taxonomy): Eukaryota > Metazoa > Arthropoda > Insecta > Orthoptera > Acrididae > Schistocerca > Schistocerca piceifrons. The sequence continues at coordinate 158,063,441 of NC_060146.1, read as the reverse complement.
ACAAAGGAGATTGCTAACAAATCACTCATGTAACCCATTCTACAAAACTGCTAAAGTGTGTAGAACCCCTACCATATAGGACTAACAGGTGATATAGAACTTATACAATGAAGACCAGCACAAATGGTCAAAGGTTTCTTTGACCCACATGAGAGTCAAAGAGATACTGAAGAAACTGAACTGGCAAGCTCTTGAAGACAGACATATGCTATCTCAAGAAAGCCTATTTACAAAGATTTGAGAATGGGATTTGAATGATTACAGCAGGCTTATACTAAAATACCCTACGTATAACTCTCATAGGAATCCTGAGGACAAGATCTGATTAATTACAGCACACACAGAGGCATTTAAACATGCATTCTTCCAACACTCCAAATGTGAATGGAACAGCAAGAAACCCTAATAACCGGTACAATGGCACGTACCCTCAGCCACGCACTTCCCAGTGGTTTGCAGAGTATAGACGTAGGCGTAGGCCGTCTCTCACATGCACTAAGTGAATACTGGGTTGGTACCCATGTCCCGCCTCAGATACATGCTACGCAAATAATTACAATGCTATCTCACACTTACATATATAATTTACTCTCAACACAGAGAGCTGATTCCATACTGGGGGGAGAGTGGGAGCGTGTGTCAATAGACCTTACATGTTTGTTCTCCTCCATAATCAGCAGCAATACTGGAAGCATATAGAGTGATCCACTATTGCAGCCCAATTTTGTTTCATTTCTGTTCTGTTAGAAACAAAGAAGAATACGAACCTTTTAAGAATAAGAAGTGGAAGAGAAGAGCTAGAAATAATAGAGGAATTTACCTATTTGGGAAGCAAGATTACAAGGGATGGTAGAAGCTGGAAAGTAACAGTGAGCAGAATAATACAGGCTGAAATTGCATTCAGTTTATGAAAGAACTTATTCACCAGCAGGAACATTAGTCTGGAAATAAGGGAACGGGTTATGAAAGAATTTGTTTGGAGTGTGTCGTTACAGGGTGAGACACTTGGACAGTAGGAAACCAAGAGAGAAGACGGTTAGAAGCCCTGGAGATCTGGTGCTGCAAAAGGATGAAGAGGACCAGCTAGAGAGACAGAGTGATCAATGGAGAGGTGCTGAAAAGAGTACAGGAAATCAGATTTCTGTGGAAGCACATCCAAAGAAGATGAAACGAACTTATTTTAAGACACAGTAACATCACAGGGGTAATAACGGAAGGCGCTATTGAGGGGAGGAATCCCTTTGGATGCCCAAGGATGTCAGACATGCAGATGAATGATGTTGGATACACTACATACACAGAAACAGAGAGGAAGGCAGAATGGAATATTTCTGCAAACCAATCTCGGGGTTGAACACTTCAGAGAGAGAGAGAGAGAGAGAGAGAGAGAGAGAGAGAGAGAGAGAGAGAGAGACTGCTTGTGAATTTGTTGTGTATGTGTTCTGTTTCTCACCAAAATGGTGCTGGCCCCACGAAGACACTTATCACGGAAGAGGCTGAAGGTAACACTGCTGTGCACAAAGTGCTGAGAAGTACCACAGACCACATCACAGACTCCAGCTTATGATACGGATTGGTCCGACAGATAATGAAGGAGATTAATTAGAGGCCATGATAACCAAACTTAATCCAAGCACTGTGAGTGGGGGACACTGATGTTAGGATGTTTGATGAATCCAAATTACAATGGATGGAACATGAACTAGTACAAAGCCATGTTCCTTGTGGGTGGCTTCACAGACAGCCATTATTGGGCTTCTACCACAAACAATCCTGAAGCTGCAGTAGACAGTGTGGTGTGGTATTCATGATGATTTTTTGGTCCACAAATGTACATTTACATACACATCACACTTCACAATCCATCTAACAGTGGCAGAGGGTGCTTCTGGTATGACTAACTGAAGCTCTCTACTTTGTTCCACTCACGAATGACACATGGGAAGAATGATTACCGGTAAGCCTTTGTATTAGCTCTAATTTCACATATTTTCTCGTCGTGGTCTTTCCGCGAGCTGTACGTGGGAGGAAGTAATTGTTGTCCGACTTCCCAGAACGCGCGCACTCGAAATTTTGGTAGTAAACCTCTCCGTGATGCACAATGCCTCTCTTGTAACATCTGCCAATGGAGTGTGTTGAGCATCTCTGTAATGCTCTCAGTCTGACTAAATGATCCTGTGACAAAACATGCCGCTCTTCACTGGAACTTCTCTCTCTCTTCTACCAGTCCTACCTGGTAAATGTCCCACATTGGTGAAACCCAGCCTGGCATCTGCTTTTCCTACCATTTGTTTTATGTGGTCAATCCACTAAAGGTTACTCTGGATAGTTACTCCTACATGTTTTATGATAGAAACGTTTCCAGCAATTCATCATCAGTAGTGTAGTTGTGGATTTCTTTTCCTATTTATGCATATGTTGTATTTATTTACATTCAGGGTCAACTGAAAGAGCCTGCATCTTTCATCAATCCTGTGCAGGTCATTCTGCAAATTTATATTCTCTTCTGGCACTGCTACTTTCTTACAGACAACCACATCATTCGAGAGCAGTCTTAAAGTGCTTCAAACGCTTTCTACTAAATCATTTATATATGCTGTAATCAGTAACGGTACTATCACACTTCCTTGGGGTACTCCGGAAATAACCTTTACATCTGTGGATTCTGCTCCATTAAAAGAGTGATATATTGAGTTCTGTCTGCAATGAATCTTTATTCCAGTCACAAATCTAATTCGATATTCACTAAGCTTGTAAATTTTTTTCACTAAATGGCAATGTGGGACGGTGTCAAACACCCTCTTGAAGTTGATGTGTTCTCTATATCCCTATGGATCTTATGGAAGAACAGAGTGAGCTGAGTTTCATGAGATCTCTATTTGTAGAATCCATGCTCATTTTTAGAGAGGGGATTTTCATTCCCCAAAAGCATCATAATTCTTGAGCATAAAACATGTTCCAAAAGTCTACAACAGAATGCCATTAATGATATAGGGCTATAATTATTTGCAGCTTTCCTACGACCCTTTTTGAGAATGGAACTGACTGCGCTTTTTTCCAGTTGATGGGTACCCCCCACTGCTCTAGTAATCAACAATAAATTGTTGCTAGAAGTGGAGCAAGTTTTTTTGCATAATATTTGTAGAATCTCTTAAGACATCTCATCTGGTCCTGAAGTCTCTCCACAGCTAAGTGATTGTAGTGGTTTCCATGATCGGTTACCTCCATACCTGCATTTTGACATCTGTACGATAATTGAAAGGAGGGACCGTGTTACGATCTTCTGCTGTGGAACAATTTCAGAAGACCAAATTCAATATTTCGGTCTTCTCTCTGTTATCTCCTGTTTCGGTGCCAGCATGGTCACTGAGTGAATGAACACAGGATTTTGAACCACTTACTGATTTTACGTAAGACCAAAACCTCTTAGTGTTTTTACTCCGATCGGTTGACAAAATTTTACTTTCAAAGTCACTAAATCCTTCTATCGTTGCTCTCTTTACACAAATTTTTTGCTTTGTTCAGCTTTTGTTTGTCAGCTAGGTTTTGGCTTCTCTTGAATCTGTGGTAAAGTCCTCTTTGTTTATGTAGCAGTTTTCTAGATACTTTGCAATTTGTATGCGGTCACTCTTGGTGAGTAAAAATAGTTTCCTATCTTTCTTAACATTAATCATATCGGTGATGTTCCTGAGACATATTGAGTCTCACCTTCATCTACAATGATGATGACGTAGGCTGAGGCAATGAATTAAAATTTGTGTCGGTGCCCGGATTTGAACCAGAGTCAATACTGAAGCGAGTTTAGAAGGTGAAGAGCAATGGTCTGATTGTGAACTGGAGTTTGTATCGGGGAGGGAGACATGCTAGGGTAGTCTTTACAGCTACGGTAACTGGAGAGCCAATGTAGTGCAAAGGATAGTGCTTCTGCCTAGGAAGCAGGAGACTCAGATTTGAATCCTGGCACTGGCACAAATTTTCATTCACTGCTTCAATCCACACCATTATTGTAGGTTTCTTACCATTCCCTGATAAATCCATAGTCACAGCTGCCTAATGATCACTGATACCTTCCTCTAAACTTACTGTTCGATAAGTTCAAGTCCGTTTGTTGCTAGGAGGTTTAAGATGTTACTTTCACAAGCTGGTTCTCGAGTTATCTGCTCAAAGTAATTTTTGTTATCTGCTCAAAGTAATTTTCGGACAACACATTCAGAATACTGTCACACAACTCTCTGTCTCTGCCACCAGTTTTGGCGACATGACTCTCCCAATCTATACCTGTCAAATTGAAGTCACCCCCTATTACAACAGCTTCATCAGGAAAATTATTAATGATAATTTGCAGGTTTCCTCTGAAATGCTCTATCACTATAGCTCCTGACCCAGGCAGTCTATAAAAGTATCCAATTACCATTTTTGACCAACCTTCGATGTTTAAATTACATTCAGAAACCGTGATTACCTTGCCAGATATCAAATTCTTTACTGCAATAAATACACCCCACAATTGGCGACTACCCAATCCTTATGATAAATATTTCAATCTGAACCCAGTATCTCATTACTATTTACTTCCGGTTTCAACCAACTTTCTGTTCCTCATACTATCTGGGTATTATAACCTTTGAAAAGTGATACTAATTCTGGGATCCTTTGTCAGACACTCCTGTAGTTTACTAATATCATATTAAGGTTTTCTGTATCTCATCTGCCAGGGGGATAATTCCTCGAGAACATTCTTTGTGGAACAATGAATGCGGCAAGGTCTCTGCACGCACTACAAACTTTTGTTCACATCCTTGTTGCAAACTGAGATGATGTGGACAATGTGTAGTTTGTGCAGAATGGTGCACCTCCACACTTTGGACTGCATTCACAAGAATAATTTGAAAATGCTTTTTCAGGCTGTGTTTTTGGACACCACAGAAATGTTGAGCAGCCACCAATGCGTACAGGCATGATCCTATCAGATTTCTTTCTGTGGGGTATCTGAAATAGAAAATGCACACCAGAAAACCACCCGATTTGAACAATTTCATATCAGTGCTTAGAGATAAGTGTGTGTGTGCATTGCAAATGATATGTTGTTGGTCAGCAATGATTCACTTTGACGGCAGTGGTGTGCTACTATTAGCTGGTGTCTGTGTTAAAATGTGAACAGTTACATTGTGTTGTGAATAATGGAGGTAATTTGTACACAAGAGGTAAATTCGTAAACACTTTGTGACACAAATGACATCTAGAGGGGGAAAGGGGGTGGGGGGATGACATCAGGATAAATGGTACGAAACACAGATACTACTCTCTTCACAAGGGTGTCAATTGCTATGACAAGCTTCACACCGGAGTAAATATGTGGTGGAGCTGTTTTTAGCATGCCTAGACACAGTTCTCCATAGGGGACTCAAGGCTGTGGGTCCCACACAGTCCTCACAAAGGCTGTTGTTCAATTACTGAAGAAGGTATATGTTTCACAACACCATTCATGTCCAGAAATTTCACGTGAAACAAGACAGGCTCAAGGAACACTGATTTCACTAACAAACAAAATGTCTTAACAATCCAGAGGATGCTGCAGTTCTTTCTTGGGTCTCTTTTTTCTCTCTCTCAAAACAATGAAACTTACTTTTTGATGGCACTTATACTGTTTGGCATCAGGGCTGTCACAGCTATTTCCACAATTACACTCACTCCTCTGTTTACCATACAGTGTTAAAAACCATTGACTGTCAACTATTAGCCAGCAGATAGTAAGAAACACTTATACAAAAACAAGTTAACAAGTTTATTAGATCAAAAATTCAACATTTTACTACATAATGAGATCTCATCAACAGCAAAAATAAATTATTCTTACAACAGAACATATGATATATTGTTACACTGTTCTTTGCATAAATTTTTAAACACCACATACGTCATACAAAAAGAAGGCTAAATGGGCACAAATTGCTGTTCTATATTGCACCATTCCGTTCATTTCATTGCATGTAAGGGAACTCTTGGGAAGAACCCGAAGTCTACACAAGAGAAAAGGTCACACCACTAAGGCAGTCAGCAATGAATGTAATACAATGTACTCATCAAGCAGTCTCTCTCTCTCTCTCTCTCTCTCTCTCTCTCTCTCACACACACACACACACACACACACACACACACACACACACACACACACACACGTTTTCCAAATTATCAATCTGCATCTTTTATGTGCCATGAGCTCTATGCTTCATACATTTTAAAGATGCATATCTGAAAAACTGTTATGTGGGTGTCCGATCATTTGCTACATAGGCCAGAATAATGTGCCTTTACTAGCCACTTTTCACCAGATAGGAGAAAGAAACACACATCCACTAATTTGAAAGTGACTGCACAGAAGAATGTGAACCTGTATTCAGCTGGCAGTAACAGAAAATTAACAAAAAGCTCTTTGAGAGTTGCAATGCCAAAAGCACTATACTACTAGCACTGTGTTTCACTAGTACGACAAGTCTAGCATTCTGCAACATTGCACTTTATGGGATTTTAATTTCTACACACACACACACACACACACACACACAAATATCTTACCTCACATTTTCAACATCCTTTGAACAAGCGTAGCACGTTCATCACTTTACAATTACATAGAGGACAACGTTTTGTAGTTTTCCACACTCTCACTGTGCATTTATAGCAACAGCACATATGTGCATATTTCGAATGCACAAAAATTCCATCCAGTGATCTTGAATAACACGTCATACATTTATCGACATCAACAATGGGCTTTTCTTTTGGAATGTCACTCTTTGAAATGAAGCAGAGATCAGTCTGAGTTTTCACAGAGCGCAATTCACAGACACTTCCCTTACTGGAATGCTGCACATAGTCAACCTCATCAACAATCCGACTTGTGTGTTGCTGCCCAGTGTCCACTTCATCAACACCCTGACTCACAGAAGGCCAAACAGCATCAACTTTATCAACACCCCAACTTGTGCAAGGGCACGCAGAGTCAACTTCATTAACACTTTGACTCATGGAAGGTCGCACAGAGTCAATTTCATCAACACCCTGACTCGCGGAAGGCCGCACAGAGTCAATTTCATCAACACCCTGACTCGCGGAAGGCCGCACAGAGTCAATTTCATCAACACCCTGACTCGCGGAAGGCCGCACAGAGTCAATTTCATCAACACCCTGACTCGCGGAAGGATGCACAGCGTCAATTTCATCAACACCCTGACTCGTGGAAGGATGCACAGCGTCGACTTCATCGACACCCTGACTCGTGGAAGGATGCACAGCGTCGACTTCATCGACACCCTGACTCGTGGAAGAATGCTCAGCGTCGACTTCATCGACACCCTGACTCGTGGAAGGATGCACAGCGTCGACTTCGTCGACACCCTGACTCGTGGAAGGATGCACAGCGTCGACTTCGTCGACACCCTGACTCGTGGAAGGATGCACAGCGTCGACTTCGTCGACACCCTGACTCGTGGACGGATGCACAGCGTCGACTTCGTCGACACCCTGACTCGTGGAAGGATGCACAGCGTCAACTTCGTCGACACCCTGACTCGTGGAAGGATGCACAGCGTCGACTTCGTCGACACCCTGACTCGTGGAAGGATGCACAGCGTCGACTTTGTCGACACCCTGACTCGTGGAAGGATGCACAGCGTCGACTTCATCAACACCCTGAACAGTCGAAGGATGCACAGTGTCAACTTCATCAACACCCTGACTCATGGAAGGATTCACGGTGTTAACTTCATCAACACATTGATTCATGTAAGGCTCCACAGCATCAACTTCATCCACACTTCTATACAAAGTCCGCACAGCATGAACAGCTCTTTGAACATCTCGACATGATGTCTGTGATGATGAGTCAATTTGACTGCTGTCTTGATGTAAATTATTTGACTGTGAGGCAATCACACAAGCTTCTCGACGTGTGACATGTGCTAAAAAATCGACTACATCAACACTTTGTCTCAAGTCAGGTCCCAGTGAGCTGACTTTCAAACTGTGCTCTCTGGTGCTGGAGAGCTTGATGCCATGGAATTCCCGAGTATCGGCACCAGAGTCTGGACTCAGGCTGGAGTCACTGTCTTTGCCACTTGCCGGCAGGGCAGAGGCAACTGTGCTCTGACTACAGGCCACGCCACTGCTCTGGCTGCAAGCTACACCGCTGTCCCTGTTCTCCTGGGAACACGATTCCAGTTTTACTCCACTAAAAGCTATTGGTGATGTTTTCAAATCATCACAGCTTTTAAAAGTGTCTCTGAACATCGTACTGTTGGGCTGAAATTTGTTTGTGCTTGTAGTCCTCTCACTGACTACCTTCATAGCTATGGAATTCCTCGCAGTGGCCACTCCCTTTGAGCTCTTCCTCTTTCTTCTCTTCCTCGGTTTCACCCGCGGCTGGTACATGTCCCGCCTCACCTAGAATAAAGAGAAAATTAATTGGTCGATTTACAATTTTTGCTGTTTCAGATTTTGAGGTCTTTTTATAGCAACTTAAACATCACAATTCTAAAAAGGAACCCCATATAGTCATATCACATATCATTTCTTTAAAAATTAGTACCTTCAATTTTTTTTATTTTACTGTTTTTTGTGTGAGCATGAATCATTACAACAATGCCATCTACTGGAATACATCTACTTAAAGGAACTAGTTGACTGTTTTAAGATGGATGACAGCACATACTAAGCTGCTTAAGACTATTTTTTGTTGTGAATGCATTTATACAAGCAATAATAATTGTTCCAAAAAGTAAGAAATTAATAAACAAGGCCAACCATTTTGTTATCTATCATATGTAACTCAACACTGTGTAATGGAAAGGATGAATTGTGTAAATAATTCAAATTAAAATAACTTATAGGAAGGCAGCAAAGTGACATCATCACAACCGCCGATAATTTGACAGGTGCGCACCCAGTTATTTTCGAGGTAAAATTGCAGCAAGTAAGCGCTGTGCAATGGAATTTAAAACCTCAGTGTACAGAGCAATTCCTGAAAGGTAACACACAAACGTGCACAGGTGACACCTCTGCCACCCCCCCCCCCCTCCCCGCCCACTCACAAGTCAGAAGTTGTCAATAGTGAAAATTAATAACCACAATGGGATTAGGTAGCTTTAAACCTGTCCCTCTGTTTTTTGAAACGGGAGACAGCAGGATTCCATACAGAATGTAAGTGAAAACATGGAGCAGCAGTATTGTTTTTTGATAAGGGGGAGAACACAATTCCATGCAGAATTTAAGCAAAAACCTCTATCTCTATATATATAATTTAATGTTAACTGTTTGCTTAATAATTCCACCGCACTAGCTGGAAGTGCAGGCTAGAACCACCGTATTGTTATATTCCATAGGACGACTGGCACCAAGACAATGTCCTGTAATAGCAGAATTGCTCGGCTGTTGAAAGAGTGTGTGTGTGTGTGTGTGTGTGTGTGTGTGTGTGTGTGTGTGTGTGTGTGAGGCACATAGGATTAGTTATGATCAGAAGACCAGTCATCCACAGTCCTGAAAATCTGATCAATGTATGACGTGCCACAACTGTAAGGAATATGAGAGGCACTCACCTCATGCAAACTGAGGTCATCTTTAATGGAACCTAAAAGGACCCTAATCTTAGGTGGTGGTCGAGAAACACATTTCACATCTTATTTTCATAAAACACGACCAGTCCTGTTGGAAATGCTCCCTGCGTAAGGCAGAAAGGCATTACACCTTGGTACCAACTCGGTATTATCATCACCCACCTGGTGCACTGTTGGTCGATAGCACAAAGCACATCTGATCTGTCTTTCACTATATATATTCTGATGCAAGGTGACCTCAAGATGGGCTAACTCAGCTGACAAACTCTCAGGGTCTGAAATGATGTGGGTCCTGTGAACCAAGTTACGAAGTACCCATTAGTGCTGAGCTGTATGGTGACAGCTATAATCTTGCAGATAAATTTCAGTGTGAGTAGGCTTCCTACACACAACTTGTCTTAACATACCATCAACCTCCCTCCCGACCAACACATCATGAAAGAGGAGGTAGCCATTCTTTTCCACCTACATCATGAAATGAATATTCAGGTGTTCTAAGAAGTTGTTCAAATTCTCACTGCCATGATGTCAAACACAAGTATTGTCCAAATATCTGATAAATTGCAGGTATCAATGCCACTGACTCCACAGCATATTCCTTGAACTCTCCCATAAACAAATTTGCCATAACAGGTGTTAACTTCCATTTAGTTTTTATTCAATGACCAGTACTATGAGCAGACAAATGGAGTTGTGATGAGAAGCAAACTATCACCTGTTGTTGTTGTTGTGGTCTTCAGTCCTGAGACTGGTTTGATGCAGCTCTCCATGCTACTCTATCCTGTGCAAGCTTTTTCATCTCCCAGTACCTACTGCAACCTACATCCTTCTATCACCTATTATTGCAAATTTGTTTATCGAGGTCTTTCAGCAATGTGCCTTGGAGTTGGCACACTGAATTATAATTTATTATTACTTTTTCAGATGTGTTGACGACACTTTTGCTGTTTGGCGTCATGGCAGTGAGAATATGAACAACCTTTTACAATGCCTGAAATCAATCCACCTAAATATTTGTTTCACGATGGAGATGGAAAAGTAACGGCTGCCTTCACTTTCTAGATGTGCTGGTCGGGGGAAAGTTGATGGTACATTAAGACATGCTTTGTATAGGAAGCCTACTCTCACTGACTTTTATCTGCAGGATGATATTTGTCACCATGGAGTTCAGCATAAAGGGGTACTTCGTAACTTGGTTCACAGAGCCCACATCATTTCAGAACATGAGAATTTGTCAGTTGAGTTAACCCATCTCGAGGTCACTTTTCATCAGAATGGATATCTACATCTACATCTATACTCTGCAAACCACCGTGAGGTGCAGGCAGAGGGCACGTCTCATTGTACCAGTAATTTGTCTTCACGATCCCTGTGTGAGCAATATGTAGGGGTTTTTAGCATATTCCTGAAGTAATCATCTGAATCCAGTTCTTGAAAAGTTTTTGTTGATATTCTCGGGACAATTTACGTCTCTCTTCAAGCGTCTTCCAGTTCAGTTCTTTCAGTATTTCTGTGACACTCTCCCACAGATTAAAGAAACCTGTTACTATTTGTACTGGCCTTCTCTGTATCCATTCAAGCCCCCTGTTAGTCCTATCTGGCACAGGTCCAATACACTTAAGCAATATTCTAGGATGGCTCACATGTGTGATTTGTTAGCAATCTCCTTTGTACACCAATTGCATTTCCCCAGTATTTTACTAATGAACCAAAGTCTAGTATCACCTGCTTTACTCACAACTGAGCCTATGTGCTCATTCCATTTGATACCCCTACAAAGTGTTACACTTAGGTATTTGTATGGTTGGCCGATTCCAACAGTGACTCATTAATAATATAGTCACATGATATTAGATTTTCTCATTATGTGAAGTGCACAGTTTTATATTTCTGAACATTTAAAGAAAGTCGCCAATCTTGGTACCACTTTGAAATCTTATGAAGATCTGACTGATTATTTATGCAATTTCTTCCAGATAGTACTTCATTACAGATAGCTGCATCATCTGCAAAAAGTCTGATGACCATATTAATATCGTGTGCAAGGTCATTAATATACAACATGTACAGCAAGAGTCCCAACACATGTCCCTGGGGTACACCCAAGGTTACTTCTATGTCTGACAACGACTCCTGCATCCCCCTACAAAAATGTCCCAGACCCAGTCATAAATTTCACTTGATACCCCATATGATAGCACTTTTGACAATAAGCATATGTGTGGTAGTGAGCTAAATGCTTTTCAGAAATCAAGAAACAGTGTATCTACTTGACTGCCATGATCCTAAGATTTCAGTATGTCATGTGAGAAACGTGCAAGTTGGGCTTCACATGATCAATGATTTTGGAATCCACATTGGTTGGCATTGAGGAGGTCATTGTGTTCAAGATACCTCATTATGTTTGAGCTCAAAATATGTTCTAGGACTGTACAACAAATCAATGTCAAGGATATTGGATGGTAATTCTGTCCATCACTTCTACTGACCTTCTTGAAGATGGGTGTGACCTGTGTGGTTTTTTTTTCTTCTTCCAAAAACAGGGCATAGTTTTTGGTTCAAGGGATCTACAACAGATTATAATTAGAAGGAGGGTTAATTCAATCACAAATTCAGTACAGAATCTGACAAGAATTGGATCAAGCCCCCATAGATTTGATTTGTTTCTCAATGCACCTGACACTAATACTTATTTCATTCACCTTTCCAGTGGTGTGGGGATTAAATTGGAGGAGTTGCTTTGCTACCCAAATTTCAGTTCTTGTCTCATTCGGTACGGACTGGACATTAACTTTGCTGCCACTAAAAGCCTTTATATATGACACGAATGTCTTTCACTTCTGCGAAAGATCATTTGACAACATTCTGTTATGGTAGTCATTGAAGGCCTCACACATCGCTCTCGACAGCCAAACACGTTTTATTCAGCTTATATCTATTGCCCTATGCATTGTTTTACACCTCTTTCTTTACAGGTTTCTTTACAGTGAATGTATACCATGGAGGTTTCCTCCCATTACGGACTGTTCTACTGGGTATATATACAGGATGATTATAATTGAAGTTATAACTTTCAAAATGCTGTAGAAATAACACCACTTGTCAGAATGACGTCAAATTGCAAAGGAATATTATCGAAGAATGGGGGAAACATATGGCAGAAGAAAAAAAGTAGCATGAAAATTGAACAATAGATGGTGCTGTATGTGTCAGAATACGTAAATGAAAACACCTGTCACGCGCATGACCCATTGAGGTTGGTATAAACACACCGGGTACACGGCTTTTCCTCCTTTCGCGACTGCGATGTTCGCCATGACTGTCTCAATGCAGGATCTCACTCTGCTTGTAAAGCTGTATTACAAGAATTATGACTGTGCACACGTTGCACTGCAGTAGTTCCAGACACTGAAGGGTTTGAAAAGAGGCATTGGTCCGATGACTGGTGTGGGTCTGGGGAAAATGATTCAGAAATTCGAAAAGACAGGTTCTTTTGGTGTGCAACCTTATAGAGGGAGAAAAACAGCAATGCACGAGGAGACGAGTGGGGGTGGTGTGCAAACGTGTAGTGCATGGAGAATTGCCTGAGCATTGGACATAACCCTGAGCACGATGCATAAAATCCTATGAAACATCCTTCTTTGCCATCCATTCAAAATTACCCATGTGCATGAGTTGCTTCCTGTTGACCTGCCAGCAAGATTTTTTGCTCGCATGGAAGTGGACAATGATTGGCCATGGAAGATTTTGTGGACGGACGAAGCCCACTTCCATCTGACAGGTTATGTCAATACACAGAACTGTCGAATGAGGGCAATGGAAGATGCTCATGCAAATCAACCAGTACCACTTCATCCTGAAAAGGTCACTGTGTGGTGTGGGTTTATGGCATCATTTATCATAGAGCCACATTTTTTCGAAGAGGCAAGTGCTTCTGGTCCTGTTATCAGTACTATCTTTGGTAAGCGCTACGATTGTCTTTTGCACAACCACGTCTTTCCAGCTCCCCAACAGTGTGGATGGGATCATTTTTATGCAAGATGGCGCACCTCTGCACATTACAAATCCAGTTAAGCAGCTGCTGAAGTGCCATTTTGGAAATGCTAGAATTATCAGCTGCTATTTCCCTATAGCCTGGCCATCCCAATCCTCTGGTCTCAATCTGTGTGACTTCTGGCTGTGGGGATTCCTGAAAGATGTCGTGTTCAGTGTTCTGATTGCAAACTTAGCTGCACTGAAGGCACGCATGGAAACACTCCAATCAGTTGTGGAACATCATGTTTCTCGATTTAAACTTGTTGCAGAAAACTACGGACAGTGTATTGAACATGTTTTGCACCAGTCACACATAAATTACTACTCTGATGTGATTCTGACAAATGCTTTTTATGCAGTTTTTTGGCCTTAGGACAATTAAAAACTGATGTTATTAATGCTTTTTTATGCAGTTTGTGGCCTCAGGACAATTAAAAACCAAAGTGCGTGGTGCTTTTTATGCTGTTTTTGGCCTCAGGACAATTAAAAACCGATTTTTCCCATCCAATGTGACATGACCTTGCTGCGGTGGATGGGCTTACGTAACTAACAGTATCACACCTGTACATCCATACACACTGAGTAGTACAGTTTGTTTAACATCAACTGTACACTTTAAGCATTGTTGTATGGTTCATCTGTCATTTGTAGTTGACGACTATTAAATTATGGTGCTTACATCATCATCTATTGTTATATTTTGTAACTATATTTTTCTGCTGCCATACGTTTTCCCTCTTCTCCGATAATATTCTGTTGCAATTTGACACAATTCTGACCAGTGGTGTTACTTCTACAACAGTTTGAAAGTTTAATTTTAATTATAGTCACCCTGTATATCCAGTGTGTTGTCGAATTTTCTTTTAAACATGAGCCAGAGTTCCTCTATGTGCACCTGACCTGCGCTGAAAGTTTAAAGTTCCTCACTGTGATGTGAAACTACTGATTTTTTATTTAGTTTACTGAAAATATGCACTGATCAACCACAACATGATGACCACTCACCTAATAGCCAGTGTGTCCACCTCTGGCATGTACAACAGCAGTGACATGTCATGACATGGAAGTAATGTATGGTATGTCACTGGATGGAGCTAGCATCACATCTGCACACACAAGTCATCTAATTCCTGTAAATACCAAGGAGGGGAGCGACGAGTTCTGATGTCACGTTCAATCACATCCCAGATGTGTTCGACTGGGTTCAGGTCTGGCAAGTTTGGGGGCCAGCATATCAATTACAACTTGCCAGTATGTTCTTTGAACCACTCCACCACACTCCTGGCCTTGTAACGCAGTGCATTATCTTGCTGAAAAATGACAATGCCATCGAAAAACGCAACTGTCACGAAGGTATGTAAATGGTCTGCAATCAGCGTACTACACACCTTCCATGAGCTCCAGTGAACCGACGGATACCCACCTGAATGTTCCCCAGAGCATAATTGAGCTGCTGACAGCTTGTTCCCTTCCCATGGTGCAGGTGTCAAGGAGTTGTTTGCCTGGAAGACGATGGATTCGCGCACTTCCATCAGCTTGATCAAGAAGGTATCGGCACTCCTCAGACCATGCAACACACTGCCACTGCACCAACATCCAGTACCAATGGTCATGTGCCTATTTCAGTCATAGTTGCCAATGTCACAGTGTTAACATTCACACATGCATGCGTCTTCGGATACAGAGGCCCATTTTTAGGAATGTTTGGTGTACTGTGTGTTCAGATACACCTTTACTCAGTCCAACATTAAAATTCTGTTGTTAGTTCTGCCACAGTTCACCACTTTTCCTGTTTTACCAGCCTGCCCAGCCTACAACGTCTGACATCTGTGACCCCCCCCCCCCCCCCCAAACCTCACAACGCCTAGATGTGATTTCACCTTGGTTTCGTCACATGGTCACATGTTGAATACACTCACCACAACTCTTTTCAAACACTTGACAAGTCATGCAGTTTCCAAAATTCTCGTGCTGAGCCTCTGGGCCATCACAACCTGCCCACGGTTGAACTCAGATAGATCAAGTGACTTCCCCATTCTACACACAGACAGCACACTCACCAATTCTACATGCACCAAGCGTGTGACTAGCAGTAATTCCTCACCAGGTGATGCTGGTATCAGCTGGGTGGATTTATGTCGATAGTATGTCAGTGGTCACAATGTCTGGCTGATCAGAGTAAATCTGATATTAGTTGTCCTTTATAGTTTGGCAATCATTGTTGCCACAATCGAGTCATGGTCACTGATACCAGTTTTGAGGTGGCCATCCTCAAAGAGCACAGGGTCTATTGTTGCCATTGGATCCAATGTATTTTCATCGTAAGTGAAGTTCGCAACTATCTGTTCTAGGCAGTTTTCTGAGAATGCATTTAGTAATGTTTCACAGAATGTCTTATCATGCCCTCCACTAACAAAACAGTAATTTTCCCAATTAATTGTTGGATGATTACAGTCTCCACCAATGATTACAGTATGACGAGGGAACTTGCATACAAGTGAACTGAATTTTTCTCTAAATTTTTCAGTTACATCAGGAGATTAGTGTGGTGGGTAATAGAAGGATCCAATCATCATTTTATGCCCATTCCTGGTACAGAGTCTTGCCCAAACAATCTCACATGAAGCTTCAATTTCTATCTTGGTGGATTTGAGTTCTTCTCTACTGCGACAAATACACCACCCCATTTGCCTAGCCTTTTGATTTACACTTAAATTTCCCCAAAAATCTCACTGCTTTCAATTTCACATTTCAACCAGCTTTCTGTGCCCAGTCTTACGTGAGCTCCACTTCTTTTCATGTGCACTTCAAACCCTGACACTTTGCTGCGAACACTTCAGCAGTTTACCATTAGGATTTTAATATTCTCACCTGCGGGAGGCATTTATTTCGATCTTCCACTGATACTTCTGGGTTTCCTACAGCTATCATCATCTGGACTGAATGGAGAGTCGTCTAATCTAAAACAAACCCTTGTGTGCACCCTACACACAGTCAGCTAGCTGAGTAGCAACCTCTGACACGTGGTGCAAAACTGACCTATTTAGGGGGGACCCTACAGTTCTCAACCCTATGGCGCAAGTCCAGGAAGTCACAGCTTAGTTTGTCACAGAACCTTCAAAGTCTCTGGTTCAGTCCTTCCATTCGACTCAGAACCAAAGGCACACAATGAGTTTTGGGGGCAGTGCTGAAAATTGTGAGCTTTGTCGAGACTCCATTCACATGGCTGGTCTTCCCAATCTTCTCTGTCAGTCACTAGAATGTGTGAAGTATGACCTCAGAGCAGAGACGACAGGCATAATTTGTTCCAAGATGTTGCACAATCTGCAGTTGCTTGCACCCTGTTCCTCAATGGCTGCTAGAGCAGCCTCTTCAACAAGTTGAATGAGGCTCCAGGCATACACAATGAGAGCACCTGGTGTCCTTTTCTGTCCCCTGCTGTCATTTCCCTAAGGGATATCATCATTCGGTGTACATATGACGTTTGAACTGCCAACGATTAACAGGCCCCTACCCTTTAACATCCCAAAAGAAGTGAAGTGAGTCCCACTGCTTCAGCTTAAATTACAGTGAGATACAGCACCTCAAACGTGTTAGTTAGAGGGATTGGTACAACATCCCAATTCCTCCCTGGTTCCCATCCACAGGACGCCTAGATTTAAAATTGACACATCACTCACAGTCACGTGGATGAGTATTGACAGATCATGTACTTTTTGCAAAGGAGACAGGATTCACAGGAGAGGGTAGTACTTGATGTACCTCTGATACTATTATCACAGGTACACGACTCTCGGGATCTCTTCCAACACACCGAAACACAGTAAATTTTCGACAGCTCTGCTGTGGCAAACAAGCATGGTGCTACTCCACAAGGGGTTATGGGCGTTAAAATCTCCCAAATATAGGAAAGATGTAGGGAGTTGATCGATCAGTGCACCCAATATGTTCAGGGGTACTGCACCATCTGGAGGGAGATATACATTGCACACAGTTATTTCCAGCATCGTCCATATCCGGACAGCCACAGCTTCAAGAGGAGTTTGAAGGGGCACAGGTTCACTACATACCGAGTTTATGACATAAATGCAAAGTCCACTTGACGCATTATTACATTCATTACGGTTCTCGTAATATCCCCTGTAACCGTGAAGGGCAGAGGTTCACATTGCTGGGAACCAGGTTTTCTGGAGGGCAATGCAGAAAGCAGGTGTAAAGCTTAACAGTTGCCGTAGCTCAGCCAGGTGGTGGAAAAAATTGCCACCACTAGTGGATGATGTGATTGTGAAACTGGGAAGGCATGAAGTGCCAATGAGGCAGTCTACGCCTCAGGTTACCTGCTGCCACCAACTTCTTTCCTGAACAGGCTATATCCATTGATTCTGAGGCTCTGGCGAGATCTAGGTCCTCAGCGGATCCCAGAATCTTCACCTAATCCTCAGATGCAGAGCTTGTAGATAACGGTGGTGTGGGTGCCACTGCAATTCCCTTGGTCTTGGTGGTCGTCTTTCTGGATCTCTCTCGCTGATCCTTGGGTTTCTCTGGCCGGGAGGGCTTCACTGATTCAGTCTCCAGGACTGAGGATGATCGCGAAACCCTATGACCAGCTGCTTTTGGGCACTTCAGCCACTGGCAGATGTCATCTTTCCCACTAGCCAAAACCTGGGAAGGGACACCTTCCTAGTGATGTGTGTGTATATTGCGTTACGTAAATGATGTTCGCCTGCTAGGCGTGATTAATGTACACCGGTTAGTGCATTCTGTTCAGTCACTTCAAAGAAGTTATTTTTGTTAATGAAAATCAGAATTCATTTAACATTCGATTTCTTGTATGCCATCACCAATATTTATTCAGTAATTCCGTGTAGTAGTCTGAACTACATAGCAAAGCTATTCAGGCTTATTACATGCAACAGCTGTTTTCCAGATGTCCGATGCTGCATGGTCTAAAAATATTACAGTACATTCGGATAGTGGCATTGCATATGGCTTTGCCGTGACAGGACTCATCACAGTAGCCAATTTTTCGTGGTATTTGACCGACACGTGGCGACCGTAGGCGAAAGGGGGCATTAATATTAAATTAGTGTCCTGAACTTTGCAGTTAAAATTGGGTGTATTTTAAGTAATACGATCTCTAAATTTTTATGAAATTCCGAGATGGCGGACAAGCAAAAATTATGAAGTGACATGGACAAAGTAGAGCAAGATTGTGGAAGTCCAAATAGTAACAGTGGGGAAAATAACACATGTGAACCAGAGATGGCACAGTATTTGAGAGTACACCAGAACGTGTTCGATAGTTGTGCAAAGAGTAGTGTGGCTGAAGAGAACTTACAAAAAACAGTGAATGCAAAGTTCGAAACTATAAAACAGGAAGTCACAGATAGGGACCAAAGTAATTTAGAAGGAGCAATTGCATACCCAGTACATGTATGAAAAATAAAAGTGGAACACGTAGTGGAACCCACTTGGGATTTAAGTATGTTGGTAGGCATGTTGCAAACAATGAATGGAAACATAAGCACAATAAACGGAAATATAGGTTTGTTGAAAGAGGAAGTAAATGAAAATATAGGTTTGCTGAAAGAGGATATGAATGAAATAAAAGGGGAAGTGAATGAAAGAATAGGCTCACTAGGCAAAAAAATAGACACTGTAAATAGAAATATGGAGGCATCATTGAAAGTAATGGGGGAGAGGCTAGACACCTATGAAGGACGTGTTAGAGCAGTTGAAAAGAGTGTAGAATTAGTAAACCTTGAAGTCAAACATATTAAAGAAACTCATGAGATAGTAGCTCAGGAAATGAAAATCGAAATACAGGAATCTGTTTCTGAGTTGGAAACCAAGATTATTCATGTTCAGTCAAGCACTGAAACCAAAATGCAAGCAGTTGAAGAGGCTGTATATAGCAAAATTGTTAATGCAGTAGCAGTAATAAAGCAAGATGTAGATGGTAAAAATAAAGTCTTAGCTAACCATGTGCATCAACAAATTTCTGAATTGAAAGTGAATGAGGTAGGTGGGCTAATTACAGTAACTTCAGAAGTTGCTGAAAGGATTGAGAGTGTGGAAAATGCGAAGAAGTCAGCTATCATGTATTCATTTGGAGAGGCATGTCATAACCATATAGGTGCCGAATTGGAAAAATTTGACCTGAAAGGCAAAATACATCCTGTAACTTTTATGAAAGCTTGTAAGACTCTGATTCCCAGGGAACTCCCTGAGAAAAATAGAATAATGATAGCAGAAACTAAGATGATCGGTGATGCTAGGAATTGGGCAAGTAGGGCCGCAGAGGATTGTGAAACTTTAGAAGAGTTTTTGAGTAAATTTGAAGAGGAATTTTGGTCCAAAAGTAAACAGAGTGAAGTGTACCAGGAATTCTTGGATGCTGCACCATTTAAACTAGGTGGCAACAAGACCATGAGAGAATATTGTGAGGACTTGTGTCGAAAAGTAGATAATGTAAGGGGTTTGGTAACAGAGGAGCACTTGCTACATGTGTTGCATAGGAAGTTACCTTGGAATGCACAAGGGTACATTAGCTTGGCAAGTAGTAATAAAACAAGTCCAACTATAATAACCAGAACAGACACAATTATAGTAATTACCATAATAATGGTAATAATAACAGGAATGAACAGAGGCAGGAATATGGAGTGAGAGCAATGAGGACTAATAGAGGTAAAAGAGGTGGAAGAGGTTTTGGTGGTAGAGGTAACTACAATGGTAGACTTCAATACCAGTCGGAAAATGAAGAACTGCCACAGTAGAGGGCCTAACTGGAGCGGAATATGGGGGTAGGCCCCAACAACAGTATAATAGGAACCAACATTATCACCAAAATAAGAATTAAAATAATAATAGGCAATATAATAGACAGAAAGTAAATTATTGCAATAAGAGTGAACAGAATGAATACCATGCTTGGTGTGAGAAAGATGTGAAGCAAATGAACATAGTAGCATAACTAATGTTAAAGAAGGGATACCCAAAAGGGAAAAGGTTGGTACTTGCAGAAATATAGGAAAGATTATCACTGGTAGTACTGGAAAAGAAGTAGGAAGTGTAGTTATTGAGAGTAAGTCTCCCAATAATACTAGTGGTGAGGAAGGAAATGATCAATGGGTAAATGACTTATGTGAGTTAGGTACAGGATTAATAGAGTACGAGAGAGAGCTAGGAGAGGATCCTCGTAGTAGATATGAGAAAGTTGAAGGAAGGGATAGAATTGAAATAGAGGAGAATATTGAAGATATTCCCGAAATATGTAGTGAGGCAGAGGAGGAATCAATAAGTAGTACCAGTGATCATAGTGATGAGGAAACTAGTAGTGACGATAGTGATGAGGAGGTAATGGAGAGAGGTGCTCCTACTGATAACATTGAACTGTGTAGTGTGAGTATACAGATGGAGCATAATTTGCTAGGAGAGTGTTACAAAGGAAATAATTCAAAGAGTGGCCAGGAAGGTAACAGCTTGGTAGGCATGGGTAATGAAATCATTAGTGTAGAGGGGCAAGTATTTAATGGTAAATGTGATATGGTGATAGTAGGTGAACCTAGTCAAGAATATGAGAGGTTATATGGTACCCAAAGAGCAGAACTAAGTGAAAGAGAGTATCTCCCCCTCCCCCATGCTGAAAGGGAAACACAAGTTTACCTTGTCAAAAGAGGCAATTATAGGGATCTGAGCCAAGAGGATGAAAGTGTGGTAGGTGATAATGAAAATTCCTCAATAGAAATGAGTCAAAACACAGTAGGAGAGACAAACAGAAAAATATCCCAGAGAGAGAGAGAGAGAGAGAGAGAGAGAGAGAGAGAGAGAGAGAGAGAGAGAGAGAGGGAAAAGGAACCGCCAGATAAGTATAGTGATAAGTTAGTGCAAGGAATGTCAGCAGATTGGACTAATGAGGCTACTGAACAGGATTTGCTACAAGAAGATGAAGATGAGTCATCAATTAGGTTAGGCCAACCCTTAATAAGTGTACAGTTGTATGATGTAAGTGAATATGCATTATTAGATACAGATAGTGAGATAACTTGTATTTCTGAGTCCTTGTGGAAACATATTAGTAGTAAATATGAGATTCCAGGAAAGTCTGTGGCTGGACTCAAGATAGCAGGTGCCACAGGGAAGTTAAGTAAACCTGTGAAGAAACAAGTGTATTTGTATTTCAAAATGGTAATATGGAAAGTGTGTCTTTAGTTATTCCTAAGTTAAGCATAAATATGATTATAGGTTCAGATTGGATGATGGAAAATCAAGTAATAATTAATTGTGACCAAGGGCTGATGCTGTTTAAATATTTGGGTACAGAATATACCGTGAATTTTGCAGGACACATCGTAGATGAGAAGGAACCATTAGGTTGTCTCAAAATAGTGGAATGTTGTGAAGAATGGGAGGAAGGAAATGTTGGTGAAAGTGAGAATCTATGGTTAGACAAGAATAGGTTGTTCCATCAGAAGGTAAGTGAAGAGGACAGCATTGATGAACAACAAGAGGAGGAGCTGTATAATCTATTAGTAGAAAACGAATAGGTGTTTTCTGAGGAACCAGGAAAAGTGAGTAATCGATTTTGAATGTAGGTTAAATATTAAACCTCATGAACCATTTTATAGAAGATCATTTGATATAGCTATAGCAAAGAGGAAGGCAGTAGCTGCTGAATTGGACAGGATGGAAAGACAGAGTAATAGAAAGAAGTAATAGCAATTATAATAACCTGATTATGTGTGTACAGAAAAAGGATGGTGGAATTAGAGTAGTACTGGATGCCAGGAAGCTAAATTCAATAATAGAAAGAGAATGTGACAAACCAGACAGTTTAGATGATATAATACAAAATTTTAATGGGATTAAATAATTAAGTAGTCTCGATTTAACAGAGGGATATTGGCAAATAGGCCTGGCAAAGGAGCATAGAAAATATACGGCTTTCTTATTTGGAGGAAAATGTTACCAATATTGCGTGGTAACATTTGGTCTGAATATTTCAGTATCCATATTTATACGGGCTCTAGACAAAGTATTAGGAAAGGAGTTGAGTAGCAAGATTACAGTGTATGTGGACGATATACTCATAGCTACCAAAAGTTGGAAGGAACATTGTACTATATTGAGAGAGGTGTTTCAAGCATTGCATAAAGGAGGAATGACATTACGATTGAAGAAATCTGAATTTGTGAAAAGTGAGATTATGTTTGTAGGTTACATAATTAGTAGTCAAGGAATTAAGAAAGATCCAGAGAAGATTAAAGCGAGAAAGGAATTCCCTGTGCCCAAGTGTAGGATGCATTTGAAAGCTTTTCTAGGATTGTGTGGTTTCTACAGAAAATATGTGTCAGTCCAGGCATTTAATAGTCCAGCACTCAATGAGTTACTAAAGAAAAGTAAAGCTTTTGTTTGGTCAAAAGAGTGTCAGGAGGCATTTGAACATCTGAAAGAGAAACTTAGTGATGATAGTATTTTAAGTCATCCAGACTTAAGTCTGCCCTTTTGCTCAGAAACGGACAGCAGTGGATATGGATTAGGTGCACACTTATTCCAAGTAGTCAGTTTGGAGGGGCATGAGGAAAGCATTTGCAAGCAGGACATTGAGTAAATGTGAACGTAACTATACCATTTCAGAAAAAGAAGCTCTAGCAATAATTTGGGCATTTAAAAAATTTTATAACTTTTGTGGGGACATAAAGTAATAGTATATACTGACCATCAGGCATTGACATTTCTTAGTAAATGTAAGCTAGTAAATACCAGATTGACACGATGGGTGTTGTATTTACAGCAGTTTGACATTGAAATAAAGTATATAAAAGGTGAACAGAACGTAGTATCAGATGCTTTGTCCAGGCTACCTATAGGAATGAGACCAGAAGAAGGAGTGTTAGGAGAAGAGGGTTACAAGAGAATTTACTACATAAAAGGGATGAAAAATCAGAAAGAAATCAACAGTATATGTAAGAATTTAAGAAGGGAACAGAATAAGGATCCATTTTTAGTATTAGTGAAAACTGAGCTTAGAAAGAGGGGTAATGATAAGA
This sequence comes from Schistocerca piceifrons, assembly GCF_021461385.2. Lineage (NCBI taxonomy): Eukaryota > Metazoa > Arthropoda > Insecta > Orthoptera > Acrididae > Schistocerca > Schistocerca piceifrons. The sequence goes on along the minus strand of NC_060146.1, from coordinate 158,039,743 downwards.
TGCAAAAATATTATTGTGTATTTGATGGACTATTGTTCAGAAGGAGAGAGGAAACGTCAGATGTGTGGAGAGTATGCTGGCCGGAGGAACATGTAGTAGCATTAGTTGATCGCATACATTTAAGTTATGGGCATTGTGGAACAAAGAAATGTTTGGAGAAATTGACAGAATCAGTATATTTTAACAATATGGCAAGGAGGATCCATGCAAGATTGAAGACGTGTGACCTCTGCCAGAAGGTGAAGGTAACAAATCAGAAGAGTAGGGGTCCAATGCAATCCATTTTACCCAAAGATACCTTAGAAATTGTGGCTTTGGATTTCTATGGTCCATTACCTAAGACTATAGGAGGTAGAAGAAAATAAAGGGCTAGTTAAAGAACGTGTGGTAAAACGAATGTTACGGAGGAAGAAAAGACATAATGGGAAAGGAAAGTTAACTAACGTAGAAGTAGGAGACCTCGTGTTGGTCAAATCCCACGAGAAATCCAAAGAAATTACTTCAGAAATTTCAAAGTTTTTTCAGGTATACAAGGGTCCCTTTGAGGTGGCTGACATACCTCATACCAATGCATACTGTCTAATCTTTCCTAAGTCAAAGAAAAAACTATGGTGTACGGAACATAGAGGACTCAAAGCTGTATAGAAAGAAAATACAAGAGTAAAAAGTTCACAAATAAAGAAAGAGACTCTAAAAGTAGAGGAAACCACTACTGTATATAATTGTAGTAGGTATTACTAAAATTTTGTAAAGACTATAATAATAGGGCACGTTTTGATACTGTGGTGGTATGGCAGAAACTAAAAAATATATGTGTAATGTAAGACTGTATTTAATGAAGGAATTAACATGTTACTGTGTGATTTAAATTAGAATAGGCAAACTGAACTGAAAATTATCATGTTGTTTATTAGTTCTTAATCACCATTATAATCATAGTATTATTATGTGTGTCATGTAACATGTCTTGTCTTTCCAAGAGGAATTCAAAATAATTTAGCACATTTAAGTAATGGTTTCAAACAATAGTAAACATGACGGGAGGCAGGATGGTATTTCATCCCGACCTTGTATAAACAACCTGGGATGAAATAGAGGGGCATACATAATGCCACAACTAAGCATAGCGCAGCAGTTGAATAAGTGAACGCTCATGCCATCTGTTGGATAGCTGCGCAAACAAAAGCACAGGTGCTTCCGCCTGGTGGCAGTCAAATGAAATAGCGCTATGAGTAAGACAGTATATGAATAGTGCTGCGCTCGGACGACAAAATAAAGAAGCATTAAACTAGGATAATATTATTACGTATAGTAAAAATATTAATTTAAAATTAGTTTTATATATATATATATATATATATACAAGCAGACATATTTAAAGACAAAGAGTTTGTCTTTAAATATGTCTGCTTGTGTCTGTATGTGTGGATGGATATGTGCGTGTGTGCGAGTGTATACCTGTCCTTTTTTCCCCCTAAGGTAAGTCTTTCCGCTCCCGGGATTGGAATGACTCCTTACCCTCTCCCTTAAAACCCACTTCCTTTCGTCTTCCCCTCTCCTTCCCTCTTTCCTGATGAGGCAACAGTTTGTTGCGAAAGCTTGAATTTTGTGTGTATGTTTGTGTTTGTTTGTGTGTCTATCGACCTGCCAGCGCTTTTGTTCGGTAAGTCACCTCATCTTTGTTTTTTTATATATAATTTTTCCCACGTGGAATGTTTCCTTCCAATATATATATATATATATATATATATATATATATATATATATATATATATATATATATATATATATATATATATATATATATATATATATATATATATATATATATTAAACTAATATAAAATGACTGTAACTGAATATGGTAATGTTATGGTATGTCCATTTGTAAACAGAGAACATGGCATAGTGTAAATTAATGTTTAAATGTGAGGGAAATCCCCGAGAACGCGGACAATGCAGGTTGGCGCGTGAATTTGGCAGTAGAGAGAGATGTTTCTGGAACTGTTCAGATGCAGAACCGAGATCACGCGGCGCGAAAGTGACGGTTTTAGTACGGTACGGTAACGTTGCTTATAGACAGTTAAAAGTGAGCTTACAACAAACACGAACTGGATTTATGGTGTGTCAGCAAGTCAAATGGACAATAAGGCTTGCAGGATGCAACATTTCGACAGAGACGGCTTGTGAGCAATATAGTTGCTGTTCCCGCTCAAAAAGCACATGGCATGCCTTGTGGAAGTCTGCGTAATTTACGACGGACTGCAGCGACCAGCAGCAAGGTATGAAATGACCAGTGTCTGCAGCTAATGTTGCAATGTGATCTTACTACCATATGAGATCCACTGATGAGCTCACGCCAGCACAAGCAACGAACTAGTAGTTATCGTATGACAGTGTTTTCACAAATGGTGCATTTTATACCGCCGCCATAACAATTACATTTATCCGTAGTGAACCAGTTTATGTATTTATCAAGTCAAGTTCTCTACAGTGTAATGTCTGAGTGAAATAATAAGTTTGTGATTCAAAGTGCATTCCATGAGTGTCATCAATTATTTACAGAAAATAGTTCATTATTATCCCAAATCCATCACTGTGTGTGTGTGTGTGTGTGTGTGTGTGTGCAGCAATACCAGTAAAAAGGCTATATTATGTATCGGTGTATTAATGCAATAAGAGGATATAATTGGAGTTAATGCCGAAAATTTCCAACAAACGCCGGATTATACAACTGACAGAAGACGCCAGGTATTGTGCCACATTAATGTGGTGGCTTTCAGTACATTATCAACGTAAAAACCCATTCAGTTTCATTAGAACAAAATGATTCTAAAGTAATGTTTTTTAACATCTCTAGTAACCATCAGTTCTATAGTGTTCACTGATTATTCAATTAAAGAATTTATTGCCACCACAGTACTCATTGTACCTTCAGTACAATGCAAATTCAGTAACATTAAAATCATTACTGACAGTTGGTGTAGATCAATCTAACTTACAGTAAGTTCAAGTGTTTATCATATGTGTGTGTATATTGTGTTACGTCAATGTTGTTCGCCTGCTAGGCGTGATTAACGTATACCAGTTAGTGCATTCTGTTCAGTCACTTCGAAGAGGTTACTTTTGTTAATGAAAATCAGAATTCATTTAACATTCGATTTCTTGTACGCCATCGCCAATATTTATTCAGTAATTCTGTGTAGTAGGCTATTCAGGCTTATTACACGCGATAGCCGCTTTCCAGACGTCCGATGCCACATGGTCTAAAACTATTACAGCACATTCGGATAGTGGCATTGCAACATCTACACCTGGAAATGTCTTACAATTTAAATCATGGGTCCTAAATCTCTGTCTTAGCATTATATAATCTAGCTGAAACCTTCCAGTGTTTCCAGGCCTCTTCCACGTATTCAACCTTCTTTCATGATTCTTAAAGTGTTAGCTATGATTAAGTTATGTTCTGTGCAAAATTCTACCAGGCAGCTTCCTCTTTTATTCCTTAGCCCCATTTCATATTCACCTACTACGTTTCCTCCTCTTCCTTTTCCTACTATCGAATTCTATTTCCCCTCCATGGCTATTAAATTTTCGTCTCTCTTCATCATCTGAATAATTTCTTTTATCTCATCATACAATTCTTCAATCTCTTCGTCATCTGTGGAGCTAGTTGGCATATAAACTTGTACTACTGTGGTAGGCGTGGGCTTCGTGTCTATCTTGGCAACAATAATGCGTTCACTATGTTGTTCATAATAGCTGACCCGCACACTTATTTTTTATTCATTATTAAACCTACTCTTACCCCTATTTGGTTTTGTATTTATAACTCTGTATTCACCTGACCAGAAGTCTTGTTCCTCCTGCCACCAAACTTCACTAATTCCCACTATATCTAACTTTAACCTACCCATTTCCCTTTTTAAATTTTCTAACCTACCTGCCCAATTAAGGGATCTGACATTGCATGCTCCGATCCGTAGAACGCAAGTTTTCTTTCTCCTGATAACGACGTCCTCCTGAGTACAAGTGTGGTATCTACAAATCTATGAGAACCTTTACTGCAAAACAGAAATTTTTAAGTTGATAGAATTTAATGTCGTTTTCTCTGAGGTTTCACAAAATTGTCATTTTTTAAGTACAGCATTAAATTGTTGCAGTCACTAGTTCATAATTTCATGCATGTCCCTTGCCCTAGTGCTGTGAGTCAAATGCTACAAGACTGTTCAAGCAAGGTTAATAATGTATCTAGCGCTTTGGCGTATCGGCAAATCTCGAGCCTAAAACGCAAGCAGTGTTCATTAAGCCCACCCAATGGGACTGTTCAATATAAATTTGTAAGAAAACAGTGTGAAAGCTTCACATGTAAATGTAAGACAACTTCTGTCCTAATATATTAAACAATGTAAAAATGTTGACCTCATCAGCAGTTGCTTAATCTGTGAAAAGATCACCCCATATTTTTCGAATGATGAGTCTGGGAAGAAACCTCGTCTTATAATCAGGTAAATACGGTAATTTACAAAAACACCTGCTGTGTTCTCTAATCAAAGTGGATACAACAATCACCTTTTAATTATTTTTTATTATTTTGTGTGAATTTCTTTTTGTCAGTGATATTGCTTTTAAATTTCCTTACTCTGTTTGACTGTAGTAAAATACAGATTCCTATTTTAATTCTATTTTGTCCCTTTTTCTTTTACTTCTTTTCCTCCTATGCACTTTTAATGAGCAACTTCGATCCATTACCTTGTAACATTTCTCGCAGTATCGGAATGCAGGTCTGTTGTTCACGTTGCTGCACTGCAGACACGTCCAGTAATCTCTTCTCGGGATTTCTGGATCAAAGACGTCAGAGCTGCCTGATGAAGCACAGCTAGAATTTCCTCCGTTGTCCCATGTCTTGGGTGGTGGAAGCCCAACAACTTGAAGCTCCTGTTAACACAAACATAACACATATAGCACTACAGAAAGATTTCCACTGAGATCACTTGTATTCTTCAAAATTTAGCAGCAAACAGAAGGAAAGTAATAACAGTGATGGAAATTTTGCATTTTAGTAAAAACAAATGCCTCAGAACTACGTGTGAGGCAGATTCCGATAGGATGTACTTTGGTGGATGTAGCAGGCTGTCAGCCAATGATAAAACAGAAGTGAAGATTAAGGAGATCATAAACTATTAGCCACATTCTATTCATGAAACTGAACAGGATAATGCACCCAAAGTGCTGACCAGTCTGTCAACCTCTGAACATTGTGCTGCTATATGGAACTCTCAAATTCCAGAGAAGAAATAAATATTCAGTGAAAGAAACTGGCACCTTATTGCTCATGGAATGAAGGCCAGGAGTGCAAAATTAAGCTAGTAGGAGTATTGTGCAAAAATTATTTTAAACAGCTTATTAGATGAGCAATGTGCCTTAAACCTTTCAGGTAAAAAAAAAAGTGTAACAACATTAACCACGCATGAGCACAGGTGTGAGATTGTCAGCAACAATTCAAAAAATGGTAGCAGATACTTGTATTGAAAAAACTCCCTGACTTATAGAAGAGCTAAATATGCAAGAATACTGGCCCAATACACATTCCACAGAGTGACATGTGTAACTTGAGATGAGACACCCATGAAAGTGATCTGCACAATATGCTATAGCCTGGCAGTTTGACAGAAGACATCAAATTCTGCAATAAAAACTACAATGTTGACTTTCATAATGGTTGGAAAGGAAACTATTTAGGGACCATCCCAGCATTCATACTAAGCTACTAAGGGAAATCAATCTGGATATCCGGACAGGAATTCTGATCTCTCTCCTCCTGAGTACAAGCCCTGCAACTTTATTCCCAGACCATCACTCGTGCTGGATGTAGGAAGAAGCACGTGAGGGGCATTCAGAGAGGCGAGACGACAAAACTATATCCAAACAATAATTTCAGTTATTTATCAAGCACATAACCCCACCACACAAAGCTACACTATCTCAGCCTCATTTTTAGATGCTGCCTTGCCAAAGCTGTCCAAAGCATATGTGTGCTTCAGGACTCCGTGAACATATATTACTGAAATATACATCAGAGATGAAGAGGCAAATGAGAAAAATGACAAATCATTACAAATATTGAATCAGATTTCACACGGCATATATGGTTCTATTAGTTTATTATTTTTTGTACGTTTCTTGAGATGAAGAGCTCAAGTGCATCTATGTGAGAACTAATTAATTTTCTCTCTCATTTTCTAAAGAGAGAAAACTACTGTTTTACATTTTCAACAACTGTCTGGACAACAAAAGCTGACAGACATAAGTAGCTCACACCACAAAAATGCAGTATTTTCTTCAAATTTATATTTATATAATATATAATTGTATTGATTCTTAGCTGGTGAATCACTTTAAATACAATGGTGAAATGGCAACAGCACATCAGGGTATGCAGTCCTGAAACATGGAAAGTAATTTAAATTTGTCCTATCTCGGACTGCTTTCCAGCAGAACAGAAAGGATTGAGGGCACCAGAGGGTTATGAGGAAGAGGGAAGAGATCAGTGTTGAACTTCCTGCCAACAATGAAGTCATTAAAGATGGAGCACAATCCCGGATTAGGGAACAACGGAGAAGGAAAGCGGTTGCGTCCTTTCGAAGGAGCCATCCTGGCACTTGCCTTAAACAGTTTAGAGAAATAGCAGAAAACCTAAATCAGGATGGCTGGATGCAGATTTGAAGTGTCATGCTCCCAAATGTGAGTCCAGTGTGCTAACCACTGTGCTAACCCACTCAGTGGGCATTATGGTCATTCTGACCAATGAGTAGAGGAGATGGAAACTGCAAAGACAAAGTTGTTAGATAAAATCCTACAGACTGGGATTTGAGTGTCTGGATTCATCTGAGAGTTGGTGGAGTTCTAACACTTCAGAAGTAGGAGCACACGGAATTTAATAAAAAGAAAGGAATCGATAATGCGGACAAACTGGGTTGTATGTCAGCATCTAAATACATAGCTGGAATCATGGTGGATGTTTCAGGGGAATCTTACAATCTGTGTTGGGAATCTCTGTTCCTCCATTTACAGGATACACTACAGGATTACTAACAAATATAGCTGTAGAGGTAAGATGGCAAGAATGTCATTCGGAGGCAAATCAGTTAAGACAATAACTGAAAGCTGCCCTCAAGAGTGTATATCTCTTCCGGGAGCCCTACAGCCCCAGCACGTGACAGCCTATGCCAGTGAATTAACACTGTGATGTAGTAAAATTAAACTTCCACCTGCACTGCAAGAATCAAACTACGTCCTTTTACCACAGTGCAAAATTCTTACATACAGAGACAAAACCCTTACACTGAGTCTGAGTATTCAGTTACATCAAATGCTACCATACATTGAGGAAATGAGCAGCAAAGGAGCTATGTTAATACACAGCATGTGAATAAATACAAGACAACACCACTTCCACACTGCACCAGTAGTAATTAAGTACGTCATAACAGAACAGTTTACATGCACCAGTTGTGGGTCCTGCTACAGCAGACAGAAGCACTGTGGCCTTCAGTGTGCCTCTAAGAGATGGTCACATTAGGACTAGAGCCTTTACGGTCAGCTGTGAGACAACAATTGACCGGCTAACACAACATACATAGAATTTTATGCCAATGCTGATCCGCATTTGACAAAACATAAACATGAAATATAATCTCAAATAAGTGGCAGGTGTGACGGGAGATCTCAGAAAATTAGAGCAGAATTAGAGTGTTCGGGAAAGATTAAAACAGAGAGTGAAGGAACAAGTCACTTTCTCACAGCTCGTAGCTTTATTTCACATAATTTGTGTCAGATCGGGAGGAGGCACAGACAGTGTCCCAAATTTGGCACACCAGATGGTACGTGAGATTGTATCATATTTGAGTGCAAAGAGTATGCAGGAAAAGCTTGTCAGGGGTAGCAGATATAGAGAATGGAAAATTTTTGACTTAATACGAGACAATAACCAGAGCACTTTAAACACAGAGCACTTTAAACAATCTAGTGGAACAAACTGCAAAAAGAGCTGTGAAAGATTTTATCTGATATGTAGGCTTAGATGGCATGTAAACGTGAAGTCAGAAAAAAAAAAAAAAAATCACATCTTTGCTACATTCGCCTGTCAATGATCTTGGTGGATAATACCAGTGATGGTGAGGGAGACAGCTCTAACTGTCTGAACGCAGAACAGGGGTTCTCTACTGTGATATTGCTCCTTCACACCACCTACCTGCAAGTGCAACATTTTATGTAACACATTATATAATTTTCGTGCACTCCCTAATGTCGTAGAGTGCTAATCAGCCGATACTGACATTATATACACTTTATGTTATGCTATTTTTACTTTAACAAGAATAATCAATTTCTGAAAATTAATTTAATTAGATAGATAAAAAATCTACTCACCAAATTGCAGCAGAAGAAAACACTCATAAAAAGTTAATGAAATGTGCAAGCTTTCAGAGCCCATGGCTCCTCGTCCTGGCAGAAGGATTGAAGGGAAGGGATGAGGGACAATGGAAAATGCCTGTCAAGGTTTAGAAAATTGGAAGAATTATGGAAAAGTCACCCAGAGCCCTGGATCAGGGAAAACTTACCAGATGAAATGAGATGGAAAAACTATTTTTTCCATCCTATGCATTAAGTCTCCCCTGACCGGGGGAGACTTTTCCACAATTCTCCCATTTTCTTAAACCGTTCCAGTTCTTTTTGTTCATACTTCTCCCTTCCCCTTTAACCCTTCTGCCAGAAGAAGGCGTCACTGGCTCCAAAGGCTTGCATATTTCATTAACTTTTTATGTGTGTTTCCTCCTACTGCAGCTTTGTGAGCAGATTTCTTACCTATCCAATTATAAGCTATTTATACTTTGGCATTTAGTTAATAATGACATAAAATATTTAGGGTGGTGGTAGACTAGAAGACGAGACAAAACACAGCTGTTGAGAGCAGCAGAGAGCTGGCAAATCCAACTTTAGCGGTGCTGAGAGGGCAGAGGGAAGCAGTGTGTGGATACTGTATTAACTATTGCAGTACCGATGACTCCTAGATAATCCAGCACTGTACATTTGTGTAGCATCAGCACAGCCCCATTTCTGTTGATTGTCAGGCTATACTGTAACACTCAGGCAACAGTTATGTAAAGAATAAAGTTTAACAGTAATTTGGCTAGATGCTTGCTTTTTCAGCATTTAGCAATCACACTTTTCACACGTGTAGAGTATCACAGAATGTGACAACACTGATGGTCACGATGCACTCGGGGGATTCAATCAACAGTACACCTCGTCTGCACTGAAACACTGATTGCAGTAGCTGCAGAGTTGTTGGGACTCATCGAGCATTTTGGAAAGCTCCGGCGAATCGAAAGGCCTAACAGGCATAATTGGCACACAATTGTGAGGCCACAGCAAGCAAATGACTGACTGAACAAAACTATACTGAGTAATAAGGCGAACTGACCTAAAAATACTTTTTGCAGTTCCGTCATAACGTTGGCATTTCTCAATCAAAAATAAGTAACAGGAAGCAGTTTTAAAAAAAAAAGGGGGCCCCACAGGAATTGCACCTTGCCTAATAAGAGAGTAAGGCCATAGATTAAAAGACTTAAAACACAGTAAGGGACCAGAGAAAGTGATACTTATTTTTACTTAGCAATAAATGATAAAGTACAGAAAGTACACAGTATTGTCACACACAACTGTCAAGGAACTGTGTTGGCAAGGAAGGGTATTCTTAGACTCTCTACAACAGATCAGAAAATGTAATCAATTTCTCAAGCAACTCATCAAAGCTATGCCTCAGTCCTGCATTCTAACAGTAGATTCAAATGGAAACAAACACCATGTACGTCCTTCCTCAACATACACTACTAGTTCTTCAAAAGAGAAGTTTGATAAGTAAATTTCATGCCTCAACGAGGGAATTCATTCCCAGCTAAAAATCTTTCAAAATAGTAACACTGTTTCAACAAGCAGGTGTAAACAACATACAGTCAAACATTTTGGTGACAAACATGCATGAATCGAAAAAATGTATCTGACCACAGTGATGCACTCTCTTTTACACACATAACTCACCTAGTAAGCCAAATATAAATTTACTGAGACCAATGAAAAAGGTTTCAATAGCTTTCCATAAACTGAGAAACCAAAGCAAGGATTTTGGGGCTATTTCTAACCACCCCACAAAACAAGCACTGCAAATTACATGCAAGTTTTAATTGAAATTATTTCATTAACATTATTCCAATCATCTTAAGCGTGTGTGTGTGTGTGTGTGTGTGTGTGTGTGTGTGTGTGTGTGTGTGTATTTGTTTTTCTGAGGGAAAGGAGAGTCTGACAGAGTGATTAGAGGGGAAGAATATGGTGGAAGGGAGAAGGTTGACACAGAGACAAATTTATGAGAGGAAATAAAAACAATAACTTTTGTTCCACCACTTCAGCAACTGTAACTACATCATTAATCCAGTTGCAGCATTCTCAAACAAAAGTAAATGTGTTCACAAGTGTAAAATTGACAACAATTATGGAAGAGATGGATAATAATTAATTTACTAAAATGAAATTTCCTGGCAGATTAAAACTGTGTGCCCGACCGAGACTCGAACTCGGGACCTTTGCCTTCCGCGGGCAAGTGCTCTACCAACTGAGCTACCGAAGCACGACTCACGCCCGGTACTCACAGCTTTACTTCTGCCAGTATCTCGTCTCCTACCTTCCAAACTTTACAGAAGCTCTCCTGCGCAGGAGAGCTTCTGTAAAGTTTGGAAGGTAGGAGACGAGATACTGGCAGAAGTAAAGCTGTGAGTACCGGGCGTGAGTCGTGCTTCGGTAGCTCAGTTGGTAGAGCACTTGCCCGCGGAAGGCAAAGGTCCCGAGTTCGAGTCTCGGTCGGGCACACAGTTTTAATCAGCCAGGAAGTTTCATATCAGCGCACACTCTGCTGCAGAGTGAAAATCTCATTCTGGAATTTACTAAAATATTTGCATATATATTTGATAACATTACTCCCATTTTAAGCACCTGCACGATGCTAGGTTGCAATACGGCTCTAAGATCTCTTCTGGTGTTCAATAATATCTGCAAGAAATGAAACAGTCTTGCAAATAATTTTTTTTTTAAAAAAAGGGGTTGTAGAGGTACTGCAACTTAACATACTGCAGACAGATAAAATGAGAACCATCTGAGTAATAGTAAATGGTGAGCAAGAAAGGAAAAATGTGCAAGGGTGGAGTCACAACAAAGGAGGGGCAGAAGGAGAAAGCAGGGAGGGCAGGGAGGGATGCATCACCACACTGGCACAAGAGTACACAGTGGACAGGGGACACACACAAAGAGGTCACCCTCACAGTTCTGCGCCCCGCGTCACTCAAATTTCCCTGATCTTATGGGAAGTGGTATTTCGATGCAGGATACCAGTCAGTCAAAGTTGTGTCCGGCAGTTCTTAAATTCTTAATATCACAAAACTTACGTTCACACTGGCATCACTCGCAGTACTGCTATCGCCAAAAGGATTCGGCCCTTCATTAGGTGACCGTATTTCAAATTCGACACGACCTACTGCATTTCTCTCTGACCACTCACTGCTAGACGTTTCGCTGCTGCGGCAACATAAATCTGTAGGATGAAGGAGTGTTAATGACATTATTTCTGTCTACAGGCAATATTAGACAATTTACGAATATGTGGCAGCCTGAAGATTCGGCGGAGCCGGAAGGATCGGCAGCAGACACTGCGACACTGTTAAAGAAAAGAAAAGAAAAACGGGGTACAAAGATGAATGCGACACTCTACACCTTGCATTCGATAAACACAAACTAGTGATATTTCATAACATAATTGATACAATGAATGAAAACGTTAATAACACTTATTTTGTGTTACACTTTCACACAATATCTGAAACTATTAGCACGACCCAAATCTCACTTTAGCTATGAAAATTGTATACATAAAGTTTTGCTTTTCAGAAAGAAATGTTTTATTTTATGTTCCTAGTTGATTAATGCTATAAATGGATTGAACATGTATTCTGTCAAAACAATAAATGGACCGAGCACATATTCTGTCAAAACAGTCTTTTTCGTCAGCGTCCGAAAGGTATAGAAAGGAAAGCATTGCTGTTATTACAAAAGCAAAAACAGGTAACGGAAAGTCCTTGTCAAATCCTTTTTTGAGCTAGAGTACGTACACACACACACGTACACACACACACACACACACACACACACACGCACAGTGTCACTGCGATTACTATCCAAGTTGTTACTCTTAATCCTTAGTGACTTACCAAACAAAAGTGCTGGCAGGTCGATAGACACACAAACAAACACAAATATACACACAAAATTCAAGCTTTCGCAACAAATGGTTGCTTCATCAGAAAAGAGGGAAGGAGAGGGAAAGACGAAAGGATGTGGGTTTTAAGGGAGAGGGTAAGGAGTCATTCCAATCCCGGGAGCGGAAAGACTTACCTTGGGGGGAAAAAGGACAAGTATACACTCGCGCACACACACACACACACACACACACACACACACACACACACACACACATATCCATCAACACATACACAGACACAAGCAGACATTTGTAAGACAAAGAGTTTGGGCAGAGATGTCAGTCGAGGCGAAAGTACAGAGGCAAAGATGTTGTTGAAAGACAGGTGAGGTATGAGTGGCGGCAAATTGAAATTAGAAATTAGTGGAGATTGAGGCCTGGCGGATAACAAGAAGAGAGGATATACTGAAGGGCAAGTTCCCATCTCCGGAGTTCTGACAGGTTGGTGTTGGTGGGAAGTATCCAGATAACCCGGACGGTGTAACACTGTGCCAAGATGTGCTGGCCGTGCACCAAGGCATGTTTAGCCACAGGGTGATCCTCATTACCAACAAACACTGTCTGCCTGTGTCCATTCATGCGAATGGACAGTTTGTTGCTGGTCATTCCCACATAGAAAGCTTCACAGTGTAGGCAGGTCAGTTGGTAAATCACGTGGGTGCTTTCACACGTGGCTCTGCCTTTGATTGTGTACACCTTCCGGGTTACAGGACTGGAGTAGGTGGTGGTGGGAGGGTGCATGGGACAGGTTTTACACCGGGGGCGGTTACAAGGGTAGGAGCCAGAGGGTAGGGAAGGTGTTTTGGGGATTTCAGTGGGATGAACTAAGAGGTTACGAAGGTTAGGTGGACGGCGGAAAGACACTCTTGGTGGAGTGGGGAGGATTTCGTGAAGGATGGATCTCATTTCAGGGCAGGATTTGAGGAAGTCGTATCCCTGCTGGAGAGCCACATTCAGAGTCTGATCCAGTCCCGGAAAGTATCCTGTCACAAGTGGGGCACTTTTGGGATTCTTCTGTGGGAGGTTCTGGGTTTGAGGAGATGAGGAAGTGGCTCTGGTTATTTGCTTCTGTACCAGGTCGGGAGGGTAGTTGCGGGATGCAAAAGCTGTTTTCAGGTTGTTGGTGTAATGCTTCAGGGATTCTGGACTGGAGCAGATTCATTTGCCACGAAGACCTAGGCTGTAGGCAAGGGACCGTTTGATGTGGAATGGCTGGCAGCTGTCATAATGGAGGTACTGTTGCTTGTTGGTGGGTTTGATGTGGACGGACATGTGAAGCTGGCCATTGGACACACTGAGGTCAACGTCGAGGAAAGTGGCATGGGATTTGGAGTAGGACCAGGTGAATCTGATGGAACCAAAGGAGTTGAGGTTGGAGAGGAAATTCTGGAGTTTCTCTTCACTGTGAGTCCAGATCATGAAAATGTCATCAATAAATCTGTACCAAACTTTGGGTTGGCAGGCCTGGGTAACCAAGAAGGCTTCCTCTAAGTGACTCATGAATAGGTTGGCGTATGAGGGGGCCATCCTGGTACCCATGGCTGTTCCCTTTAATTGTTGGTATGTCTGGCCTTCGAAAGTGAAGAAGTTGTGGGTCAGGATGAAGCTGGCTAATGCAATGAGGAAAGAGGTTTTAGGTAGGGTGGCAGGTGATCGGCGTGAAAGGAAGTGCTCCATTGCAGAGAGACCCTGGACATGCAGAATATTTGTGTATAAGAAAGTGGCATCAAAACAAGGATGGTTTCCGGGGGTAACAGACTGGGTAAGGATTCCAGGTATTCGAGAAAGTGGTTGGTGTCTTTGATGAAGGATGGGAGACTGCATGTAATGGGTTGAAGGTGTTGATCTACGTAGGCAGAGATACGTTCTGTGGGGGCTTGGTAACCAGCTTCAATGGGACGGCCGGGATGATTGGGTTTGTGAATTTTAGGAAGTAGGTAGAAGGTAGGGGTGCGGGGTGTTGGTGGGGTCAGGAGGTTGATGGAGTCAGGTGAAAGGTTTTGTAGGGGGTCTAAGGTTCTGAGAATTCCTTGAAGCTCCGCCTGGACATCAGGAATGGGATTACCTTGGCAAACTTGGCCACTTTCCTCGACGTTGGCCTCCCATCTGTCAAATGGCCAGCTTCACACATCTGTCCACATCAAACCCACCAACAAGCAACAGTACCTCCATTATGACAGCTGCCAGCCATTCCACATCAAACGGTCCCTTGCCTACAGCTTAGGTCTTCGTGGCAAACGAATCTGCTCCAGTCCGGAATCCCTGAACCATTACACCAACCACCTGAAAACAGCTTTCGCATCCCGCAACTACCCTCCCGACCTGGTACAGAAGCAAATAACCAGAGCCACTTCCTCATCTCCTCAAACTCAGAACCTCCCACAGAAGAACCCCAAAAGTGCCCCACTTGTGACAGGATACTTTCCGGGACTGGATCAGACTCTGAATGTGGCTCTCCAGCAGGGATACGACTTCCTCAAATCCTGCCCTGAAATGAGATCCATCCTTCACGAAATCCTCCCCACTCCACCAAGAGTGTCTTTCCGCCGTCCACCTAACCTTCGTAACCTCTTAGTTCATCCCTATGAAATCCCCAAAACACCTTCCCTACCCTCTGGCTCCTACCCTTGTAACTGCCCCCAGTGTAAAACCTGTCCCATGCAGCCTCCCACCACCACCTACTCCAGTCCTGTAACCCGGAAGGTGTACACAATCAAAGGCAGAGCCACGTGTGAAAGTACCTACGTGATTTACCAACTGACCTGCCTACACTGTGAAACTTTCTATGTGGGAATGACCAGCAACAAACTGTCCATTCGCATGAATAGACACAGGCAGACAGTGTTTGTTGGTAATGAGGATCACCCTGTGGCTAAACATGCCTTGGTGCACGGCCAGCACATCTTGGCACAGTGTTACACCGTCCGGGTTATCTGGATACTTCCCACTAACACCAACCTGTCAGAACTCCGGAGATGGGAACTTGCCCTTCAGTATATCCTCTCTTCTCGTTATCCGCCAGGCCTCAATCTCCGCTAATTTCTAATTTCAATTTGCCGCCACTCATACCTCACCTGTCTTTCAACAACATCTTTGCCACTGTACTTTCGCCTCGACTGATATCTCTGCCCAAACTCTTTGCCTTTACAAATGTCTGCTTGTGTGTGTGTGTGTGTGTGTGTGTGTGTGTGTGTGTGTGTGCGTGGTGTGCGTGTGTGTGTGTGTGCGTGTGTGTGTGCGCGTGTGTGCACGCGCGTATACCTGTCCTTTTCCCCCCCTAAGGTAAGTCTTTCCGCTCCCGGGATTGGAATGACTCCTTACCCTCTCCCTTAAAATCCACATCCTTTCGTCTTTCCCTCTCCTTCCCTCTTCCCTCTTCCCTGATGAAGCAACCGTTTGTTGCGAAAGCTTGAATTTTGTGTGTATGTTTGTGTGTCTATCGACCAGCCAGCACTTTCGTTTGGTAAGTCACATCATCTTTTTTTTTTAGATATATTTTTCCCACGTGGAATGTTTCCCTCTATATATATATATATATCTCACTTATAAACTCACATGGGAAGTATCTTATTTTTTTAAATATAATCTACACCAGTTGAAAATGGTAAAATTTATACTTGCATTGCTTCAAGATCTAATAAAATCAGTAATTTTTTATATAGAAGGCTGTGGATATCTGTGTTACAAAAGTTAAATTACATGTCAAAAACAGTATCGTATCATTTCATATTACAAACACGTGTTTTATGTTGAAGGGCTAACATTTTTCCGAAGAAAAGTGACGAGCAGATTGGTAAATCTGCTCAAAAAGTAAAGTATGACGCCAAAACAAAATGTTTTTAAGAAACGTGGGTTTCATGGTAATAGATTTTCGAATAAAAGGAAACATTGTGTTCAACATGTGGCATGTGAAGTTACAAACAATGAAATACAGGCAAACTCGTCAGTATTTAGAGAAACACCTATTAGTGCTTCGAAGATTAAAATAAAACGTTGTCACACACAGTTTTCTCAAAATGAAAGTGATGTACATGGTAGGTTAGGTTATATTCTGATAGATTTACACATCCTAACAAGGGTGTTAGGTGAATGTATGTGTTGTAAAATATGTGGAGGGCCAGTTAGTTTACATGAAGACAGAGAGGTATCAAATGGACTAGCCAGGAAACTTATCATTAATTGTGCAGTTGTAAATATACTCATTCATTTTAAAATTCTGATAAGTGTAATGATAATTATTTTGAAGTAAATGTTAGGTGGTTTTATGGATTGAGAGCTATTCACAAAGGACACACTGCAGCAGAAACAATGTGTGCCGTGATGATATGCCACGCCCACCTTGTAAAATCAACAAGTATGCAGGATGTATTGGAGCTGCTGCAGAATCTGTTGCGGAATGAAGGGTGCTACAAACAAAGCTGTTGAAATAAATGATGGTATGATTGACATACCAGTAGCTTTTGATGGGACTTGGCTGAAGCACAGCTACATTATTATAAGTGTAAATCAGGGAATGAAGAGGAGTATATCTGTGACAGGAATTATGAAGGAGCAAGTGGTGTTATGGAGGTCTCTGCAGCTATTGAACCTCTTAGTCCATCTGTGAATGAAAGTATTTGCCATGTTACACTAAGTTCTTAGGTGATGGAGACTCAAAAGCATATAACAGTGTAGTAGCCACTCAGCCTAATGGTGAGAACATTAATGCAAAACTGTAATGTATTTGTCATGTCGAGAAGAGGATGGGCACCAGGTTGAGGAAGCTGAAACAAAGCTAGATAGAGAGACAATAAACTTTCTGATGGTGAAACCATAAGAGGCCAGCTGACAGACAAAATGATTGATGAACTACAGCAGTATTATTAGAAATAATACTGAGGATTTGTTGAAAATGAAGCAGGCAGTATGGACTCCCTTCTTTCTCAGACTGTCAACTGTTGAAAAACCAATACACCACATTTGTCCTCCTGGACCTAATTCATGGTGCAATTACCGCAATGCCTAGTACTCAAAGAGTTCATACAGCCATAAACATTCCATCCCAGCAGCAGTCATGGATATCATAAAACCTAGCAAAACCTAGCAAATCCCCCCATGAACAATGGACCTTGCCCTTGGTGGGGAGGCTTGTATGCCTCAACGATACAATAGCCGTACCGTAGGTGCAACCACAACGGAGGGGTATCTGTTGGGAGGCCAGACAAACGTGTGGTTCCTGAAGAGGGGCAGCAGCCTTTTCAGTAGTTGCAGGGGCAACAGTCTGGATGATTCACTGATCTGCTCTTGTAACACTAACCAAAAAGGCCTTGCTGTGCTGGTACTGTGAACGGCTGAACGCAAGGGGAACCTACAGCCGTAATTTTTCCTGAGTGCATGCAGCTTTACTGTATGGTTAAATGATGATGGCGTCCACTTGGGTAAAATATTCTGGAAAGGGACTACTCAAGAGGACGTTGTTATCAGGAGAAATAAAACTGGTGTTCTACGGGTCGGAGCGTGGAATGTCAGATCCCTCAATCGGGCAGCAAGGTTACAAAATTTGAAAAGGGAAATGGATAGGTTAAAGTTAGATATAGTGGGAATTAGTGAAGTTCGGTGGCAGGAGGATCAAGATTTTTGGTCAGGTGAATACAGGGTTATAAATACAAAATCAAATAGGGGTAATGCAGGAGTAGGTACAATAGTGAATAAAAAAGCAGCAACATGGGTAAGCTACTACAAACAGCATAGTGAACGCATTATTGTGGCTCAGATAGATACGAACCCCATGCCTACCACAATAGTACAAGTTTATATGCCAACTAGCTCTACAGATGATGATGAAATTGAAGAAATGTATGATGAGATAAAAGAAATTATTCAGATAGTGAAGGGAGACGAAAATTTAATAGTCACGGGTGACTGGAATTCGATGGTAGGAAAAGGAAGAGAAGGAAACGTAGTAGGTGAATATGGAATGAGGGTAAGGAATGAAAGAAGAAGCCGCCTGGTAGAATTTTGCACAGAACATAACTTAATCATAGCTAACACTTGGTTCAAGAATCATAAAAGAAGATTGTATACATGGAAGAAGCCTGGAGATACTGACAGGTTTCAGATAGATTATATAATGGTAAGACAGAGATTTAGGAACCAGGTTTTAAATTGTAAAACATTTCCAGGGGCAGATGTGGACTCTGACCACAATCTATTGGTTATGAACTGTAGATTAAAACTAAAGAAACTTCAAAAAGGTGGGAATTTAAGCAGATGGGACCTGGATAAACTGACAGAACCAAAGGCTGTAGAGAGTTTCAGGGAGAGCATTAGGGAATGATTGACAAGAATGGGGGAAAGAAATACAGTAGAAGAAGAATGGGTAGCTCTGAGGGATGAAATAGTGAAGGCAGTAGAGGATCAAGTAGGTAAAAAGACGAGGGCTAATAGAAGTTCTTGGGTAACAGAAGAGACACTGAATTTAATTGATGAAAGGAGGAAATATAAAAATGCAGTAAATGAAGCAGGCAAAAAGGAATACAAACGTCTCAGAAATGAGATCAACAGGCAGTGCAAAATGGTTAAGCAGGGCTAGAGGACAAATGTAAAGATGTAGAGGTGTATATCTCTAGGGTTAAGATGGATACTGGCTACAGGAAAATTAAAGAGACCTTTGGAGAAAAGAGAACCACCTGCATGAATAAACCCAGTACTAAGCAAAGAAGAGAAAGCCGAAAGGTGGAAGGAGTATATAGAGGGTCTATACAAGGACGATGTACTTGAGGACAATATTATGGAAATGGAAGAGGATGTAAATGAAGATGAAATGGGAGATATGATACTGCACGAAGAGTCTGACAGATCACTGAAAGACCTAAGTCGAAACAAGGCCCTGGGAGTAGACAACATTCCATTAGAACTACCATTAGAACTACTGACAGCCTTGGGAGAGCCAGCCATGACAAAACTCTACCACCTGGTGAGCAAGATGTATGAGACAGGCGAAATACCCTCAGACTTCAAGAAGAATATAATAATTCCAATCCCAAAGAAAGCATGTGTTGACAGATGTGAAAATTACCGAACTATCATTTTAATAAGTCACAGCGGCAAAATACCAACACAAATTCTTTACAGACAAATGGAAAAACTGCTAGAAGCCGACCTCGGGGAAGATCAGTTTGGATTCCGTAGAAATGTTGGAACACGTGAGGCAATACTGACCCAACGACTTATCTTAGAAGATAGATTAAGGAAAGGCAAACCTACGTTTCTAGCATTCGTATACTGAGAGAAAGCTTTTGACAATGTTGACTGGAATACTCTCTTTCAAATTCTAAAGGTGGCAGGGGAAAATACAGGGAGCGAAAGGATATTTACAATTTGTACAGAAAGCAGATGGCAGTTATACGAGTCGAGGGACATGAAAGGGAAGCAGTGGTTGGGAGACAGGGTTGTAGCCTCTCCCCAATGTTATTCAATCTGTATACTGAGCAAGCAGTGGAGGAAACAAAAGAGAAATTCGGAGTAGGAATTAAAATCCATGGAGAAGAAATAAAAACTTTGAGGTTCGCCGATGACATTGTAATTCTGTCAGAGTCAGCAAAGGACCTGGAAGAGCAGCTGAACAGAATGGACAGTGTCTTGAAAGCACGATATAAGATGAACATCAACAAAAGCAAATTGAGGATAATGGAGTGCAGTCGAATTAAATCGGGTGATGCTGTGGGAATTAGATTATGAAATGAGACTCTTAAAGGAGGAAATTAGTTTTGCTATTTGGGGAGCAAAATAACTGAGGAGATATAAAATGTAGACCGGCAATGGCAAGGAAAGCATTTCTAAGAGAAATTTGTTAACATCGAGTATAGATTGAAGTGTCAGGATGTCGTTTCTGAAAGTATTTGTATGGAGTGTAGCCATGTACAGAAGTGAAATGTGGAAGATAAATAGTTTAGACAAAAAGAGAACACAAGCTTTCGAAATGTGGTGCTACAAAAGGATGCTGAAGATTAGATGGGTAGATCACATAACTAATGAGGAGGTATTGAATAGAATTGGGGAGAAGAGAAATTTGTGGCACAACTTGACAAGAAGAATGTATCGGTTGGTAGGACATGTTCTGAGGCAACAAGGGATCACCAATTTAGTATTGGAGGGCAGCAGGGAGGGTAAAAATCGTAGAGGGAGACCAAGAGATGAATACACTAAGCAGATTCAGAAGGATGTAGGTTGCAGTAGGTACTGGGAGATGATGAAGCTTGCACAGGATAGAGTAGCATGGAGAGCTGCATCAAACCAGTCTCAGGACTGAAGACCACAACAACAACAGCAGCAAATCCTGAATTACTGAAGAAATGTCTGCATGGTCAGACTCAAAATCCCAATGGGTCATTCAATAATCTTATATGGACTCATTTACCAAAAAATGTTTTTGTTGGAATGAAGACACTAAAGTTGGGGAGGAGGTGGGGGGGGGGGGGGGGGGGTCAGTGATGCTGTTATTGCTTTTAATGGTGGCAACATTGGTAGGGTGAAAGTGCTACAGCATATGGAAATTAAACCTGGTGCAAACTGCATCAGAGAACTTGAACAGATGGACAAGGTTTGATTGATAAAGCAGAGTATGCAGCACAGTTGGAAACTAAGGAGTCCAGAAGGAAGAAAAAAAAGAAGAACTTGGAAAAAGATCAAGAGGATGATATACAGTATGGTACAAGGTGCTTCTGAATGACTAAATATAAAAAAAATTAAGGATATATTAAGTGAGTTACAGTCTCTTGAAACTTTAGAAGCCTTTCCTGAAAATTTACATTTTCTGTTGCATTTTTCCCTAAATCTTAGAAACACTTCGAGTAGAGTATTCAAATTTTCAGCGAGTAACAACACACATATCCTGAGTCGACTGAACTAAAACAAGAACATAATGTTATGCACAATTAAAATTATTTACGATAATGTACAAAAATTTACACAGAATTTTAACTGTGTAATTAAAAAATTGTATTTCCGAAAGCAGTTGCTGAAATGCAATTATTGTAGTTCAGTAGACTCATAACATACAGTTTAATGTCCTGTAAAAGTTTCATGTCAGTGGCTACTATGGTTCCCGAAATACATGGAAGCCAAGTCGCTAAATTTAATATTGTTGGGATAGGGTGTTCCTACTCCCCTTAAATCAAAAAATGTGTTTAGCTGCTTCTGAGAACTGGAATTTAATTTGGCCACCTTTTGTCTCTATAGACCTGTGACATGGTGCCCTGGCAAATTCAACTGTATAATCAGTAAACTGACAATACACACAGACAAGGTACTGCTTCTCTAAAACTTAAACATTACAACTCTGTTTGAAACTCTCACATACACTAGAACTATTTTTCTCCTTTTGTACACCGTAGGAACAAACTTATTATACAAATGTGGCACTTTTCCTCTTGTACTGTATTTATTTAGACTACTTCTGCATTTTACAACAAGTAACAGCTTTTTAAGCCATTATTGAGTGTTTAGCTAGAACAAGGTGCAGAACATATAAATACAATAGTATATTTATACAGTGTGCTTCTATTCGTAAACCAAATGAAAAAGATGCACATCATGTGAAAATGCTGCCATTTTCAAACTATAATCTCAAAAAATTGTTGACGTTAGCATTTACGGGTAATGTCTAATTTAAGAATATCCATTATAGTTGGTGAACTGCAACTGTAATTTAAATTGGTGATTTATCAAATTAAATTTCATAACCAACTTAGATCAAACCTGCTTCCACGCAACATGTGGAATGTACCACATATAATCATATGTCACTGAAGACTTGCCAACTGCGAAATATCAGTCTATTTTAATTATTTAAGGTTAGAAATCAGTTTGTCTCTCCTTGGTCAAACAAAACCACTCCCAACTATTCATCCTCAAATTGCAGGTCTCAAATTACCACACTTTTTCCATATACATAACATAGTTTTATATCAGTTCATAAGCTTAAATTAGATACAAAAAAACTGATAACCAACATAACAATGTGAAAGCATTTCATCTATGATATACACAAAGGTTAAAACAGAACAAATTAAATTCACATACAAGAAAACACAAAATAAATTTTGCAGCCACTCACCACTAATTGAAACCTATCAGAACTGATAAAATCATGAACAGGACACTCAGTTGCTGCCTGCAGGGATAGTGTTGTAATTGGAAATGACACACATAAATGTTAGTTTCATGGAATATTTATGAAGTGAGAATCCACTTTAAGAAAAAGTAGGAAAAGACAGATTGCTACTTACTGTAAAGAAGACACATTAAGTTGGTCCAAGCTGCTGGAGTTGGTGTTCATGTGTTCTTGGAGGCATGCCTCCTTGTGTGTGTGAAGGGTGTGTGTTTCTCTTTTACTGATGAAGGTTGTGATCAAAAGCTTGGGGTAAGTGTCTTAATTGATCCTGTCTGCAACTTAATGTGTCTTTTTTATGGTAAGCAGCAATCTATCTTTTCCTACATTGTTTATATTCCTATCTGGAATTTCGATTGTTTGATTTTGAGAATCCGCTTTATATCGATCACAGATAAAAATAAAAAATCATGCTAAAGATAGAATAATTTTGCTGGATACACAATTATACATTTTACAAAGGTGGACATAAGCAGACAATTCCACTACATGTTTATGATAAGAAACTCGAAGTTGTTTTAAAATATTTCTCCATAATATTAAGAATTACAATCACACATGCACCAGCTGAGATGGCAGGTAGTGCTATTTAGAAATGGAATGGAAAAAACAGTCAGTTCAAACAAGAGACCTCACCAGAGGGAACCTCGCACACTGCTCTGCCCTTTCCATTTTCTTCATACCTACAAGACTTGAAGCTCAGTGCCTGTACATCAGTTACCTACAGCAGTACAAGAAAATTCTTATAAAAAACGTCGAAAAGTTGTAAAAGAAGATTTCCGAGAGCTGCTAAGTACAAAACATTACGGTCTTGTCAACACAGCTGTCGACAGCTGAATGTGTAGCATATAAGTCTCATACTTGTAAAGCTAATGGTTCAAGTCACATTAGTTGCAGTTTTCATTTTCTACTTAAAGTCATATTTATGAACAAAAGGAAATGCTAATTATATATTTATATATATATATATATATATATATATATATATTTTATATGAGGTGACTTACCGAACAAAAGCGCTGGCAGGTCGATAGACACACAAACAAACACAAACACACACACAAAATTCAAGCTTTCGCAACAAACTGTTGCCACATCAGGAAAGAGGGAAGGAGGGGGAAGACTAAAGGAAGTGGGTTTACCGAACAAAAGACACACAAACAAACACAAACATCAGGAAAGAGGGAAGGAGAGGGAAAGACGAAAGGATGTGGGTTTTAAGGGAGAGGGTAAGGAGTCATTCCAATCCCGGAGGGTGAAAAACTTACCTTGGGGGAAAAAGGGACAGGTATACACTCGCGCAACAGACACACCCATATCCATCCGCAACATAACAGACACAAGCAGACATATGTAAAGGCAAATAGTTTGGGTAGAGGATGTCAGTCGAGGCGGAAGTACAGAGGCAAAGATGCTATGGAATGACAGTGTGAGGTATGAGCGGCGGCAACTTGAAACTAGTGGAGGTTGAGGCCTGGTGGGTAACGGGAAAAGAGGATATATTGAAGGGGCAAGTTCCCATCTCTGGAGTTCTGATAGGTTGGTGTCAGTGGGAAGTATTCAGATAACCCGAACGGTGTAACACTGTGCCAAGATGTGCTGGCCGTGCACCAAGACACTCTTGGTGGAGTGGGGAGGATTTCGTGAAGGATGGATCTCATTTCAGGGCAGGATTTGAGGAAGTCGTATCCCTGCTAGAGATGGGGGATCCGCTCCTGAACTGATTCATAGAGTTGGAATCTTTTCAAAGGAGTGAACAAATCAGTGATTCAGAAAAAAAGAATGGTAGCTCCAAAACGTTTCACACAGCAGAGAGAGAGAGAGAGAGAGAGAGAGAGAGAGAGTGAGAGAGAGGAGAGAGAGAGAGAGAGAGAGAGAGAACGGAGCAGGTCAGCGGGGCCTCTGCTGGTCAGAGCACACTGCACGCCACACAACATAGCTGGCGCCGGCCTCTGCCCTGCTTCTGCCTTGGCTGCCTGCATTGTGCAGTGCCCCATTGGATTTTTTGTTTCACATATGCCGTGCCCGTCTCTGTGCTTCCTCTGCCGCGTGCAGTGTCTGGCGCACCTTAACTTAGCATCGCACTCCGTCGGCGATCGTTCCAGTCGCACGTCCTGCCCTCTGGGCAGTTGATGCGAGCAACAGGACAGAGCCTCCTAGCGGAGAACATAAGAACTACTTGCAACAACCTGCTCGCAAGAGAACGGACGATTTGTCTCGGAGCGGGTGACTGGTGGCCGTTTCACTGCTTCCCCCCACCCTCGGAATTCGGCCGCTCAACGCTCACCCCACCGTTCTAGGACTCTAGCCAGAGCGTTGAGCAAAGCAACTCAGGTGTCACTCTGGTCTCTGCGGTCTTAGCTCACGCAGCAATACAGCTCGCGGCTCGACCAGCTTGACTCAGCGCCTCGGAGTTCGTCTATACTGGATATTGTTCTTCGTACTAATACAGATATGTATATTACATAGTTATGTTATGTATACATCATTTGTTTTTACTTTATTTTTATTTGTTTAAACTGATCAGATGAGGTTCCTGACGACTCCTCTTACTATAGGATTTTTTATTATGGACACTCGAATTTACACTTTAATTACGAGCGAACCAATAAACGTATCGCAAAATGTGATACACCAATATTTTCCTTGTTTTATTCTGCGTAAGGCTATATGCAGCACTTTGGTCTTACAGTCAAATTTATATTTTTTTTCCTAATTGTAGTACGGATTTTGCGACTTTGGGCGTCTTCGGAAGGAAACGTTCACTTTAAAAATATATGGCTTGGGATGTATTTGTACGAGGTTAATGAAATTTTAATACATTATAGCCAAATACATTGTTAATGTAAATCTCAAGTTACAACATTTTCCGATCACCCAAAAAACCACGATAGTGCAAAATAAATTGATAATCAAAAACTTTGTCATATTGTAGAAATTTCAATAAACAATACAAAATTCTTACTCATTATCTGTGTTACTTCAAAATAAGATCAAAATACAGGTATAGTACTGGAATAAGCCAAGTTTAAAGGGCAATGTGCCTTCCATTTATTTTCTATTGTGAATGAGTGGTGAGTCATGAAAAAGACCTAGTTCATTTCAGGGAGTGAACAGTTCTGATCCGATCTCTGAAAAGAACAGTTTTGCCCATCTCTAATTCCCTGCTGCAGAGCCACATTCAGAGTCTGATCCAGTCCCGGAAAGTATCCTGTCACAAGTGGAGCACTTTTGGGATACTTCTGTGGGAGGTTCTGGGTTTGGGGGGATACTTCCAGCCTTGCCTCTCAATCCTTCTTGAAAAACCTTAATCCTATTCCCAACATCACCACAGCTGAAGCCCAGGCTATCCGTGATCTGAAGGCTGACCAATCCATCGTCATTCTTCCGACGGACAAGGGTTCCACGACCGTGGTACTTGATCGTCGGGATTATGAGGCTGAGGGACTGCGTCAACTTTCAGACAACACTACATACAAAGTTTGCCAAGGTAATCCCATTCCTGATGTCCAGGTGGAGCTTCAAGGAATCCTCAGAACCTTAGGCCCCCTACAAAACCTTTCACCTGACTCCATCAACCTCCTGACCCCAACAACACTCCGTACCCCTACCTTCTACCTACTTCCTAAAATTCACAAACCCAATCATCCCGGCCGCCCCATTGTAGCTGGTTACCAAGGCCCCGCAGAACGTATCTCTGCCTACGTAGATCAACACCTTCAACCCGTTACATCCACTTTCTCGAACACCTGGAATCCTTACCCAATCTGTTACCCCCGGAAACCATCCTTGTAACCATTGATGCCACTTCCTTATACACAATTATCCCGTATACACAATTATCCCGCATGTCCAGGGTCTCGCTGCGATGGAGGACTTCCTTTCACGCCGATCACCTGCCACCCTACCAAAACCTCTTTCCTCATTACCTCAGCCAGCTTCATCCTAACTCACAACTTCTTCACTTTCGAAGGCCAAACATACCAACAATTAAAGGGAACAGCCATGGGTACCAGGATGGCCCCCTCGTACGTCAACTTATTTATGGGTCCCTTGGAGGAAGCCGCCTTGGTTACCCAGGTACAGATGTATTGACGACATCTTCATGATCTGGACTCACAGTGAAGAAGAACTCCAGAATTTCCTCTCCAACCTCAACTCCTTTGGCTCCATCAGATTCCCCTGGTCCTACTCCAAATCCTATGCCACTTTCCTCGACGTTGGCCTCCCATCTGTCAAATAGCCAGCTTCACACATCTGTCCACATCAAACCCACCAACAAGCACCAGTACCTCCATTATGACAGCTGCCACCCATTTCATATCAAACAGTCCCTTCCCTACAGCCTAGGTCTTCGTGGCAAACGAATCTGCTCCAGTCCTGAATCCCTGAACCACTACACCAACAACCTGGAAACAGCTTTCGCATCCCGCAACTACCCTCCTGACCTGGTACAGAAGCAAATAACCAGAGCCACTTCCTCATCTCCTCAAACCCAGAACCTCCCACAACCTCCCACAGAAGAATCCCAAAAGTGCCCCACTTGTGACAGGATACTTTCCGGGACTGGATCAGACTCTGAATGTGGCTCTCCAGCAGGGATACGACTTCCTCAAATCATTCACGAAATCCTCCCCACTCCACCAAGAGTGTCTTTCCACCGCCCACCTAACCCTCGTAACCTCTTGGTCCATCCCTATGAAATCCCCAAACGACCTTCCCTACCTTTTGGCTCCTATGCTCGTAACCACCCCCGGTGTAAAACCTGTCCCAAGCACCCTCCCACCACCAGCTACTCCAGTCCTGTAACCTGGAAGGAGTACACGATCAAAGGCAGAGGCACGTGTGACAGCACCCATGTGATTTACCAACTGACCTGCCTACACTGTGAAGCTTTCTATGTGGGAATAACCAGCAACAAACTGTCCATTCGCATGAATGGACACAGGCAGACAGTGTTTGTTGGTAATGAGGATCACCCTGTGGCTAAATATGCCTTGGTGCACGGCCAGCACATCTTGGCACAGTATTACACTGTCCGGGTTATCTGGATACTTCCCACTGGCACCAACCTATCAGAACTCCAGCGATGGGAACTTGCCCTTCAGTATATCCTCTCTTCTCGTTATCTGCCAGGCCTCAATCTCCGCTAATTTCTAATTTCAATTTGCCGCCACTCATACCTCACCTGTCTTTCAACAACATCTTTGCCTCTGTACTTCCGCCTCGACTGACATCTCTACCCGAACTCTTTGCCTTTACACATGTCTGCTTGTGTCTGTTATGTGTGTACGGATGTGTGTGCGCGCGCTTTTATACCTGTCCCTTTTTCCCCCCAAAGTAAGTCTTTCCGCTCCCGGGATTGGAATGACTCCTTACCCTCTCCCTTAAAACCCACATCCTTTCGTCTTTCCCTCTCCTTCCCTCTTTTCTGATGAAGCAACCGTGGGTTGCGAAAGCTTGAAATTTGTGTGTGTGTGTGTGTGTGTGTGTGTGTGTGTTTGTTATTACAAAACCAGGACGCTATGTTTTGGTGTATCTTATTTTAATTAAAAAAGGATAGTTGGAAGAAACGGAAAAGCAAGAAAGAAAAATTTTCAGGGAGATGTAGGATCCCAGAAGACTAGCAAAGGGAGTCGAGGAGCTCTTATGAGTACAGTGAAAAAAATCACAGACACAGTGCAGAAACAACAGTCAAAATTTTACCTACGAAGAATGGACAAAAACTGACTGAGCACAAAGGTCTCTGATTACATCACATTGTTAAAGTCCACTTCTAAGTGGGTAGAAGAGGTCAAAAGAGATGCACGAGAAACTGCTGTTACACTACAGCAGAGTCAAAACAGAGAATAGCTGAGAAGCACAGTCAACAGCATAAAATCATTTGAAGAGAAACCACTAAATAAGAGGTCCACAAATTACACTGAAGAGGAGAGGGAAAGAAAAAAAAGTGAAACAATGAAGAGGTGATGGAAAGAGAGGAAAAGAAAGCCGAGAAGCTCCAAGTTCTACACGGTCCGCAAATAGCCAAATTCAGAACGAAAACAAAACACTGTTAAAACTCTGGAAATAAGATATTTTATTTTTTTATTTTTGTACCTAATTTTTGTTTATAGTAAATACTGATGTCTTTACAAAATTAGCAATTAAAAAGAAAAAGACATTTTATACAAAAATAATTAAAATTTCCATTTGATGAGAAATATAGAATTTTAGTAAAAAAAAAAAAAAGTTGCTACTAGCAAGATTTAAACTGGTACTTTTACAATTACGAGACACTTACACTATGTACTCAGCTACCGACAGCTGTGTTAATGAGCTCGAAATGTTTTGTGCATAACAATACTCAGAAATCTCCTAATCTCCAATGGATTTTTTTAGTATTTGTGAGAACTGTGTCACAGTGTTTTAGAAAACATGAAAGGTCACTGAGCTTCAAATTCTATTTGTTTGAAGAAAATTAAAGAGGATCAGTCCTTAATATCACCTCATCAGATTGATATTCACAAGAAACAATCTTGCACATACTGGTAACTACAATTAATAGACAACAAATTGTCTCAATACACTGACAGATATAGATATTTACACGGACCAGAATTGTTTTAGCGGGGAGTAGACCTCGATTGAACAGATCGAGCTCTCTAAGGGATTCTACAACTGAAGTAACTATAAATCATTCCATTCCCCCGAAGCAGGCACCTGTCATGTCCACTGGTGTGCAAAACTTACGGACGAAGGTAACCTTCACACAATGTGTGTCTGCTGAGTAACAGCTTGATGAAACTTGGACCATACATAGAAAGAACTGATACAGTATAGTACAGACAGTAACTGAAAGAAATATGTAATAAGATGAACAGAAATGACACTTTTATTTGAAGACAATAATTACGCCAATGTCACCATGACTTATGACGGTACTCTGAAAATTACAAAAGGCAGGACAAGATTCTTAATAGGGTGTGCAATCATCATGCTCTGCAACTTACTACCATGCTGGTAAGGAGTTCTTGTGGGAGGGAGTTCCATTCCTCCACCAGTGCAGTTGACAACTGCCAAATGGCCGTCAGTGTATACGGACATGCTGGAATACATCTCCCCACCACATCCCTAATGATCTCGACAGGATTTACATCGGGTGGCATGGGCAGGCCAGTCCGTTCGCCACATATCCTCTCATCATTCCAATAACTCCGTTGTTTGATGCAGTCGCACATTGTCATCCATAAAAATGAATCTGGGGCCGAATGCACCCCTGAAAAGACGCACGTGGAGAACAATAATGTCTCTCAATAATGTCAACCAGTAAGTACACCATGTTCACAGATTTGGTGGTCCGGGCACTAATGCAACATTATGCCCCACACACCGTAACACCAAGATCACTAAAATAATAAAGTTTGACAATGTTCCTGGGTGCATTACGTGTTCCTACCTCTCACAATCTGAGGGTATGTCTCGAATCACTATTCGGACTGAATATGCTCTCATCTGAGAAAAGCGCGCGACTTCACTCCTCACTGGTCCAGTCTCTATACTCACAGCACCATTGCAAATGGTGCTGCTGACATGTCACTATCAACGGAACACCACTTACTAGTTGCTGGTCAAAGACACAACACACACCATCACCATCCCACCGTGGGGTGTGTGACTGCGAGCCTTGCAGTCCTGTTAAATGTGGTTTCCTTCTTATCCACTGCTCAATGTAGCGGTCATCTGCTGCTGTAGTCGACTGTAGTCGGCAACCTCCTCTCCTTCATGCAGCAGTGCCTGTGGTTCAAAATGCTTCCCGTGCATGCTATACAATCCTTCGAGCAATACCAAACTCCTGGGCTACGCTTGTCACATGCCATCCTCCTCCCAATTTCCCAATCATTGTCCCCTCTGTGTGAAGTCATCCAAATTTTATTTCTGAGCCACTCGCTAAGTGACACGCGCAGTCTTTTCCAATTCCTTCAGCTGTCTCGCATTGTGGAGCCAGCCTCATTTGGCGCCACAGCACGGTGACCTGACACCATGTAAAGTGCAGCAGTCTCTGCTCGATTGAGAACTGTCTGGCGACATGCTCCAACACTTCCATTCACTTCCACTGAGTGGTTAATATGTTACATTACTTTATCTAATTCATTCATAAGTTTTGCACAGGAGTGTATTACGGTCTGCACACTGTCAACTAATGATAACATATAGTTGGGTACAAAAGTCAGCTCTATTTGTAATTACTTTCCCAGTCTTTTACCACTCCCATTTTCCTTTCTTTTCAAGCAGGGACAGGCTAAGAAGACAAAGCCATCAACAAACCTATTTCCATGGCCTGAGGCTGAAAATTATGACAAAGAAATTTCATTACATGACAGTTGCCATGTTCCCCCTAATCAATATACCGAGTCTGAATAAATATATGCAACACATTACCTGATACACAACTGCAGAGCCTTTTATAATTTTTCCTCATTACTAAAACTCTTAAATGACAAAAAAGTTTATGGATTTGTGGAAACAGTGACGGAAAATGGAAAATAGAAAAACATTTGACTTTCAAGTATTAAAAGTAATGTGAAAACAAAGGGGGAAAAAAGAAAGGAAGATGGAGTAGGCATAAGCAGAAACTCAAATTATATTGAGCCTACCAATACATGTAAGTGGATTGCACTAAAGTACAATAACAAAGGAAGAGAGTGACTAACAATGCACCAGAATTGACTTCTCAACAACTGGCGATTCACTAACACACACAAGCTTTTGGCCACAGCCTTCATCAGAAAAAGAAACACACACCAATAATTCATACACACAAGCACATCTCACACACACATGACCACCAACTCCAGCAACTCAGACCAGAAATGAATGGAAGTAGCAATCTGGAGGGGCAGAGAAGTGGGAGAGAGAGAGCAGTGTACAGGTGGGGGGGGGGGGGGGGGGGGTGCACTGTCCTGCAGTATGTTCAGGGACTAGAATTCCAACAGGTGCAGCATCAAGAGGTTCTGGGGCAGGGAGGTGGGGAAAAGCAGAGGAGCGAGGAAATACGGGTGGGTGCGTTGGTAGAGGGCATCATACAAAAAGGGTTGAAGAAGAGAAGTTGTGGGTTGACGACGAGAATGGGGAGGAGGTGACAGAACAGAGTGGGTGGAAACTGTTGGGTGGAAGGTGTGGGGACATTATGTTACCGCAGATTGAGGTAGAGATAATTACAGGAGTGGAGAATGTCTTGTACGGATAACTCCCATCATAAAAGCTGGTGGTGGAGGGGAGGATCCAGATGGCTCGGGTAATCAAACAGTCATGGAAATCAACCATGTTATGTTCAGCTGCATGTTGTCCCATAGGGTGGTCTACTTTCCATTTGGCCAGTTTGGCGGTGGCCCTTCATCCTGGTGGACAGCTCGTTGGTAGTCATTCATACCAAACAAAGCTGGTATATGACATGGCTGCTTTAATATGTGACGCTTCAACGTGGTAAGATAAGCCTATGACAGGACTGGAATAGGAAGTGTTGGGTGGGTGGATTTGGCAGGTCTTGCACCTGGGTCCTCCAAAGGGACATCATCCCCATGGCAAGGCATCGGGATTGGAAACGGCACAGGAAAAGACTAGGATGTAATGGAAGTTCGATAGGCTATGGAACACCACTGTTGGAGGGGTGGGCAGGATCTTGGGTAAGATGTCCCTCATATCAGGAAATGATGATAGATAATCAAAATCCTGACAAAGTATGTGGTTGATTTGTTCCAGTCCCGGGTGATACTAGATGATGCAGGAGGCACTCCCTTGTGGCTGGTTCTTGGGGATGGGAGGAGGACTGGAGTTGTGAGGGAAATGGCACAGGAGATCTGTTTGTAGACTAGGTCTGAGGGACTGTGACAGTCTGTGAAAGCCTTGGTGAAACCCTCAGCATCCTGGGCAAGGAAATTCTTGTCACTGCAGATGTGCCATCCCCACATGGCCAGGATGTATCTACATGTACATCAATATAGATACTCCGCAAACTACATTACAGTGTGTGACGGAGAGTGCCCTGCCCCACTGCTAGTCATTACCTTTTCTGTTCCAGTTGGAAGTAGAGTGAGGAAAAACCACTGCCTATACGCCTGTGTATAAGCCCTAATTTCTCATATCTTATCCTCATGATCCTTACGCACATGAATGTTGGAGATAGAAGAATTGTTTGCCAGTCAGCTTCAAATGATGGTTATCTAAATTTCCTCAATAGTGTTCCTCAAACAGAATGTCGTCTTTCTCCTGGCATTCCCATTTGAGTTCCCAAGGCATTTCCGTAACACTTGTGTGTTGTTCTAACCTACCTGTAACAAATCTAGCAGTGTGCCTCTGACCTGCTTCTTTGTCTCCCTTTAATCTGACCTGGTGTGGACCTTAAACACTCAGTCATACCAGTATCGTATATGTGGTCTCCATTACAGATGAACCACACTTTCCCAAAATTCTCCCAATAAACTGAGATCAGCCATTCATCTTCCCTACCACAGCCCTCATACGGGATGGATTTTTGGTGTGAAAGAGAGATAGCTGTTGAAATTTGTAGCACAGCCATGGGCATCCACATGGCCCCTCCTATGCCAACCTATTTATGGGCCATCTAGAGACATTCCTAGCCTACCAAAATGCCAAACCTCTAGTCTAGTCCAGGTTAGTTGATGACATCTTCATGATCAGGACTCAGGTCCAAGACACACTATTTTCATTCCTTCATTACCTCAAAACCACCTCTCCCATTCAGTTCACATGGTCCTCCTCAACCCACATGACACCTTCCTAGACATTGAGCACCTCCTTTCTAATGACTCCATCCACACCTCTGTCCATATCAAACACACAAACCACCAACAGTACTGCATTTTGATAGCTGTTATCCCTTCCATACCCATACAGCCTGGCTGTTGTGATAAGAACTCCCTTGCCCAGTTTGCTGAGAGTCTCCTCAAGGCCTTCACAATTCACAGACAGGAAGTGTCCCACAGACCTAATCCAAAAACAGATCTCCCTCAATTCTCCCACCACTTCCAAGAACCATCCACAAATGAGTGCTCCCTTTGTCTCACAATATTACTTTGGACTGGAAAAACAGAACCACATCCTTCACCAGGACTTTGAATACCTGATATCAAGTGGTGACAAAAGATACTTGCCACTCGTTCTAAACTGATGTTCCACAGCCCACCCAATGTCCACAACATCCTAGTCCACCCGTATGCCATTCCCAATCCCAACCCCAACCCTTTGCCACAAGGATCATATCCCTGAGGAAGACCCAGGTGCAAGACCTGCCCAATTCATCCACACAGCACTTTCTATTCCAGTTCTGTCACAGGTTTATCCTACACCATCAGAAGCTGGGCCACCTCTGAAAACAGTCATGTCATATAACAGTTCCGCAAGCAATCATTGTACAGGTTTTCATGTCAGTATAACTACCTACAAGCTGTCTACCAGGAAGAACAGCCACCAGAAAACAGTAGCCAGGAGCAAAGTGGACCACCCTGTGGTACAACATGCTGCTGAACATAACATGGTTAATTTCAATGGTTGCTTCACTACCCGAGCTATCTGGATCCTCCCCGCCACCACCAGATTTCATGAACTGCACAAATGAGATTTATGCTTATGAGACAGTCTCTGGTCCCCACCCATCTTTGCCGACTCCTCTGCTTTTTCACTCCATTTTCCCCACTTACCTGCCCCACAACCTCCTGTCGCTGCACCTGTTGGCATTCTAGTCCCTGAGCATTCTGCCAAACAGCGCCCCTACCCCCCTCCCTCGCCAACCCATACACTGCTGCCCCTTCCACTTCCCCGCCCCTCCAGATTGCTACTTCCATTCCATGTGACAGTTGCATTCCGGTCCGAGCTGCTGCAGTTAGGGCTATGTGTGCTTGAGGTGTGCTTATTTGTGTAAATGAATGGTGTGTATTTCTTTTTCTAACGAAGTCTGTGGCCGAAAGCTTGTGTGTGTGTGTGTGTGTGTGTGTGTGTGTGTGTGTGTGTGTGTGTGTGTGTGTGTGTGTGTTAATTGTGCATCTCTGCAACTTATCATGTCATCATTCCAGAATGTAGTAATCTATCTCTTCCTTATTTTTTGAAAGTCCAGTAATCCATCTTTTCCTACATTTCTGATATTCCAACTGGGAATTTCCATTGTTCAAATGTTAAAATAGATATCCCTGGGTGAATAAGTATGCGTCAATTACATGATCACTTCAAAAATGGGCAGACAACAAAATAACATGAACTTCCACAGGTAAATTGCAATGACAACAAAAGTGTTTCCATTGTTGTAAGGACAAACTCTTACATCTTAAATGGAGTGCAAAATCTGATCTGTATGGCAAAAAATTTGTACATTGCATAAGAGTTAACTGTAATTGGTATACTGCACAGAAGATTGATGAGTAAAAAGTTAGTGGAATATAAAACAATGGAAAATCCAAGATGGAATAATGACAATATTATGAAAAGGATACATTGCTGTTCACCATACAGAAGAGATGCTGAGTTGCAGACAGACACCCAGAAAGATTGCTTTAAGGGTGGGATTTTGGCCAAAAGGTCGCCTTGTAACGTATAAAACACACACACACACACACACACACACACACACATTCACAATATACACACATGTGACCACCGTTTCTGACCACTGAGCTCAAACTGCAAACAACTGCACTTGATCGATGAAGCAACCTTGCGTGGGTAGTTGGGGTAAGCAGGAGGCTGGGGTGGGAAGGGGGAGGGATAGCAGGGTAGAGGCTGGGACGACATAGTGCTGATTGAGGAAGAAGCATTCAAGGACGTGGTGACGACAGCATATGACTGTTAGGTGCAGTTGCAAGGTTTGAGGACGGGGAAAATGGAAAAGGGGAGCAGGAGAGGAGGAGAAAAGGACTGGTGGGTGTGTTGGAGGAACAGAAGGCCATATAGTGCTGGAGGGGGAGCAGGAAAGGGGATAGCTGAGTGAAGGACAGGGACTAGTGAAGGCTGTGGACAGGGAAGGGGGGGTTCTGCGAATGTGAGATATGTTGCGTGGAGAGTTCCGACCCACAGAACTCAGAAAAGCTGGTGTTGCTAGGAAGGATCCAGATGGCACAGGCTGCAATATATCTTACGTTCCTGTAACCCATCTTCCACTCTTCACCCCCCCCCCCTCCGCCCCATGGTCCCTGTTATTCACACACCTATCCCATTCCTTGCTCCCACTCCAGCATTACATAGCCTTCTATCCCTCCAACGCACACACTAGTCTGTCTCTTTCTTTCCCCTCATCTACCTCTCTTTTACACTCCCCCCCACCTAAAACCTCCCCACTATGCCTAGCAGCCCTACTCTGTCCCCAACATGTCACTGTATATTCCCACAAGCATCACTACACCCTCCCAACCCCAAACTCTTCCTTACATTCACCACTCAAATTCCTTTGCCTAGCAGGTACAGTTGCTCAACAGTCCAGCCTCAGTTACCTGAGAGAGTGGTCATGTGTGTGCAAGTTGTGCTTACATGAATGTGAGTTTGGTTTCTATGATAGAAGCAGTCCTCTTAGCCAAGAGCTCACATGTACAGCAGTCTTTTTGCGTGCCTGTCTGTGACTCAGTATCTCCTTATATAGTGAGTATCAATCTATCCTTTTCATAATACTACCAGTGGAATGTAAAGTAAGATAGAATTTTGGTTGTATTAATGAAGAACACTTATCTGGAAATTGCTGTGAAGAGTTGAGGCAAAATATTGTAATTTTATCTGTATACAGAATTCCAGGTGTGGAAATAATGGAACCACTTTCATCAAAATTCCAGTGGCTATTGCAGAAACTTAAAACATAAGCCAATGAAAGAGTCATAATAGTTACTGATTCCAACACAGATTTAGTTATTGAAGTCAATAGTGTGGTGTCACTGCCAGACACCACACTTGCTAGGTGGTAGCCTTTAAATCGGCCGCGGTCCGGTAGTATACGTCGGGCCTGCGTGTCGCCACTGTCAGTGATTGCACACCGGGCGCCGCCACACGGCAGGTCTAGAGAGACGTCCTAGCACTCGCCCCAGTTGTACAGCCGACTTTGCTAGCAATGGTTCACTGACAAATTACGCTCTCATTAGCCGAGACAATAGTTAGCATAGCCTTCAGCTACGTCATTTGCTACGACCTAGCAAGGCGCCATTATCAATTGCTATTTATCTTGTGATGCATGTACCGTCAGACCGATGTTCACAAATTATGGATTAAAGTTAAGTATTCCAACAGCTACGTACTTTATTTGCTAGACTCAAATCCTTTAACTGCTCCAGACCTCACGCCAGCCTGCGTGAGCTTGAACGCGTGCCTTTCGGCTTCACCTCCTAGTGGCTTGGCTGTCTTGCCAAGTCACAACAAATAGCTCGGCAAAATTCATCGACTATTCAAAAATTGAGTTTTTATGCTAATTTCACTGATTTTACTCGAGTAAACAAACCATCAACAATATATAAAGAAAATATTTTAACAAATGTTACTTATACCGAGAAAAATAATTTTTGTTTAGATTTAGGACTGCCTGATCATTGTGCCTATTTATGGAGTGACCAACAATGGAACCTTGCTTTAAAAAAAAAAAAAAAGCCAGCACCAAATGGCAGTTTTACAAAAAAATATGAACTTATTCCATCACAGGTAAAATAACAGACTGTACTACAGAACACAGTACAGTATTTGAAATTTTGTCTAAATTCTTGGAAAACTTCCAGCTCACTTTTTAATGATGCTTCCCCTCTTGCTGTACAGCATAAAGAAGTAGCAAATGAAGTAAAGAGGGTTGCTGAAGGAATAAAAACATTAACTGTTAGAAAAGACAGCGACACAGGGAACTAAAACACAGCTAAAGTCCCAACTTTGTTGTCTATATAAAAGCTACAAAAATATTTTCAGAAAGGCACAAAAGAACCGGCAAATAATACATTTCTCTTGGGTAGTAAGAACAAATCAAAGACATTTTAGTCAGCGATCAAAGCTGAAACATGCACTATAGCTAGAGGTCCCAATATTTCCAAAATCAAGACAAAGGGCCAAACTCTTAAAATCATGCTCAAATTTCAGCACTGTTTAATGAATTCTTTACAAATGTAAAAAAAAATCAAATATTAATGTACAAGATTACACAGATAAGGTTAATTTCTTTGGCACTGAGCAATTTTCTCTCAGGAAATTCAGCAAAATTACTACGAAAGATGTAAATAATATGATACTGTCACTAAAAAGAAAGATCAGCAGGTGGGATGGAATAACAACAAAAGTGTTACACACAGTCTCTAAAATAATCTGCACAACCACTATCTGCAATAGTTAATAAGTCTTTGATGTTGTTTTATAGATACTCTGAATTATGAAATAGTTAAATCACTACTCAAAAACAGCACAAAAGAATTTATGAGAAACTATCACCCAATACCTTTACTTCCACCACCATCAAAAATATTTGAAAAGGGACTCACAATATAAACTCAAAATTTCACACAAAAATTTAAAAAAAAAATTCAAATAATCAGTATGGGTTTCAAAAAGGCAATAGCACAATACCTGCTATCAACCACTTTGTAGACAAAATTAGCTCCTCTCGAGACAACTGCCTACATGGCACAAAAAATTCTTGTGACCTACTGACAGCCTTCGATAGTGTGAACCACTGCTTGCTACTCTCTAAACTCGAAAAAATAAGGCATTAGGGGCACTCTAATAGAACAGTTTAGGTCCCACCTAACAAACTGAAGACAAGAAGTGGTTATAACATCAGGGAGTGGGAACTGTGGTTCAGAATGCAAAACCATTTCATTTCACAAAGAATTCCTTAAAGCTCAGTTATATCTCCCATTTTTTTTCCTTAATATTGACTGTCACACAGTTTTATTAGCAAATGACGAATCTGAAATCACTGACACTAATAGTATGTACCAAAGTCCCCAAACTATCTTAAATACTCGAGAAAAATTAGGGAACTGCTTTAATCTAAATTACTTCAAATTAAACATCGAAAAAACTAAGTTACGACAGTTTAAAAAAAAACCAAGTCAAGTTAAATGATGTTCAAATTCACCACAAAAACAACGATTTAAAAAACTGAACTCCAACCGAACAGGTCACGAAGACCCTACAGTACCGATCGGATGGCATGTTATCCTCAGCCCACAGGCGTCACTGGATACGGATATGGAGGGGCATGTGGTCAGCATACCACTCTCCCGGCCGTATGTCAATTTACGAGACCCAAGTGATAGCCCAAGCCTACAGAGCTTAACTTTGGTGACCTGACGGGGACCTGTGTTACCACTTTGGCAAGGCCATTACAAAAACCAGGAAGCAAAATGGTCATGAAAATCCTAGGAATGCACCTGGAGAAAAATATGTCACAGGCCTCGCATATACAACACTTCACAAATAAATTAAATAGCCCAGCATTTGTAATGATGATGATATACAATACTATCAGCAAGAACGTAAGGAAAGGACACCCATAAAGTTCAAGATGGGCAGCTCATTTTGTACTATGATGAAATAGCAGAGAGAGTGTCATAGATATGATACACGAATTTGGGTGTCAATCGTTAAAACTACGGAATTTTTCATTGTGGCAACATCTTTTCACTAAAGATCAATCACCAATTTTATCTTCCAAATGTGAAACTATTTTGTTGACACCAACCTGCATAGGGAGAAATGTTCATCCTAATAAAATAAGAGAAATCAGAGCTTGCAGAAAAAAATGTAAGTATTCATTTTTCCTGCACACTGTTCGAGAGCAGGACACTAGAGAAATAGTATGAAAGTGGTTTGATGAATCCTCTGTCAGGCACACGAGTGTCAATTGCCAAGTAGTCTTGTAAATGTAAGTAATATATTACATGTACTTTGCATCTGTAATAAGATATGGAATTAAACTTCGGCATAGCTCAAACTTTTCTTTCTTCTTCTTTTTTTTTTGGTCATCAGTCTACTGACTGATTTGATGCGGCCCAATACGAATTCCTTTCCTGTGCTAACCTCTTCATCTCAGAGTAGCACTTGCAACCTACATCCTCAATTATTTGCTTGACGTATTCCAATCTCTGTCTTCCTCTACAGTTTTTGCCCTCTACAGCTCCCTCTAGTACCATGGAAGTCATTCCTTCATGTCTTAGCAGATGTCCTATCATCCTGTCCCTTCTCCTTATCAGAGTTTTCCACATATTCCTTTCCTCTCCGATTCTGCGTAGAACCTCTTCATTCCTTACCTTATCAGTCCACCTAATTTTCAACATTCGTCTATAGCACCACATCTCAAATGCTTCGATTCTCTTCTGTTCTGGTTTTCCCACAGTCCATGTTTCACTACCATACAATGCTGTACTCCAGACATACATCCTCAGAAATTTCTTCCTCTAAGGCCGGTATTTGATATTAGTAGACTTCTCTTGGCCAGAAATGCCTTTTTTGCCATAGCGAGTCTGCTTTTGATGTCCTCCTTGCTCCGTCCGTCATTGGTTATTTTACTGCCTAGGTAGCAGAATTCCTTAACTTCATTGACTTCGTGACCATCAATCCTGATGTTAAGTTTCTCGCTGTTCTCATTTCTACTACTTCTCATTACCTTCATCTTTCTCCGATTTACTCTCAAACCATACTGTGTACTCATTAGACTGTTCATTCCGTTCAGCAGATCATTTAATTCTTCTTCACTTTCACTCAGGATAGCAATGTCATCAGCGAATCGCATCATTGATATCCTATCGCCTTGCATTTTAATTCCACTCCTGAACTTTTCTTTTATTTACATAATTGCTTCCTCGATGTACAGATTGAAGAGTAGGGGGCGAAAGGCTACAGCCTTGTCTTGCACCCTTCTTAATACGAGCACTTCGTTCTTGATCATCCACTCTTCTTATTCCCTCTTGGTTGTTGTACATATTGCATATGGCCCATCTCTCCCTATAGCTTACCCCTACTTTTTTCAGAATCTCGAACAGCTTGCACCATTTTATATTGTCGAACGCTGTTTCCAGGTCGACAAATCCTAAGAAAGTGTCTAGATTTTTCTTTAGCCTTGGTTCCATTATTAGCCGTAACATCAGAAATGCCTCTCTCGTCCCTTTACTTTTCCTAAAGCCAAACTGATCGTCACCTAGCGCATTCTCAATTTTCTTTTCCATTCTTCAAACAATATGTCTGTAATATTAAGACATCAAAAAAACCATCATCAGAAATACCCAAAACATGAAGTGAAGAAAACCGAGTTGCACTCCTAAAAAAAATCCAAGTATATTAAGGGTTCCATCACAGTACATCTGCAATCTTATTACCTTTGTACACAGTAAGCAAAATTTATTTGTAGTGAATCAATTTCAACTTGTATATGATGCCAGGAATCAAAGTGTATTCTTTGTAGATCATTTTGCATCTAAACTTTTTACCCACAGGCTACAGTGTTGTTAATGGCAGATCATAACACACAAATGAAAGAGTAAGTTAAATGCACTGCTCTGTTCTTAAATGCTGACAGAAAAGAAAGAAACAGAAAGTGGATGCCAGATCTCAACAAAAGGCACAGGCCTGCTATTGTATTACTGACAGCTGTGTAAGCACTGAACAGTGAGATACTTCTTTCCTGAGATAGGTGTAAAGATATCAATCGTGCAGCAGTTTCTTACCTCCTATGCATCAAATCAGGTCATTTTGTTGACATATACATATTTCACACTTATCTCAAGATACACCGATTCTACTGTCTCAATGTTTTTTACCCATTTTATGCGCCTTATAAATACTGGAGGGAAAAGTTTGCAGGGACTCAGTTACAGTAACTTAGAAGATCTGTAAGTGGAAAAAAATGTAAATTGGCATCAATCATAACAGTTTTATTTTGAAGACGATAAATTTTGACGGTGAAACCACAGACAGTAACAATAAGTAGTGGTGGTTGCTTCACAAAGAAACATTTTATGTACTGTGACACACATTTGCAACATCTACACCACAATGCAGTACACGTAGTGTTCTTACAGCACTGAAAGCATCTTCTACATCTTCAAACTATCTGCTGTGTCATAACTGTAGAAGCCATGGCAACTCAGTCAATTATTGCCAGTGGACACACAAAATATCTTTAAAGTCACATCACATGCTGCTGTGAGAAATGGCCAATGCTCATCCCTCTAAACTACAAAATATGAATGTAAATGAAGTGAAGTCGTACCTGTTTCTTCTTCCTGAAATGAAAATTCAGTCTCTGATCCAGGATCCGTATGGCGCTCTGGCAAATCAATCAACCTACAAATGTCATTTTTGAAGACCTTGGTTGGGATGGTGGCATCATCTGAAAAACATATAAATGGGAATAAAATTGTAACCGCTTCCTTTCACTTCACTGTGACGAGACTTTGAAGTGATAAGACAGTTCATAAATTGCTCTCAATAAAATGGTAAAGTAATCTCAAAGAGTAAATAAAATGAATGAATACTCCTGGGTAAAAAAAATAACCCACTAACTTTACAGAGCAGTCACACAAAAATAAGGCATAAATATAATCAAACTAAACTTTTGTGTAATCACCACAGAGTTCTTATTGAGCAAATTAACAATGAAGTCATAAAACTGGGTGACAAGCTTTTGAATTTATGGTGGATGAAGAGGAGGACTGGATGGAATCAAAAGGAAGGAGGAGACAAGTAAAAATGACCAAGAGTGATTTTGGTGCACTAAATGTTTTCAAAGCTAAGCCTTTTCCACGTGCCCGAAAAAGGGGAAGTTTAGAATCTGAGTTTTTTACACTTACGGGTGTGATATGGACTTCTAATCAAAAAACCAACTAAAGCTGTGAGTATCAGCCAACCACAGAGACACGCCATGTCTGGAATTTCTCTCTCTCTCTCTCTCTCTCTCTCTCTCTCTCTCTCTCTCTCTCTCTGTGTGTGTGTGTGTGTGTGTGTGTGTGTGTGTGTGTGTGTGTGTGTGAGAGAGAGAGAGAGAGAGAGAGAGAGAGAGAGAGAGAGAAATGTATTGTTATGGACTGGAGGGCGCACTCAAAATAAAAGGCAGCAGCAAAGAGAGAGGAAATATGTAGAGGGGCCGAAGCAGGCTTTTCAGCAGTGTCCGTTCCATTAGCCATCATGCTATATGAAGTCATTCTGCATAATTTAACAATTACCTACATACACTGTACCCATACTATAAATAAACTGCTTATCGACACATTTAAAAATTCATAATGATAAGTGCCACGCATAAAAGTTGTTCCACGTGGTTCGTGGTTCGTTTCTAAAGTTTATTTTACGTAAAAGCCCAGAAAATGAGATGAAGTTGTAGATTCTAAAACTGTGACACAGTGGCTTTGAAATCCATCTGAGAATGCTTTATAATATAGTTAATAACCCTGGGTTACCTCGTTTTGGTCATCTTGACAGAAACTTAAAATCCCTCAGGCTACGTAAGAAGAGACCCTCGAAAAAATAAAAACCAGTTTATATCCATTTCAGCATTGACAGTCACATGTGAGTGTGTCTGCTACTACATTTGAAGCCTTGTTGTCATGTTTTGGTTGAGGTGGTTGGCATTAGATACCACATTCACTGTGTGCAACTTTGGATACTAGACAACAAAATGCATGCTTTCAGACTCTCCCCTATACTGTTGTTAGGGCAATGCTTTCAAAAAAAAAACAAAAAAAAGGATTACTATAGTTATCCTGAGTCTGAAATTGAATTTAGCAGCTCAGAAAGTGAAGAAGAATGTGATCTTACGTCATCAGAGATGAACTGACAACATTTTGTCAGTTTAGCGACAAGTGCTCACCAATGGTACAAGATAAATACATACACTGTACTGCAATCAGCTCTTTCAGGATTTATATTCACAGGAAGCCATTGTGAAATACACAATTGGACTTCACAGATACAGAGAAACTAAACAATGACTTCAAGTTTCAGGATATTTTAGTCAAAGTCCAGTGCACGAGTATACCGGGATTTTATTGCTGGTGGTTTTCAAAATGTTGTAACTCATTGTTTTGAGTTTTGTAAGCTGGCTTTGTGTGTCTATATGTAATGTCACTCATTATAGGATGTTTTTCATTAATAAAATAAAATACTGTTGGAACATAATTTGAAAAGAAAAGTTACATTAACCAGTTCAATATGCAGAGTTTTTACACTACTGGCCATTAAAATTGCTACACCACGAAGATTACGTGCTACAGATGCGAAATTTAACCGACAGGAAGAAGATGCTGTGATATGCAAATGATTAGCTTTTCAGAGCATTCACACAAGGCTGGCGCCAGTGGCGACACCTACAACGTGCTGACATGAGGAAAGTTTCCAACCGATTTCTCATACACAAACAGCAGTTGACCGGCATTGCCTGGTGTAACATCGTTGTGATGCCTCATGTAAGGAGGAGAAATGCATACCATCATGTTTCCAACTCTGATAAAGGTCGGATTGTAGCCTATCATGATTGTGGTTTATCATATCGCGACATTGCTGCTCGAGTTGGTCGAGATCCAATGACTGTTAGAAGAATATGGAATCGGTGGGGTCAGGAGGGTAACAAGGAACGCCGTGCTGGATCCCAACGGCCTCGTATTACAGTCATCTTATCCGCATGGCTGTAACGGATCGTGCAGCCACGTCTTGATCCCTGCGTCAACAGATGGGGACGTTTGCAAGACAACAACCATCTGCACAAACAGT
The DNA here is from genome assembly GCF_021461385.2 of Schistocerca piceifrons. NCBI lineage: Eukaryota > Metazoa > Arthropoda > Insecta > Orthoptera > Acrididae > Schistocerca > Schistocerca piceifrons. The sequence continues at coordinate 157,995,518 of NC_060146.1, read as the reverse complement.
TCAACAACGTTTGTAGCAGCATGGACTCTCAGCTCGGTGACCATGGCTGCAGTTACCCTTGAGGCTGTATCACAGACAGGAGTGCCTGCGATGGTGTACTCAACGACGAACCTAGGTGCACGAATGGCAAAACGTCATTTTTTCAGATGAATCCAGGTTCTGTTTACAGCATCATGATGGTCGCATCCGTGTTTGGCGACATCGCGGTGAACACACATTGGAAGTGTGTAATCATCATCGCCATACTGGCGTATCACCGCACGTGATGGTATGGGGTTACACGTCTCGGTTGCCTCTTGTTCGCATTGACGGCATTTTGAACAGTGGATGTTACATTTCAGATGTGTTACGACCCGTGGCTCTACCCTTCGTTCGATCCCTGTGAAACCCTACATTTCAGCAGCAGGATAATGCACGACCACATGTTGCAGGTCCTGTACTGACCTTTCTGGATGCAGAAAATGTGCGACTGCTGCCCTTGCCAGCACATTCTCCAGATCTCTCACCAACTGAAAATGTCTGGTCAATGGTGGCCGAGCAACTGGCTTGTCACAATATGCCAGTCACTACTCTTGATGAACTGTGGTATCGTGTTGAAGCTGCATGGGCAGCTGTACCTGTACACACCATCCAAGCTCTGTTTGACTCAATGCACAAATGTATCAAGGCCGTTATTACAACCAGAGGTGGTTGTTCTGGGTACTGATTTCTCAGGATCTATGCACCCAAATTGCGTGAAAATGTAATCACATGTCAATTCTAGTATAATATATGTGTCCAATGAATACCCGTTTATCATCTGCATTTCTTCTTGGTGTAGCAATTTTGATGGCCAGTAGTGTATATAAACAAGAAGAAAGAAATGAATATTGCAGAAAAAATAAAAAAACCAACATTGCCATCTTTTGACTGCAATACCAATTATTTGTATTTTTAGTCAAAAGGCAAGCACGGTGCCATTTGCAATTTTTTACATGACTCTGAACCCCAGTAACAAGAACACTGTTGTGCTCTTTTGATACAGCTGTCTGTACTGTCCCAAGGCCCTTCACCTATGCACAGCCAGTTATACATTTGAGCCTGCTTACCATAATCAAGCTTTTGCCTTGCTCTTTATTCTTGCAGCCAATTATTTTAAACCTATACCGACATGTTCCTTCTTATAAAGTGACAAAGCATATTGCTCTTACTACAGAAGGATCACACTGTTGAATGTAGTATACAAATTTTATCCGGAATTCTATACTATAGAATAGTGCCTAATATGGAAGTCATATTGGGTGATCATCAGTGAGGCTTTAGGCATAACAGATCAGCTGTGGACCAGATATTCATACTGAAACAAATACAGGAGAAAAAACATATGAATATAATGTAGAAGTCAACATTATCTACATGGATTTTGAGAAGGCTGTGACTGTGAGAGCTAGGTCATTATGTGTGTTATGAATAAGCTACATATTTGTCTCTTAGTAGTTGAGAAATTCCCGACTGGACAAAATCATCTTCAATCTCAATTTAATCAGTATTCCACCAACCGGGAGTTACAGTTGGATTTTATTACATGTTGGCCACACATCAGACAAGAGATTAACAATTAGCACGCGTTTTTATCTTTGACTTCCATTCGGTTCAAACACTGACAGTTCACCAATTAAAATAAAATTGCTACAACAAAAAGTTATGTACACAGTAAAGCCCCATTTTTAAGTTCAGCATTTTATGTTTCCCAATTTTACCAGTCATTTTTGTCAGTCCTGACAGAAGTTCTATGCTCTCAATACAATACTTTCCTGTCATTAACGGTTCTATATTATTTTATGTTGACATTATCACGATCTTTACAATTTCATATAGATTTTTGCAAAAAGTGCAATTTATTTCTGTTAAAAGTCAGCCTTTTTATTGTAGGTTCGCAGTGTTTGGAACATTGGTAAACTATGCTAATAATGATGTGACAATAATGACTTTGGTAGCAACCTTCCTTCTGCTCAATGTGTTGTGTTACAACAGCTTTAATTTGAAGACAGCCATCTCTATAATGGGCTTTCACGAATCACTGTTACTTCCACGTCCAAAATGCTAATCCATACTACATACACGGTCTTAGGTTGGTACAAGCTAATAACAGGCGTAAACATTCCTCCTCACGAAGCTCTGTAACATGACAATTACAGCCCTCTTTCTCACCCAGGTCATCCTTGAACCAAGTGACCATCTTGTCAACACCAAGTTGTAGATTTCATGCCTATAGTTCTATGTTTACGCAGACTGACAACTGTAGTGTTTTAACCAATATAGAGTTTCAAATTTTATTAACCATAATTTTGTAATGATATCAATAATAAGTCTGACATTAGACCATAAATCTCTCTTTAATGTGGTTTCACAAAAGAGTACAGCCAATTTCTGTTAGAAAGAAATTGTATCAGATTTTTTTGAAGGAAAAATTTAAATTGTTTTAATTTTGTATTTTGAGCAATATAGAGAGAATGACAGTAAGAGTAATTTGTTCATTTTTGCTTGTTGTGTTTCCAATGTTTTCCTGAATTTCACACTTTCCTGCATTTTACACTTTTTTGGGTCAGTCCACTGAATAAATATATATATATATATATATATATATATATATATATATATATATATATATATATATATATATATATATATATAATGGAAGGAAACATTCCACGTGGGAAAAATTATATATAAATACAAAGATGAGGTGACTTACCGAACAAAAACGCTGGCAGGTCGATAGACACACAAACAAACACAAACATACACACAAAATTCAAGCTTTCGCAACAAATTGTTGCCTCATCAGGAAAGAGGGAAGGAGAGGGGAAGACGAAAGGAAGTGGGTTTTAAAGGAGAGGGTAAGGAGTCATTCCAATCCCGGGAGCGGAAAGACTTACCTTAGGGGGAAAAAAGGACAGGTATACACTCGCATACACACACACATATCCATCCACACATACACAGACACAAGCAGACATTTGTAAAGGCAAAGAGTTTGGGCAGAGATGTCAGTCGGGGCAGATGTACAGAGGCAAAGATGAAGTTGAAAGACAGGTGAGGTATGAGCGGCGGCAAATTGAAATTAGAAATTAGCGGAGATTGAGGCCTGGCGGATAGCGAGAAGAAAGGATATGCTGAAGGGCAAGTTCCCATCTCCGGAGTTCTGACAGGTTGGTGTTAGTGGGAAGTATCCAGATAACCCGGACGGTGTAACACTGTGCCAAGATGTGCTGGCCGTGCACCAAGGCATGTTTAGCCACAGGGTGATCCTCATTACCAACAAACACTGTCTGCCTGTGTCCATTCATGCGAATGGACAGTTTGTTGCTGGTCATTCCCACATAGAACGCTTCACAGTGTAGGCAGGTCAGTTGGTAAATCACGTGGGTGCTTTCACATGTGGCTCTGCCTTTGATCGTGTACACCTTCCGGGTTACAGGACTGGAATAGGTGGTGGTGGGAGGGTGCATGGGACAGGTTTTACACCGGGGGCGGTTACAGGGGTAGGAGCCAGAGGGTAGGGAAGGTGGTTTGGGGATTTCATAGGGATGAACTAAGAGGTTGCGAAGGTTAGGTGGACGGCGGAAAGACACTCTTGGTGGAGTGGGGAGGATTTCATGAAGGATGGATCTCATTTCAGGGCAGGATTTGAGGAAGTCACAGATGATGCACGACAGCACAAGGCAGCACACCACCTGGATAACCAGTTTCCAGCTCTCGGCACTCATAAGCCGGGGACAGTAGCTGCTCCATCGACGACTCCCACCTGGGTTCGGAGGCAATAGCCATTTGTAGCGTTGTCTGTTATAATGGATTGTAGAGAGTACAGTTGACTGTTATTATGCTCAAATTTCCCATCTGCCCATGTCCTTCAAAAGGTTTGTTACCACAAGTCATTTGTCTGATTCACATGATACTTTGGTTGGCACTACAGTAAGGACTGCAAGTGATTCTTGAGGACTGTGGTACTTTCTTTGCTGTGCAGCACCAGAATTTGTATTTGAAATATCTGTTGGGTAGCAGGGATACGACTTCCTCAAATCCTGCCCTGAAATGAGATCCATCCTTCATGAAATCCTCCCCACTCCACCAAGAGTGTCTTTCCGCCGTCCATCTAACCTTCGCAACCTCTTAGTTCATCCCTATGAAATCCCCAAACCACCTTCCCTACCCTCTGGCTCCTACCCCTGTAACCGCCCCCGGTGTAAAACCTGTCCCATGCACCCTCCCACCACCACCTATTCCAGTCCTGTAACCCGGAAGGTGTACACGATCAAAGGCAGAGCCACGTGTGAAAGCACCCACGTGATTTACCAACTGACCTGCCTACACTGTGAAGCGTTCTATGTGGGAATGACCAGCAACAAACTGTCCATTCGCATGAATGGACACAGGCAGACAGTGTTTGTTGGTAATGAGGATCACCCTGTGGCTAAACATGCCTTGGTGCACGGCCAGCACATCTTGGCACAGTGTTACACCGTCCGGGTTATCTGGATACTTCCCACTAACACCAACCTGTCAGAACTCCGGAGATGGGAACTTGCCCTTCAGCATATCCTTTCTTCTCGCTATCCGCCAGGCCTCAATCTCCGCTAATTTCTAATTTCAATTTGCCGCCGCTCATACCTCACCTGTCTTTCAACTTCATCTTTGCCTCTGTACATCTGCCCCGACTGACATCTCTGCCCAAACTCTTTGCCTTTACAAATGTCTGCTTGTGTCTGTGTATGTGTGGATGGATATGTGTGTGTGTATGCGAGTGTATACCTGTCCTTTTTTCCCCCTAAGGTAAGTCTTTCCGCTCCCGGGATTGGAATGACTCCTTACCCTCTCCCTTAAAACCCATATCCTTTTGTCTTTCCTTCTCCTTCCCTCTTTCCTGACGAGGCAACCATTGGTTGGGAAAGCTAGAATTTTGTGTGTATGTTTGTGTTTGTTTGTGTGTCTATCGACCTGCCAGCGCTTTTGTTTGGTAAGTTTCATCATCTTTCTTTTTAGATATATTTTTCCCACGTGGAATGTTTCCCTCTATTATATATATATATATATATATATATATATATATATATATATATATATATATATATATATATAAAAAACAAAGATGAGGTGACTTACCGAACAAAAGCGCTGGCAGGTCGATAGACACACAAACAAATACAAACATACACACAAAATTCAAGCTTTCGCAACAAACTGTTGCCTCATCAGGAAAGAGGGAAGGAGAGGGGAAGACAAAAGGAAGTGGGTTTTAAGGGAGAGGGTAAGGAGTCATTCCAATCCCGGGAGCGGAAACACTTACCTTAGGGGGAAAAAAGGACAGGTATACACTCGCACACACGCACATATCCATCCACACATACAGACACAAGCAGACATATATATATGGAGGTAGGTACTATGTATTGATATTACTGCAATACACTGTGGTCAAGCCGTTTGTAGTCCTCAGGGCTGCATACAACACAGCAGTCTCTTCGCTGCACTTGTAATGACGTTGGGCACAGCACTGCAGTTCCTGCAGCCGCACAATACCCATAAGGATTACCTCGGGCAAATAATTAGAACATCCAAAACAGAATGTGCTCCATAACAAATCCTCACACGTAACAAAGACAGCTCTAACCCTCAAAATGACCTTTCTACTCGACTTTACCAAATACACAACTACGTGTGCTTCTTCAGTTATGCATCCAACAAGTACAGAATTTTCCTATTAATCAAATGGTTTTGGGGTCTGAAATTATTATGGGGAAAAAAAAAGAGGCAGAAAAATCATGCATTCAATAGTCTAAATAGGGAAGATATGTTAGAAGACAAAATTGTTTGGCACACTATCCAAATATATTTTTGTTATTCGGGCAATCTCAAAAAGTTCTAAGACAATCATGAAGGTGGATAGGGAATTAGCTGACTGTTTCAATATCAATAAAGGAGTTACAAAAGATAATGCCCTTCTCACAATGCCTTTCAATTCGACCTTAGAAGCCATTATGGAAAGACTCCAAATAACTGGGCACATAGGTATAAGAACCATGCAGTTGGTGGCATACGCTGACAACACTGCAGTAATTAGTATACGAATGATGTTACTGGAGAGAATAGTGGTGAAATTGAAAGAAACCGCACGGCATACGGGTCTGGAAATTAACAAATCAGAAAACAAATATATGTAACTCTATAGAACCGAGGACAATAATCTGGATATGGTCAGCAGCAGGTTTTAATTTTGAGCATGTAGAGGATTTTGAATACCAAGGAGTTTATATTATTAAAATAAATTCCATGTCCACTGAAATAAAAGCCCACATTTTAAGTGGTAATATGTTTGGTAAACTGACAACTAAAAATCACTACATATAATGTTACAATCAGACCAGTAGTTACACATGGATGTAAGGCATGGATGCTAACCAGCAATATCAATCAACAACTCTGAATATTTGAATGAAGAATACTATGGAAAATTTATGGAGGAATCTGAAATAATGATAGTACACAGAGATCAAGGACAAATTATGAGTTGGATCACCTCATACAGGGAGCTGAAATAATAAGGCTAATTAAAAGTAAAAGAATAGAGGACACAAATACAAAGGTCTTCCAACAGACACTGACAGGTAGAAGATTAAAAGAAAGACCACATAAATGGTGGCTGGATGAAGTGAAAGAAAAGATCAGAGCCCTAGGAATCTGTGGATGGAGAAGGAAAGTAAACAAGAGCACAGAATGGAAGGAAACTGTTAAGGAGGCAAAGACCCACAGAGGATTGCAAAGCCACAAGAAGAAGAATACTTCTTTTCATTTCCAAATTGACGATTCCTTGACGCCGCAGATTGTGCCCTGAAAACTAATATCTTCTTTTAGTCAAGTTCTGCTATCAATTTTTTCTGTCTTCAATTTGATTCAGCATCTCTTCATTAGTTAACCAATCATTCTTCTATAGCATTACATTCCAATAGCTTCTATTGTCTTCTTGTCTGAACTGTTTATCATCCACATTTCACTTTTGTGGAAGGCTACATTCCAGACAAATACCTTCAAAAAAGCATTCCTAAAAATTTTATATTTGATGTTAACAAATCTCTCTTTATCAGAAATTATTTCCTTTTTGTGGTCAGTTCTTAATACATTCTTTCTACTTCTGTTATTGTTATTTATTTTGCTGCCTGAATAACAAAACTCATCTACTGCTTTTAATGTCTCTATTTCTAATCTAAATCTCTCACTATCACCTAATTTAATTTGATTACATTCCAGTACCACTTTTCTACTTTTGTTGACGTTTGTGTTATAAACTCTTTCATATACCATCCATTCCATTCAACTGATCTTCCAAGTCTTTAGCAGTCTCTGGCAGAATTGCAATGTCATCGGTTTCTCTTACTCCTTGCACTACATACAGACTGAATAACACCTGGAATAGGCCACAATCCTGCCGGACTCCCTTATCAACCACCACCTCCACTTCATATCCTTCGACTCCCATAAATGCAGTTTCATTTCTGTAAAAGCTGTAGATAAACTTCCACTCTAAAGGTAGGTTGGTCCTTATTCAATCTACCTTCTAAGATAAGTCATAGGTTAAGTACTTCCCCAAGGTGTTCCTACATCCCCGTAGAACCTAAACTGATCTTCCCCGAGGTAAGTTGCAGTCACTAATTCCAATTCTACAGATAACTGAATCACTTATTACTAAAAGGGGATAATTCTTCAAAAGCTTAAAACGCAGATTTTGTAAGTTTCAATTCGAGATATTGATGCATTGTCTGGAATTAAAATGCGATACTGTCATTGTCTTGATGCTTTTAGAAATCTGACTTAAATCTGCAATTATTTCTAATAGGGGAAAACTCCAGGAGTTGTCACATATTAGAAATGAACTTGTAGAAGGCCTGGAAACATGCTGAACCAACCAGTGACTTTTACTGAAAAGCATGATTAAGTATTCCAGTTCTTATATTATGTTGAGCAGCTCAGAGTTTGAAACATCAAATAATAATGAAAAAAGGAGAAAACAAAAAAAGGTAAGGCTGATGACTTTTTATAGCATGCTAAGGGTTTTTGAGATACACAACATGAAGAAAAAGAGAGGTACACTTTATTATTGTTATGAGGGGCCAAGGTAAGAAGGCCTTAATGAAGTGTGCACCTTATTGTACCATTATATTGGGAACTGTCTCCACAAGAGAACTCCACTTTTTTTAACAACGCACACAGACGTCAAAATCACAATCATGTGGTTGTAAAAATGTTCTTATTCTTAACAAACACTGGCAGATTTGACAAAACCTACTACTATTTCCCCATTGGAGGCCACTCTTATCTACCATCTGATGACAAATTAGATGTCCAAAAAGAAAGTTACGAATGTGCAACCGAGTACTTATTCCAGATAAGTATAAGTCACTTATCACCAAATCCAGCTGCTCATTCATTTTGAAGTTTATGCAGCAAAAACAAAAAAAAAACAAAAAACAAAAAAAAACAGTGAATTCTAAAACCTGATGAATCCCTTTGTACAAAAAGATCATCATCTTAACCAAAATAATGGGAACAGGCACTAGAAAGCATGACAAAGTATCATTTGCTCCCCATTATTTTCTGTACCATCAGCACTATTCAGAAAAGAAAAGGCTAAGTCCCATATTGAAAGACACAAAGTCATTGCCTCTACATTAATGAAAGCCAAGACATGTTTTACCAAAAAGAACACTGAGCTTCCTGAAACAGGAGCATATGATTAGACAGTTCTCATAAACATAAAGAAAGATGACATTCAGAAACTTAGTTACGTATATTACCAATAGTATCAAGTTCTCATAATCAGCTGAAGGTGCAGCCTACATAGAAGTGGATGAAGATGATTGAAAAATGAGTAGAATCAATAATTTTTTGTAGCATGCTTTGTATTCATTTTTGTATAAACTTAGCATAATTTTGTGAACAAGAGGCCAATCATGATTTGTAGCATGTTTTTTATCCATTTTTCATGAACATAGGGCTTTTTTTTAAATACTTATGGTTATAAAGATGATGTTAAACATATTCAATGGCTCAGGTTCGAAAGTATGTAAAAGCAATGAGTTTTTTGCTATCATTTAAATGTACCTCGTACTATGATTACGTATTGTAATTTTTCTGTAAAATGGTGCACTCCAGACATGCATACTTTACATTACATTTATAGTGTGCAAAGTACTGTCATTCATTAAGTATGAGTTTTTACTTTCATGTAATTTAAGTAAGTGCCTTAACATATATTTGCTACCTCAACAATGTAAGAAAACAGATATCGTTACTCACTGCAAAGATGACTCATTGAGTTAGAGACAGGAACAATGAAACGACACTTACACATCAGCTTTTGGTCAAACCCTTCACCAGAAAAGGAAACACACATATATTCATTCACACAAGCAAGCATATCTCACACATACATGATCAACTTCTCTAGCATCTCGGATCGGAATGCAACTGTCACATAGAATGGAAGAAGCAATCCAGAGGGAGGTGGGAAAGCAGCGAAAGGGGGAGAGCAGAGGGCTGTCTAGCAGAGTGTGCATGGACCACATTCCAACAGGCACAGTGTCAGGAGGCAAGGAGATGTGGAAGGGGGAGGAGGTGAAAAAAGAAAGCCATGTGGGTGTGTTGACAGAGGAAAGCACAAAAAGAGGGTGGGAGATTAGAATAGGGAGAAGTTGACAGGACAGAAGGGGTGAAACTGTCAGGTGAAAGGGTGTAGGTTACCTTACGTTGAAGCAGAGATGATTTCGGTAGAGGAGAATGTGTTGTAAGATAATGCACATCTAAGCATTTCAGAGAAACTGATGGTGTAGTTGAAGATCCAAGTGGCTAGTGTTGGGAAGGAGCCATTAAAATCAAGCACATTATCTTTGTGTACAAGGTGGTCTACTTTGCTTTGGCCACAGTATGGTGGTGGTCATTCATCTTATGTATTCCAATATAAAATGCTGTGGAATGACTGCAGCAGAGCTGGTATATAACATGGCTACTCTCACAGGTGGCCCGGCCTCTGATGGGGTGTGATAAGCCTGCGGCAGGACTGGGATAGGCAGTGCTGGATGGGTGGATTGATCAGGTCTTGCACATGGTTATTCCACAGGGATATTATCCCTGTGGCAAGGGGTTGGGACTGAGAGTGGCATAGGGATGAACTAGGATTTTGTGGAGGTTGGGTGGGCAATGGAACATGACTTTCGGGGGGGGGGGGGGGGGGGGGGGGGGGTGAAGGATCTCAGGTAGGATGTCCCTCATTTCAGGATACGACAATAGGTAATCAGATCCCAGACAAAAGATGTGGTACTGTTGTTCCAGTTATGGGTGGTTCTGGGTGACTGAAGGGGGCATTCATTTTGTAGCTGGTTCTTAGGGGTAGTGGAAGGATTTGGGGAGGGAGGGAGGGAGGGAGGGAGGGAGGGAGGGAGGGTGCAGGAGATTTGTTTGATAACTTGGTCTGGGGGTAGTACCCGTCTGGGAAGGCTTTGGTGAGACCCTCAGCATATTGGGAAATGGGGTTCTTGTCACTGCAGATACACCATCCCCATGAGGCCAGGTTGTATGGGATTTTTTGGTGTGGAAGGGATGGCAACTGTCAAATTGTCGATCTGTTGGTGGGTTTCATGTGGACAGAGGTGTGGATGGAGCCATAGGAGAGTTGGTGGCCAATGTAGAGGAAGTTGGCCAGGTTGAGGAGGACAAGGTGAAGCATATGGGAGAGAAGGTGTTGAGGTTGTGAAGAAATGAAGATAGGGTGTCTTGGCCGTGAGCAACTCATTTATCAAACTTCCTGGCAGATTAAAACTGCTTGCCGGAGCGAGACCCGAATTCGGAACCTTTGCCTTTCACGGGCAAGTGCTCTACCAACTGAGCTACCCAAGCATGACTCACGCCCCGTCCTCACAGCTTTACTTCCGCCAGTACCTCGTCCTCATCCAGCTCATTTATCGCTATCGTTGATAATGCCATGTGATAAAAATCACCATAGTAGTTACAAATATTTTTCAAATTACACAATATTAGCCTTACACATACCAGAAAATGTACTGTATATAATACAGGGAAACATTCCACGTGGGAAAAATATATCTAAGGACGAAGGCATATTTGCGGAGGGAATGTAAATAAAACTTAATGGGGTCGTTGTGGAGACGTTGTGAGGGTGATATGGTATTAGAAGGTGGAAAGTGTAACATGGGGCTGAAATGAAAATGAAAATAAAAATATATGGGGAGAGATAAAGGTGAACTAGAAAGCAACTGGAGATCTGGTGTGGAAAAAGTCAAAAAAGTGTTGGTTAAAGATGGGCTATGTTGATCCTGTGGTGAATTTGGGTTGGTAACCAACGATGTGCACAAAGGTTAGGTGGTTGTCTTCTCGCCAAAACACGTTAAAGGGTGGAGAAATTTGGGAAAATTAATTAATTTATTTATTTACATTCCCTCCGCAAACATGCCTTCGCCCTTAGAAAATGTACTGTTTTACACAGCAGAAAGAAATTGGATATTACATTGCTAAGGAAGGATATGGAAAGTGTTTTCTTCCTGCTGAATAATTTATGATGTGTATTGTCCCCTTTTAGAAACAAGCAATTCAATTGGTGTTACAATTTTGCAACCACCTGCAATACTCAATGCCTGAGACAGTCACCCAGCCCCACGGGCAGGTTGCCTGTCTAATGGCTCCCAGGGGTAACGCAAATTTGATTTCCGATATTATATATAATCACTGACCAAATTTAAAAATTTAATAACGATTGTTTTAGTATGGATATTGGGGTTTCAAGGCTTTGTTGTATTTATTACATTCAACTTATAATTATAAATCATACATCAAATGAAAGAGCAACTGAAACAGTTTTGCTTGTATACCAGTGTGAACACACATGTAATGTTTCCTGTGTCTTCCAATAGGAAGTGTTACAGCTAGAGTGACAAACTACGACAGTGAAGTTTAGGCTCATTCTGCACACCTACGCCGTGCATTCGACAATAACTGATGAGCGTTCAGTAGAGTTCTGAGTACTTCATCACAAATGTCGCAGCCAGAGTGAGCATTAAATTTAATCAAAGTAAGTTGTTTGGTAAATTTCTATTCCACTTCTTGTGTGTTGTCACTGCTGATGGTGGTGGTAAATGACAGAAACGAGCAAGAGACACACTTAATTCAACCACAAAGCAAGTGTACGTGTGTACCGAACTGTTGCTTTGATTGGTCAGATGGTTGATTGGTCAGATGGTTGATTGGGGGGATGGGTTAAGGGGCCAAACAACTCAGTCATCAGTCCCTCGATTTGAGAGTGGTTTATCTGGAAGTAGATACATCCACCAAGAATGTTTCCTGATACAGTTGGGAGATTCATACCACTAAAAGTGAAAAGGCTAAAAACGTAATGGACATATTTTGTATTGTCAATAGCAAACGTAAGATGGAGGAGATAGGGAAGTCAGAAGGTGGGTGTCTCAGGGATTCTGCAATGTGACAGGAAATTTCCCACCCATAGCCATCACACCCCTGATCCATTAAAGTCAAGAGTGCTCACTGTTCAACAAAATGTAACACCCAGAACAGAAAACTGGGCATGGCAGAAAGGAGGAAAACTGAATCTAAAAGCGACACAAACATTGTAAAAGAGGACTTAAGAGGAGCCAGGTCAAGGAGGTTAGGTCGGGTATCCCCCAGACTTTGCAGGTATACTCCATCATAAGAATAAACCTCATGTAAACATTACACTACGTATTCTTCCGTGTTTCCTGGAACCTCATTGGGTTTCATTTCATGTAGAACAGCAGCCATGCTATTTCGAGTACAGTCAAGTAGAGTAATGAGGATACATTTTATGATGTGCATTACGGGTACATCGACTCAGCCATAATACGAGACAACCGCTTTACCAGCACATTTAAATTGGACAGCACTGGCCAGCCACCTGGTCCAACCAACCTGCAGTGATGTGAACTGTTGTAGCAAAGACATAAAAAAGTGATGATATGAGAACAATATAGCCTTGAATGTCATTTTATTTTCAAACAGAAGGAAATAAAGGTAGAACTCAGGTGATACGTTTCTTAGGTAATCTGATGGAAAACATAACATGCTTGCGATCTTAGCTAACATAGTACAGTAATTAAAAGCGAGAGTGATGAAAACTCCTGAATTTAACAAGGGTAATTTTTCCACATGACCTATGTGTAGTGTAAAAGCGCACTGCTGGGATTTCACCATGTAGTTAAATATTGAAACCACAGAAGGTATTACAGTCAGTCATCTGGTAATCTCTGAACTTATTCCGTATCAGATTCCGAGGAATACAGGACATTTCTGCACTGTTATGCTGATAACGATGCAATCAGCAGAGTCCCAAGCCACCAAAAAGTCCACATTTCCTCCTCCTCATTTATAACATGCTGTTCTGCATTTCGCCAGTGTTCGGCAGTGACGTGTCACAAAGCTTCGTGCATTAGTTACAGCAAATCTGACAGCTTAAATGTCTTGTTATTTCTCACGACAGATTCTTTAACTTCGCTCCAGATCAATTCTGTGGGGTTCAGATTGCAAAGTTAAGGTGACAACTGTAAAAATGCATCATTTGTTTAGTGTCCTTGACGCCATGAAAATTATTGTCTCCCACGTTTCTACGATGCTTATCACTCTGGCTCATATGAGACCACATCTGTCCTACAAAACAATGGTCATATTCAAACAAAGAGTATTTGTTTATTCATTTTTCTCCAAAAAATTTAATTTTGTAATGTTTTCTTAACTTCAAAATCTTTAACAATCTTTTATAAAATATCGATAATCAAGAATGTGCAACCATTAACAGTAATCCGCACGCACGTTTCACTACGAAGCAGGAAGCAGTGTCATCCATTTTCATAGAACATTTGAACCCAGAGACAATCAGAGCACAAGTAGTGCTTATGGAGACTGCGGCTGTACACAATTTTTGAAATAAACTTAAAGAAGCTAAAGCACGGTTAAGGAATATGTTAATGGCTGTTAATACATCAGTAAAGTTTCATTTACACTGACATAGTAATAAGATATCTAATACATCAGTTGGACCTACTTCCAAGAGCAGACCACCACCACTGTACGAGAGCTATGGCTGCTGACCAATCATAGTGTTTGTTTACATCAGGTTTATTCTTATGATGAATGGAGTAAAGTGGAGATGGCCCATCCCCAACCAGCCTGGCCCTGCTCCAGTGGTAGATTAAACCCTTACAACTGAGAATAAAAACAACTTTTATCGAGTACCAGTTCAACCAGTCATGAATCGTTCACCAATATTAGAGACAACGAGTCCAGAACGCCACACTTAGCATGAAGAGTCGAAATAGGCTCCACAACTACAATGTGAGGGCAGCTTGTTACACAAAAGAAAACTACAGGTTAACCTAGTACACCAAGGCAGAGATGATACAGGACTGTGGATTCCTTCCAGCAGAAGCAGAAGTAACAGGAGCCTTTGTTGCAGTAGTCTCTTTGACTGTGCGAAGTTTATTAGATGGGGCAGTAGCCCATCATATGTTGTCCCATTTCTGAGTGAGCAGATCTCTCGTGTGCATCCACAAATTTGCATTTGAGGTTGGCAAAGCGAATGGGGAGCAAGAAAGTGTTCCTCAAGCCAAACGGTCAACCAATTCATTCTCCAGGGTACCCACATGACTTGGGATGCAAATAAAGACAACCCAGCAGGCAGCACGACAGAGGACAGCGAGAAGATCAAAAATAGTGGAGACTGTAGGGTGGCAAGAATAGTGTCAGTCAAGAATGTGGAGGCTGCTCACTGAGTTGGTATACATTAAAACATGGTCAAGGAAGGCCTGTTCAAACTTTCACTTGGAAGCAGCAACACTGCAATCCCCACTCGCACCTCAACCTGCGCAAACTGCCATTGTTCCTGAATCAGACTATTGTAGCAAAGATGGCTACAAGTGAACAGAGAGCTTTTTGTGATTTACAGTTTGCATGGACTGAATCTGTTCATGCAGTACAATGTGTTTTCCATATTCGAGTTCTACTGTAATCTTCCAAGTGATAATAACATCCATAGGCAATGGCCATCTTTCCAAAGGAAAAGTATGGGATGACCAAGATTGACTGAAGAATATGCTGATTGTGTGTGAGAGTCTTTCACATGTAACCCCAAGAAATCAGTTCAGAATCCTAGCTGTGAATTAGCAGTTCCAGTGACATCTGATTCTTAAGGGGGCACTTAGAACTATGTCCTTATCGTTTGCAGCTGTTACAAGCTCTAAAGCTTACAGACTCCAGTTAATGAGCCAACTTTGCAAACAACATGATGCTGCAGGACGAAGTAGCTTTTCTGCATCACGTCATCTTCATTGATGGATCGACATTTCACCTACATGGACATGTGAACACATGATGTGTACATGTGTGGGTCACTAAATCCCCACAAGATGGTACAGTTGCAATGAGACTCCCACAAATTGAACGACAATGTTTTTTGTGTCCTTTTCCATGAGAATGTTTATGGGTCTTTCGTTTTCAGTGAAGCAACTGCTAATGGTGTTCCTTATCGATGCGTTAGAACGACGGCTCTATCCTCAATTGGAAGAAGCTAAACCACAGACCTTTATTTAGCAGCAAGATGGTGTACCGCTTCACTCAGTATGTGATTCGTTAAACATTGTTGTACCTGACTGCTGGATCAGCCACGAGAGGCCTGATGATAGACCTGTTATTGCAAAAGAACAGACACCATGCGGAATTCGCACCTGTGATAAATATCATGTAAATTGAAGGTGGGGGGAGATGAAAGGAAATGTAAAAGATGAGACTACTGATGTCAGAAACATCAGTACTTTATATGGAATAAACTGCAATGAGTGAAAATGTGTGCGACAGATTCGAACCCAGGATCTTCTGCTTATTAGGCAGTTGCACTAACCACTGCGCCACCTGGACAAAGTCTTTATCACAAGTCTGTGGACTATTTTGGCACGGTCCCCATCCACGGTCTTCATGCTTGCTACTTTGAGATTCCCCCAGGAAGTAGGACGTAACTGTACATCCACACTGAAAATGGTGGATTCATTGCCCATTGAGGCCAATTTGCATTATATGTATCGCAGCTGCATATGCTGCATTGTGTGTTCTTTCAGACATGTCCAAAAGAACAGGCAATAATTGGTTTGCCTCAATGGGCAATGAATCCACCACTTTCAGTGTGGATGATCAATTACATCCAACATCCTATGGGAATCTCAAAGCAGTGAGCATGGAGCACATGGACAGGGACTGTGCATAGTGATGCTGGGTAGGAATGTGGGTCGGCTGAGATGCGTGCAAAGAAAGTCCATGGAATTACAAAAACAATGACTGCAAGAGCCCACTGATTATTGACTTTCTGGAACACGGCACCAACTTAACGCATAGCAGTACGTCGACACTTTGCAAAAACTGAAGTGCATCATCAAGTCCACATGCCCAGGAAAGTTGGACAGCATCTGTCTGTGTTGCATGATAATACTCACCCACACTTTTCCATGTTGTTTCGACAATGCTACAGAAGGTTTGCTGGGAAGCCTTTACACATCCTCTACACAGTCCTGATCTCTCCCCATGCAATTTCCATAATTTTTGGATCCACAGAAGATGTTAGTGCCTGTTGACTTGCTTCAGACAAGGAGGTGCACACCTGAGTACAATCATGGTTCCGTAGACACCGGCAAACATTTTTGCATGAAGACACTGGCCATTTTGTCTCACAGTTGAATAAATGTATTACAGCTATGGTGATTTCTTTTGCAATAATAACCATTTACTTATTTTCTTCCATCAGCCTCATTTTCATTTGACTGTCCCTTACACATAAAGTCGCTCCTTTTGTATGAAGGTTTCTTAGGCTTTTCATTTACATGGCACCAACCTTTCCATTGCCTTCCATTTCTTGTCCAGCCAGTCTATGTTTTCCAGTTTGCATTTCCTGCCTACCTCATTTTTTATGCATCTGATTTCCTTTTGTACACTGTAATTGGTGAATATTTATATTTTCTCATTTTATCAATTAAATATAGTATCTCATGTGTTGTGCAATAATTCCTACTGAGCCTGGTCTTTTTGCCTACTGATCATCGGCTATTTTCTCTATTTAATATCCGACAGCTATCCATTCTTCATCTATTACATTTCATTCCCCTGTTTCAGTCAAAGTTTGCCAAATGCTCCTTTAGAAACTTTCAACCACACATCTTCCTTTCAATTTATACAGGTCCATCACCTTAATTTCATATCTTTTTGCAATTTATTCTGTTTTAATCTGCAGTTCATAAGCAATAAATTATGGTCAGAATCCAAATCACCTACTGGAAGTGTTTTGCTACACAAAATTTTGTTTCTCAAACCTTGTCTTACCATTACATAAGGTATCTGATCCGTCTGGTGTTGGAGGTCTCTTCTATGTATCCAATCATCTATCATAACTCTTTGAAATGATTAAATTGTGTACACGCAAAATTCTGCTGAAGGGTTTACCCTTTCATTCATTCCCCCATCAACTTTTTCCTATTTTTCCTCCTCCTCTTCTTCTTCTTCTTCTTCTTCTTCTTCTTCTTCTTCTTCTTTCTCTTAACTAATTCCAGGCCCTGTGAAAAAACTGCATTGCCATTAATGTACTTAATAATTTCTTTTACATCATGACTTTTTTCAATCTCTTCATCCTCAATGGAACTCATGGGCATTACATGTTCCTTCTTCAGGGAGTAAAGGTAGGACTGTTGGGAAAGGATAGATAAGAGGAACAGATTATTCAGACCCCGGATGGAGAGGGACTAACTGTCTTGACAGTACATGGCCAGGGCTATGGTTTTCTCTTGTTGAGCCCTACAACGATGTCTCTTTCCAATATTCCCCCTGCACCGCTTACTGTTACCTTCCATCACCCTAGTAACCTCCACAATGTACTCATCAAACAATATATCATTCCCAGGTTGCTATCCGTAGCCCACATTTCCTAATCCTCCAATCAACGCTTACTCCAGCTATACAGCTGGCAAATCTTCCAATATTGAAGTAAGATCTACTTGCAGACTCACATATTTCATTTACCAACTAACAAGTGCTTTCTGCACACCTTTCTATGTGCGTATGATCACCACTCAACAGTCTGAGAAATTGAACAGTCAGTCAGTTGCTGGTCACTTCACAGGGACTGATGTGTGCCTACTGTTGCAACATCACATAAGCCATTTGCATCCTCCCACCCAGATATGTCTTTTTTTTTTTCTTTTTACATTTGTACCACTTTTGCCTAAAATTGAGAGTATGGTCCTCACTAAGCTAAATGTTTTCCCTTCCTGGCACAAAAAACATAAAGTTAAAATGTGGTGCACTAAAAGAAAAACCACACAAGTCCAGCATTCTGTGGGTCTTCTGGTCAGAGCAGATAAATGTGAGCCAATGGACAAGATTCTACACAAATACAAATGGGAATTACTCTGTGCCTCATACGACACTAGAAGGAAGTGCACCATCCTCCAGTCAGTTTGTCAGCTCCACTGACGTACCTCGTCATCGGTTCCTTCTTGCTTCTGGGACACAAAATAGTCTACGAGATGATACGACACCGATCGTCAGAGGTTTCCAGACGAGCTGCCTTCACTGCTCCACCTACTGCTCAGCTTCCCTCACTGCCGAAGCCAGACTGCCACAAATTTCCACCTCTATATGAGAACCACAGTGTCGTTTACTGACTGGACTGATTTATAGGCCGATTACTGTCTAGTCTTCTGTGTAAAGCAGCGAGGGCTAGGAGCAGTTACAGAACTTATCACTGCCCTGAGAGCTCTTCCGCTCTGGTACTTTCTTGACTGCCCCCCCATCTATACACAACACGCAACACTGAGATGTGGCTTGGGAGGCAGATCGTAACATCACAACAAGGGAAAGTAATGTATCTCTGGTGGTGTTCACCCCACTTTGGCTCTCCGATGTATTCTACACTGTGTTTGTCAAACTCAAATAAAACGCTCTTTTTTGAGTAGTAAGTGAAGCACTACTCTGCCACGATCATATTTGATCTGCACTCAATTATCGTGAAGGTTATTTGCTCCAATCCTGTTAAAGGACTTTTCAGTATCTTCTTCTACACCGAGACCTTCTAGGCATTCCTTTTTTTAGGATGGAAAATGACTGTGCTGCACTGAAGTTGTTTGCATAGTTTCTGCAGTGATAGTGCACGTGTGAGAGGAGCTGGCACAGACCTAACTAAGCACATGTCGCACCACAAGAAGCTGGTGCCACACAGCAAACAGTTGCTCACCGGCCTCTGCACAGAGGTCCCCACAGTTGCCCTAGTACCCTCACAGTGGATCACACTGAACGTCTTTAATCGGGAAGATCTAGATGCTTGGCACTTTTAATCAGAGATTCTACAAAATATGACAAGGCCGGTTCCATTTGCACCCTAGTTTTCAGCTTTAGGATATTTTAATACATCAAATGCCTTTGAAATTCTACACTTCAAATCGATTACGTGTGGTGGCTGTGATAACCCCTCGTCAAATACAGGATCTGAGAATCTCTCAGAGGTTTCAAAGCTAAGAACATATCCTCCATCCACAGTACCAGTAAATTAAAAGCACAGCAATAATGTGAATGCTGCTGTTATGCCACTAATATAATTATTACTCTCATTTTGTGGCCATTTCCTTCACATTCTGCTTTTGCCACATACCAACAGTTCGATCTCGATATGTGGAGCATTTTTGCACTATACGGTAGCATATACCAACAAAAATTGAAAGTGTTCTGCCACAAACACCTCAGCCGAACACTACTGAGCTCATACCCCAGCATTCCCGCATGTGTTATATGTCAATTGAAATCTCATTCTTAGGAATGTGTCTTTTCCGCACAGGAATAAAGCCAACCTTGAAGGTGAAGAACAGTGTGAGTGCACAGTGGCTACTGGATGTGTCTAATGTTACTGGAACTTTCCAGGCAGAGATCTCACGACAGCTCTAGAGCTGCCCCTTTCTGGGAAGCCAAATAACTAGTATAAGGGGCACGTGCAGCTCGCATGGAATGTCGGCTGTAGCGCGCCCGCTGCATGATGAGTGCTGACTGGGCAGACTCGGGACAGCAGGGTAGCAAGAATGGCTGGCACAAGAAGACCATAGCGTCATTCAACCGGCTCAGATATACAGACGAATGACGACAACTGAAATCCGCCCAAATATTACAGACAGTGTGTCATCACTAACTGTCTATTATAGATTAGCGGGTCGCGATCTGGAGTTGTCACATGCCATCTGTCACTGGTGTAGTACCACAAACAGGGACTCGCATATGTAGAGCCAGGGTCAACAGGGGCATCGGGTGACCCTCTATGGTGTTCAGTCACTTCTGTTTGTGGTGGTCAACTCACATACTGACATGTCGGTAGATGACCCGGTGAATCATCACAGGAAGCAGCAATTCTCGACATCTGTACTTCTCAAACTTCTGGAATAGAGATACAGAGGGCTGTTGGATATGACAACAGAAACGATTCGGTAAACGTCGGAAAGAGACTGAACACTTGTCAATAAGCAACAAGAATGGTTAACTCCTGTTCTCATACCTTTCACAGCTAAGATACCAAAAGGCGTATTCCTGCAGGATAATGCAAGACCCCACACTGTGGTTCACTTCACAAATGCCTCAATGAATGTATGGATCATCGACTGACGTGCCTGGTCCTCCGATTTGTCATGCACAGAGCACGTGCTGGATATGGTGGAAACATATTTCAAAACGCGCCTCCAGCCAGCTACCTTCATCAACTCACATAGCTCGCATTTCAGGCATGGCAAGGAATTCATCAAGATGGTGTTCAGAGAGTCTTTGCTTCTTTGTCACAATGAACACGGGAGTGTATTCCTGTCTATGGGAGGGTCACGCACTTACTGGTGGTGGTGGTGGTGGTGGTGGACATCGGTTAGAAATCAGTTTATCATTTAACACACATTATGTGATGAACATCTAAAAGTTTGATAAATGTTGAACTGGTGATACTTCATGTAACATTTACCATTTCTGCCAGTTAGCAAGACAGAATGCAGACTACTGTCACAACTGACGTGTAGTGTAACAAGAGGCCTGTTTTAGCTCAGAAGCTGATAGTTCCGTTTTCCACTACTGCATTTTACTTGCACCCTGCCAGAGCCCTGCATTATTTTTAGAAATAACTACTGTTTGGAGAGCAGTTACATGTGCGTACTTATGTTCATGATATTGGCCAGTCTCGAGAAATAGCTGTAATGAGACACATTTGCTAAAGAACCAATTCCATTTTACTCATACAGTCTGTTCTTTTTGCAGAAGTTTTTCCCACTTCCTTCCTCACTATGAAGTGCATCAATGTACTTGACAAAATCATTAACAACATTTCAACGTTAAAAGTGTGAAAATACTGTACACAGCAAAAGCAGAAAGTAAAGGAAAGGCCAATGACAAAATGAGGGTAATTCAAACAAGTCTGTCATCAGTACCCAACACATCATTCTGTATGAATTAATTCATATAGTGTTTTGTAGTTGAGATAATTCAATTAATAAATACAGAAATTATATAACAAATGTAAAAAATGGAAATGATTGTATGGCATTGTTGACTGGGAGGCCCCATTAGGGGAGTTTGGCCGCCGTATTGCAAGTCCTTTTTAAGTGGCGCCACATAGGCAACTTGCGAGTCAATGATGATAAAAATGCTGTATATACCTGGAACAGAAATGCGTAGATGTGACAAAACATATGATGAAAAATGTGCTTTACATCATTTATTATATTTATATGTATTTTCCCGTGCAAATAATTTCTTTTTATCTGAAAATGCAGATTTTTCACATTTCAGCAACGGTTATGTTAAGGTGACTGTCACGTTAACAGAGTGTATGTGCAGACAAGGAAAAAAAATCCCCATGTTTCCCAGTTCTTCTGGGTGAAGACAATCTTTTTCTGTGTTAAGGGACAGTATATTTTCCTTCGGAACGGTAAAACTTAACAATCTATTGAATGGTTATGGTTTTATACACGGGTGTACAATTTCCCTGCACTTTAGAAAACGAAAATCAGGGGAAAAAAAACACGTTTTGGAAAGATCTTTGATGTGCAGCAACATGTATGCTGCATATTTTCGTATTATGAAAGTATAAATTTGAATTCCACCAAATACAGCATGTTACTTTCCGGAGCATTGATATCAAGATTGCGATGTGCCTTTGTAAGCCAGACATAACTTATGTCACGTGATCTCACCAGCCAATGACAGTGGATATTCAGACCATAAGACACGTGATGTAGTCAGCCAATAGCAACATCACTGTTAAGTAGTGTGAACACACAAACAGGAAGCAAAGCTTTCACATATAATATTGGTCTCTAAGGTTAATAAGCTGCAAGAGAAGCTAAAATTTCACATATAATGTAGATCTTTCTGTGCGTGTTACACTTTAAGATGTTGTTGTTGTGGTCTTCAGCCCTGAGACTGGTTTGATGCAGCTCTCCATGCTACTCTATCCTGTGCAAGCTTCTTCATCTCCCATTACCTACTGCAACCTACATCCTTCTGAATCTGCTTAGTGTATTCATCTCTTGGTCTCCCTCTACGATTTTTACCCTCCACGCTGCCCTCCAATACTAAATTGGTGATCCCTTGATGCCTCAGAACACGTCCTACCAACCGATCCCTTCTTCTAGTCAAGTTTTGCCACAAACTTCTCTTCCCCCAATCCTATTCAACACCTCCTCATTAGTTATGTGATCTACCTATCTAATCTTCAGCTTTCTTCTATAACACCACATTTAGAAAGCTTCTATTCTCTTCTTGTCTAAATTATTTATCGTCCATGTTTCACTTCCATACATGGCTACACTCCATACAAATACTTTCAGAAACGACTTCCTGATACTTAAATCTATACTCGATGTTAACAAATTTCTCTTCTTCAGAAACGATTTCCTTGCCATTGCCAGCCTACATTTTATATCCTCTTTACTTCGACCATCATCAGTTATTTTACTCCCTAAATAGCAAAACTCCTTTACTACTTTAAGTATCTCATTTCCTAATCTAATCCCCTCAGCATCACCCGATTTAATTTGACTACATTCCATTATCCTCGTTTTGCTTTTGTTGATGTTCATCTTATATCCTCCTTTCAAGACACTGTCCATTCCGTTCAACTGCTCTTCCAAGTCCTTTGCTGTCTCTGACAGAATTACAATGTCATCGGCGAACCTCAAAGTTTTTACTTCTTCTCCATGAATTTTAATACCTACTCCGAATTTTTCTTTGTTTCCTTTACTGCTTGCTCAATATACAGATTGAATAACATCGGGGAAAGACTACAACCCTGTCTCACTCCTTTCCCAACCACTGCTTCCCTTTCATGTCCCTCGACTCTTATAACTGCCATCTGGTTTCTGTACAAATTGTGAATAGCTTTTCGCTCCCTGTATTTTACCCCTGCCACCTTTAGAATTTGAAAGAGAGTATTCTAGTTAACGTTGTCAAAAGCTTTCTCTAAGTCTACAAATGCTAGAAACGTAGGTTAGCCTTTTCTTAATCTTTCTTCTAAGATAAGTCGTAAGGTTAGTATTGCCTCACGTGTTCCAACATTTCTACGGAATCCAAACTGATCTTCCCCGAGGTCCGCTTCTACCAGTTTTTCCATTCGTCTGTAAAGAATTCGCGTTAGTATTTTGCAGCTGTGACTTATTAAACTGATAGTTCGGTAATTTTCACATCTGTCAACACCTGCTTTCTTTGGGATTGGAATTATTATATTCTTCTTGAAGTCTGTGGGTATTTCGCCTGTCTCATACATCTTGCTCACCAGATGGTAGAGTTTTGTCATGACTGGCTCTCCTAAGGCCATCAGTAGTTCTAATGGAATGTTGTCTACTCCCGGGGCCTTGTTTCGACTCAGGTCTTTCAGTGCTCTGTCAAACTCTTCACGCAGTATCTTATCTCCCATTTCATCTTCATCTACATCCTCTTCCATTTCCATAATGTTGTCCTCAAGTACATCACCCTTGTATAAACCCTCTATATACTCCTTCCACCTTTCTGCCTTCCCTTCTTTGCTTTGAACTGGGTTGCCATCTGAGCTCTTGATATTCATACAAGTGATTCTCTTCTCTCCAAAGGTCTCTTTAATTTTCCTGTAGGCAGTATCTATCTTACCCCTAGTGAGACAAGCCTCTACATCCTTACATTTGTCCTCTAGCCATCCCTGCTTAGCCATTTTGCACTTCCTGTCAATCTCATTTTTGAGACTTTTGTATTCCTTTTTGCCTGCTTCATTTACTGCATTTTTATATTTTCTCCTTTCATCAATTAACTTCAATATTTCTTCTGTTACCCAAGGATTTCTATTAGCCCTCGTCTTTTTACCTACTTGATCCTCTGCTGCCTTCACTACTTCTTCCCTCAGAGCTACCCATTCTTCTTCTACTGTATTTCTTTCCCCCATTCCTGCCAATTGTTCCCTTATGCTCTCCCTGAAACACTCTACAACCTCTGGTTCTTTCAGTTTATCCAGGTCCCATCTCCTTAAATTCCCACCTTTTTGCAGAGTCTTCAGTTTCAATCTGCAGTTCATAACCAATAGATTGTGGTCAGAATACACATCTGCCCCTGGAAATGTCTTACAATTTAAAACCTGGTTCCTAAATCTCTGTCTTACCATTATATAATCTATCTGATACCTTTTAGTATCTCCAGGATTCTTCCAGGTATACAACCTTCTTTTATGATTCTTGAACCAAGTGTTAGCTATAATTAAGTTATGCTCTGTGCAAAATTCTACAAGGCGGCTTCCTCTTTCATTTCTTCCCCCCAGTCCATATTCACCTACTATGTTTCCTTCTCTCCCTTTTCCTACTGACGAATTCCAGTCACCCATGACTATTAAATTTTCGTCTCCCTTCACTACCTGAATAATTTCTTTTATCTCGTCATACATTTCATCAATTTCTTCATCATCTGCAGAGCTAGTTGGCATATAAACTTGTACTACTGTAGTAGGCATGGGCTTTGTGTCTATCTTGGCCACAATAATGCGTTCACTATGTTGTTTGTAGTAGCTAACCCGCACTCCTATTTTTTTACTCATTATTAAACCTACTCCTGCATTACCCCAATTTGATTTTGTATTTATAACCCTGTAATCACCTGACCAAAAGTCTTGATCCTCCTGCCACCGAACTTCACTAATTCCCACTATATCTAACTTTAACCTATCCATTTCCCTTTTTAAATTTTCTAACCTACCTGCCCGATTAAGGGATCTGACATTCCACGCTCTGATCCGTAGAACGCCAGTTTTCTTTCTCCTGATAACGACGTCCTCTTGAGTAGTCCCCGCCCGGAGATCCGAATGGGGGACTATTTTACCTCCGGAATATTTTACCCAAGAGGACGCCATCATCATTTAATCATACAGTAAAGCTGCATTTCCTCGGGAAAATTTACGGCTGTAGTTTCCCCTTGCTTTCAGCCGTTCGCAGTACCAGCACAGCAAGGCCGTTTTGGTTAATGTTACAAGGCCAGATCAGTCAATCATCCGGACTGTTGCCCCTGCAACTACTGAAAAGGCTGCTGCCCCTCTTCAGGAACCACATGTTTGTCTGGCCTCTCAACAGATACCCCTCCGTTGTGGTTGCACCTACGGTACGGCCATCTGTATCGCTGAGGCACGCAAGCCTCCCCACCAACGGCAAGGTCCATGGTTCATGTCACATAAATGAGAGAGTAAAATATTTAGTAATGACGTAAATGTCTGATGATCTGGGCTCGAAATTCTTCTAAATGGCTCGTCAACAAAGAGTTTATTTTTAAATGTGAGTCAAATGCTCTGTGATTTAAGAAATTCATTGTACATTCTCGCACATAGTTCAACTTCCGTAAAAGGAAATTTACATTATAAGTAACACTTTGCAAACCACCATTCCCAATATTTTCCTGCAACCTATTAGAAATAGGTTCATTTCAGCAGTTGCCAGAGTGTGCCATATAACAGGTAGCACCGCACTTGCGTAGCTACGATGACATAAGAAGCCTGTATGTTCATATGTGTAAAACATTAAAAGATCTTACATTGTGTCATAAAAGAAACAAGACATCAGACAACACACCAAGAGCACCAGAATCTCATGAACCATACTAAAATTGGCACATTTAAAGTGCACATTCTTATGTCCAGATTCCCAGTGAAGTAGGCCTCGACCGGATATTAAGCTTTTCAGTGTGGTTTTCGGGATGTAGATTTTCTTGGAGTACCAGTACTGTATCTTACGTTTGGTTATTTATTATGGCATAATGCCATACGTGCTAGACGTTGAAAACATGCACTTGAAATGCAGCGAACAGTTGAAACTAGCCAATAGTGTGGAATTAAACACTTCATTTCAAATACATTGACTGCCTCAGCGGAAAAGATTAACAACAGCCAAATTTCATTAGCAAACCGACAAAAATAACTTCTTTGTTCTGCAAGGTGATTAATGCTTGACTGTCAGAAAGGCGGAAATAAAATCTGAAACTAGTAACATATTTTAGCCTTCAGAAATTATGTGAATATATTTTAATTTACTTGGTAGCTCCCGGCCACAGAAATCCGTTTTGTTTTCATTTTACACGAGAGCAGTAAATGAAGAGGAAACAGCAAAATCACTAAATGTAAACACGGGTCATGTGGAGACTACCCACTTCCCCACTATAACTCAGAGTACTGTGTGCCTCAGCCCCGTATCTACAATATTTCCAAACCCCATTTCTCTAGAGTTTGAGATAGAATGACAAAAATTTAAAAAAAATCAAATTTCCAAAAATATGTTTATGTTGTAGTGCACATCTTTCTGAAGAGTCCAATACATAAAACACGTGTTCGAGAAAATGTAAGACCTGTTATTTGGTCTTAAGTGTGCCAAAGTGTAGTGCCACACCTCTTCACACAGCATTCTTCTATCGCACATCACTGTGCTTCACTCTGTGGAATTGAAATCTATATATTTTGTAATGGATGCCATGAAACTATAATCAGGGTAGTGGAAATTAAAATGTCCTGTGGTGCCTCTCCTGCTCCCAGTCAGCCGGTCTGATACCCTGGCGCAACCCCCCCCCCCCCCCCATTCTTTTTTTTAAATCACAATTAATACTGAATGGGATTATCTGTAATCTGGAGAACAAGAACTCTTCAGAAAATCTGTACTCTTTATTGCCTATTAGCTAATAACTTTCTCTTTTGTGGGACATAAAACTAAATATAGGATACATAAAACCAGTAAAGACAAGAAAAAAGCAAGACAATGCACATTTCTTCAATCCTTAGCTCCTAGCATTTTTTCTCCCCCTAATCTTGATACAGCTTTACACGGCATGCTTTCCCTTCTGCGAAAAAATTTATTACCTCATCAAAGTTTGACAAACGTTTTGCTACATGAAAAATCGAAATGTTGTTGTCTAATACTGAAAAAGCTGTCAACAAAAATAGTACCCAAGACTGGTATGGTTTCTCGATCTGACTACGTCTATTTTGCCACTGTCTGCTACATAAAACAAAATAGGCCTTTCTAATATTGCAGCAATTTTAACACATGCCAAATAAACGAGACTGTTTTGGCATAAATGGTCATTTTTATAACACGGCAGAATATAATTCACGAAGTACCAATATCAAACGCCTATTGGGCCTACTACAAGCAAAACGCTTTATGTTAGGAAATACTTTCACATTTCATTCATACGCTTCAGTTTCTCCAGCATGAGATCGAAAGAATTTGGGATCGTCATATTCTTCCATAATTTGTGTTATATCCCAGTTTTTTCTCCTTCCTCGTTCTAACACACAATCTTGTCATCACTAATTCTGTAAATATTCCTGCCATTGCCAAAACTTACTCACCAGTTACCTTCACAAACCCTGCCAGAATCACTGGTTTAGTTCTCCCCAGATTATTCTCTGGTTAGCCATTGTAACACATTCACACAATGCATTTTCTGCACTACTTTCAGAATAGAACTTAAGCAGCTGCTAGCTGGAGATTGTACAACTGGCCCTTACTAGTGTAGCGACGTGGCCAAAAATTTTCTGTCAAAATTTCATTTTCTTGGATACACTGGGAAGATAATAGGTAATTTTTGTTACTTGTTATTCCTGTTAGTTGTTTATTACCACTCTGGTAGTCTGAATCTAAAGATTTTGCTACTAATTATAACGAGGCTGATCATTCACAAACCCAATCAACCACATGATCTGACAGTGATTGGCATTCATCCGTTCGGCTTTCCTCCGCTCAGCTCGTACAGCCCTTCTGTCTGCAGGTAAGTTTATTTCTAGATGCAATGAGGATTCCCCTGACAGAGACATAATGTACACTATGCACGGATTCACAAATCAATTTAGGATTCATTCAGAAATCAGTTTAGAATGAGTTCCAAAACTGACTATGCGCTACAAAACCATGTGAATAATTGATTGACCAACGTGCGCTGGGTGCTAGGTGTTGTGAAACAAGGTTTTTTCCTCAAGAATATGAATTACCCCCCCCCCCCCCCGAAATTGCCATTGGGTCAGATACCTCGTCCCCCCCCCCCTCCCCCCAACACAATCTGGGCCTTCTGCGCATGCGTGAATCTGGCAGCTTGGGCGCGCCAGTAAACTTTTTCTCGATAGCACCTAGCTGCTTGCTGCGACTGATTACACAGCCAACAGCCTGATTTCTGTAGCCAGAAGTGAGAGAAGGCACTACTCATACGTGATTCAACTGTGCATGCACATGAGCCCAATTGTAACTGCTAAAACGAATCTAATGTAAACCGCTGTGCTAATCGGAGGCCATTTGTTGTTATGAAGCATTGCATAGTCTTCCTACAGCCTTTGACATTTTTCTGTTGACAGACACTTGTGTGAGCACTGTCTTTTGTTATTGTGTATGGCGCATTTCCTTTGCAATTTAAGTTCTTTTTTTTCTTTCTCTAGTTCATGTTTTATTGCTGCAGTATTATTCTGCAGTAGCAGGATACAGTAATATCCTTTGTTAGAGTATTGGTTTTTACCGGTCAAAACTACAAAAATATAACTGAAAACTAAAACGATGAAAAATTCCCGGGTTTTTCCCAGTTTTCTCCTGGATGAAAGAATTCCCGGGTTTTTCCCGGATCTTCCAGGTCGTATACATCCTGGTTAGATACTTAAAATATATTTACACCACTGGCTATACATATTAACTGTTCCCCCATCATAGCTTCCCACAATTCCTCATAACAGGCATTATCGACATGCCAACCTTAAGGACCGAAGGTACCAGCTGTGAAGATAATTATTATGCTTGAACTACCCCTAATGTTAGGAACTTAATCATCAGCAACGTGTTTTGCGAGTTAGGCACTCATACAGAAACATGCACTTAAAAAGCACACAAATTCAAAAAACAAAACCGAAGTTATTCAGACACGAAGTCCTTGCCTTAGGGTCCTGCCACACTGGGACGCCTTGGCAAATCTGTCGGTAATTCTGCTGCCAGCGCTCTGGTCTCACAGTACAAGATGTCAGCAGAGACATCAGAGCAATGCCCTCAGTCCCCGTTCAGTAGAAGAGCTACAAGCTATATGTGCAAGTTCGAAATAAAAAGGAAATGCAGAGAAAGAAGTTCAGGGCTCATCCCATCATTGCTGATCATGACATTAATGGGTTATTTGACATGCTTCATAATGATTTAAGAAATTACAGTGCTAAATTTTGCAGTATCCTGAAAATGTCATTCTGTCCATTTGATGAGATTTTGGAGATCTCCCGAGATTAACTGACAAAAAAGTCACTGTTTTAAGGAAAGTAATCTCATTGAAGGAAAAGATTTTCAAGACCTGTGTACTCAATAACTAAGTGTTTGTTGCCCATAGTGATAGTTACAGTTTTAGTTTTAACTCTAAAGTACACACAGAAGTGCTTTTTAGATTTTATTTGAAAAGTATGTTACTATAAACTGAAAACAAATTTACAAATGTTTTAGACAAGAAATCAGAAACCTGACTCTTTTGTTTACATATCTTCTTTCTTAAAATAATTCTAGCATGTCTGTATCTGGCCTATTAACATCACTTTCTGCAGCAAGAGATGTAGCTGTGCTATTTCGGCCTGGAAGTAGGTTGACCGAAAACTTACAGAACCCAGATAGTAAATGTGCTTTGCCTGTGCTGTGGTTGCACTGGAGCATCAGGAACAGGCTGTGAGGAAACTGAGGATCAATAATTTCCACTACCTGCATCCAACCACAGTCCAGAAAGTGTGTTATTGTAAGTAATCTGAACGTGACTGTAATGTAGAGAGACGTATTCTCCCATCTGAGTTTCACTCCACAGTGCTCACGTGGGAGAGTAAAACTAGGTATGGGTGAGTGGCAAGTAGCACATGGCAGCTCTGCTGGTGTCCTGGTGGGGGAGCGACCATAGGCCATCGTGTGTTCCAGTGGCAGCACCACCAGGCCTGCCGGCATAACCTCGCAGCAGCCGCTCTGCCGGCAGAGCTGCCACGCTCAGGCAGATGCCAAGTCAGGAGGCTCCATTACGTCCCACACTTCTGTCTAGCATCTCTGCCAGCAGATCTGCCGTGGCATCCCAGTGCAGTAAGGCAAAACCAAATTCCCTGCTCCACTTATCCGTGTTACCACCCATCGAGCAAAGCATTCCTTTCCTGTAGTGGTAAACACCAGTCCCATGAGCTAAAAGGCCCACTAGCTGCCTCTCCGTGCACTGGCTAGTTCAGCAAACATGTATATGGCTCCAACAGACTACACTGGACCATCAGCCGTTCCATTTAATTCCAAAGATGTTACAAGGGACATGAAGAGACCACTTACCAATGATTACCCATGCAAAACTGCTCACATTCACCATACTAATGCTAACCTTACAAAATACCCAGAAAAGCACTGAAGATAGCATTACTACTCTTAAATGTTTGTACATTATCAAACCTAGCTTAGTCAACTGCTATTTCAAGTGAAAGTCAGCCAAGCTTGCTTTCTTTCTTCTTTGTTTGCATAACCTCTAAACCACCTTCTGTGCCTGTAAGGGGGTGACCAGTCTCATATATACATTTGGCAACAACTGATCCATCACAATTGCCCACATGTGCACGCGCTCTGTATCTTGTTAAAAATTTCCTCCCCATCCGTCCTACATGCTCCGCATCACATGATGCACACTGTATTTTATAAACACCTACCAATTCAAATATACTTGATCTGTTCTCAACTTCATGCTTTACACTATATCTGATTAAATTTTGCCAACCGGACATTGTACAGACTAAAAATGTATGCCAATTTCTGTGAAATGTATGGTAATGATCTTTTTATCACTAGTTATCACCTCATTCAAATTCTTCTTGAGCCCGCAGATAAGACAAGTCACCCATTATTTACCGATATCTGATTCATAATGTTTAATTCAGTTTAAAATTGTTACTGCACCATATTTTAGGAAAACTTCACAGAAGTTGGTGAAAAGTTTTAGATGGTACAATTACATAAAGATTAAAGCATGAAGTTTGGAATTGGATAAGTAAATTTGACTGGTATGTGTTTACAAAATATAGTGCACATCATCATCATCATCATCATCATCATCATCATGGACAGTTTCCAGCCTCTAGCCAGGTCTGTATGGAACATAGGCCTCTCCGCCGTCTTCTGTCTTCTTGCCACCTTGGTCCAGTCTTCTACTTTCTTCTGGACACACTCCTCTACTCCTTTCAGCCACCTGTCTCTCAGTCTTCCTCTTGGTCTCTTTTCCTTCCAGTTTCATCTCGTGTATCCTCCTGAGTATCCTCTTCTTCTCCATTCTCTTAACATGTCCATACCATCTCAGCCATGATTTCTCTATCTCCTCCTGTCATGATTCCACCTTCATTAACTCACTGATCCTCTCATTTCTTAATGTATGTATCTTTGTCACTCTAATACTGTTTCTCAAGAATTTCATCTCACTAGCTTGTACTTTGCTTTTCTCTCTTCCTTTCATAACCCAGGTTCCTGATGCATATGTCAGGATCGGGATGCAGTGTGACTGGTATATAACGTTTTTGCTGATTTTGAGTATATCCTTGCTCTATATCAGGCTTATGACACGCTTCCGAAATGCTTCTGCTTTTCTCCCTCGTTTGTTTATTTCTCTGTCGTTTTTTCCATCTTCCTGCATCAGGCTTCCTACGTACTTTAAACTCTCTCCCCACCAATTGTTATTCCAGTTCTTCCTCTCCCCTTCTTTCTTGTTGTGGTAATCATCTTACTCATACTAAATTTCATCCCATATTCTTGTACAGTCCGTTCCCATATATCCAACTGCTCTAGTACTTCCTCCTCCTTATTCCCCCAAATCATCAGATCATCTGCAAACACCATAGCTTTCATCTTCCTTTCTCCAATTACTTGTGCTACTGTACTCATTATATCATCCAATACAACAACGAAGAGTAATGGTGAAAGTGCATTTCCCTGCCTCGAGCCATTCTTCTGTTCAATCCAAGCCCATCTCTCTCCTCCCACTTTCACACAGCTCAGCCGGCAGCTGTGGCCGAGTGGTTCTAGGGGCTTCAGTCTGGAACCACACTGTTGCTACCGTTGCAGGTTCGAATCCTGCCTCGGGCATGGATGTGTGTGATGTTCTTAGGTTAGTTAGGTTTAAGTAGTTCTAAGTCTAGGGGACTGATGACCTCTGATGTGAAGTCCCATAGTGCTTAGAGCCATTTGAACCATTTTTTTACACAGATCACACTTCATGGTACATTTCCCCTATTCTCCAAATAAACTGTTTTACTACTCCTCTGTACTACAAGGCTTTCCACACTTTGCTTCTATGCACACTATCATACGCTTTTTCAATGTCCAGGAAGGCCATTTGTAGATCTATTCCATATTCATAGTGCTGTTCCTGCAGTTGTCTTACAGCAAAAATTAGATCCACCGTGGACCCTTCTTGTTCTGAAGCCATGTTGCTCTTCTCTCATTCTTCCTTCTAATTTTGCCCGAATTCGTGCTTCCAAAATTTTCTCACAAATGTTTGTACAATTACTCATCAATGTTATCCCTTGATAGTTCTTGCATTCTTTCCTATTTCCCTTCTTAAAGATCGGGACAATTATTTCATTCTTCCAGTCTTCTGGGATCATCTTCTGTCTCCACGCAATTTTCATTACTTTATATAGCCATTGCATCCCTACCTCTCCTGCTGCTCTCACCATCTCTACACTTAGCTCATCCAGACCTGGTGTCATCCCTCCCTTCATCTTGCCCAATGCCTCTTCCACTTCTCACCATGTAAGGTCTGTTCCTATTTGCTGTTCCTCCTCGGCTTGTTCCTCCTCATCCAGGTTGTGCATCATATGAGTGAAATATATAGAGCAGATGGGGAGGAAGCTTTTTAACAAGATGTAGAGAGCACAGAGAGAGTTTTACAGTGGGCAATTACAGTAGACTGGTTGCTGCCAAACATGAGAATGGTCACACCCTAAAAGGCATAGAAGAGGGTTTAGTGTGATGCAAGCAAAGAAGAAAGGAAGCAAGCTTGACCTACTTGAAGAACTTGAAATAACAATTCACTGAGTAAGGTTTGATAATGTACTTAATGTACAAATGGGCAATGGGCAAGAGCTGTAATTCTTTATTCAGTGTTTTTTTTTTCCTTTAAGGTTGGCATTAGTACAGTAAATGTGAGCACTTTTGCACAGATAACCATTGGTATGTGGTTCCTACATGTCCCTTGTAACATCCTTGGAACTCTATGAACAGCTACTGGCTCAATGCCATCTGTTGTTTACTGAAGTAGCCATTGCACAGGGAGGCAGGTGATGGAACCTGCAGATGATGTGACTGGTGTTTACCACTTCCGGTAAAGAATGCTTTGGTGGATGGGCGGATGAGTGGCACAGAGAATCTGGTGTCGCTCTTTTTAAAGTAAGATGAGGACTTCATGTCTGAAGAACTTAATTTCTTTTTATATTTCTGATTCTGTGTGGCTTTCAAGTGCTTGTTTATGTAAGGTTAGAAAGACAGCCAGATGGTGGGAGCTTGACTCCTGAAATGTGTTACTGAGGATTATGTTCCTGACATTTGTGGTTGTATGCTAAAATATTTCTAACAGTCACCAACATACACTTTACGTTTGAGCACGGACACCCTATAAAGTTTTACCCACAAAGCAGCCTAATTGTGTACAAAGTTCATCCGTCATTCTATCAAAATTGATTTTAGATGTAACAATTCCATCCTGGTCTAATGCTAAACATATACTAATAACCATGTTAAAGAATGTAACAAAACCAAAGCCATTCCTGACAAATTTCAAGTATGTAGCTGTTGGAAGCACTAACTTATACACTTTTGTGTTATTCTAAAGTAAATACTCACCACTGTCATCACTGGAATGACTTCTTTTGATGCCACACAGCCCTGACCCTTAAACCAAAGGGCACATTATCAGAATCTGAAATCCTCTACATAAAAATGGCATTGACAAGTTCTTAATTGCTTCCACTGAACAAATAGCACAAATTTAATAACAGAGGGTTTTCTCCCTGTTTAAGTTAGCCCAGCTTGAATTTATTCAATGACTCTAGCATTAATTTGTCAATAACTACATCATAAGATCTGAATTTTCACATTAAGGGATTGTGTGGAGGAAGAGGAGAAGCAGGTAAAGAAGCAGCAACAGGGTAGGATGAACAGTGGGAGGAAAAGACAGAGGTGATAACGAGGATAAAGCTATACGCGCTAGGAGAAATCAGGATGATTCATGGCATAAAAGGGCACCTTGAGAAAATAAGGTCAAACATGGAGAAAACATGAAGAACAAATGCAAATGTCATGTGATTTAAACATGTTGCGGGTAAAGGACAAGAAACTTAAATTTGATCATTATTTCTTCAGATTCCTGCTATAGTTGTGTACAATTTTTTGGAGGGGTCTAGTTTCAAAACTTAACGTCGGTTTACGAATCAACATTAATGTTCTAAATTACTCACCACTAAGAAACTGTACGCTACTCTGCAAGCAATAAATGAAGTGCCCTGTCCAATATGACACTATTCTTCAATTTCACTGATAAATTAATGGTGAGCAAAGGGTGGAGGGGGGGGGGGCAGCATTTCACAATAATGACTTATCTTTCCTCTCAGCTGACATAACTACTAATCAAACCGTAGTTTTTGAACATTAATCAAACAATGGAAAATCCAGGATGGACCAACTCCCCCGCCCATTTCTCCTCCTGGGAGACTTCAATGCCCATCATGTCCTGTGGGGCTCCACTTCTCTTTGCGCTCGAGGTCGAATTTTGGAGAGCCTCCTAACATCTCAAGTGTGGTGCATCCTCAACACAGGTACTCCGACTCATTTCTCTACTGCTACAGGGTCATTCTCACCATTGACCTATCTTTCTGCTCTCCAACCCTCACCGACTGTTCACTGGGAGGCCATTGACGACCTTCATTCCAGTGATCACTTCCCTATCCGCATTCATCTCCTGGATGGTGTATCACTGGAGCAGCGGCCACCATCGTGGATGATTGGCAGGGCTAACTGGCCACTGTTCACTCGGTTGGCTGTCTTTGACCGCCACAATAACGTACAGGAATGGGTGGATCACATCACGCTTGTGGTCCATCATGCTGCTGACCTGTCCATACCACAGTCTTCTGGCACTCTTAAGCGGCGCCTTGTGCCTTGTTGGACAGAAGAGTGCCGTTCAGCCATCCGGGACAGGCGTGCGGCTCTTCGCTGATTTAAATGCCGCCCAACAGCGGTCAATCTTACCGCCTTTCGAATCGCCAGAGCCAGGGCACGCTGTGTCGTTAAAGAGAGCAAGAAATGGTCATGACAGGAGTTCCTGGACTCCATCAACTGTTCCACTTGTTCCACAAGAGTATGGGAAGCCATCCGGAAGATTTCCGGTAAACATAGCCGTTTACCAATAGCTGCTGTCCTGAATCAGGGATGCCTCCAAACGACACCCAGAGCCATTGCTCAGACGCTGGCAGAGCATTTTGCGCAAAGTACTGCCACTGCAAATCAGGATCCAGCGTTTCGTCGCTACCGTGCGACTGTCGAAAGAGCGACCTTGGACTTTCGGTCGAACAGTTCTGAGGCCTACAATTCCCCTTTCTCCATGTGGGAACTTGAATCGGCACTTACTGAGACTTCTGACACTGCATCAGGTTACGACCGCATCCGGTACTCCATGCTTCGACATCTGCCAGTGGCATCAAAGGAAATCCTCCTCGAATGTTTTAATCTCATATGGCAGACAGGAGTGTTTCCCACCTCGTGGAGGGAGGCAATTCTCATCCCTCTCCTCCAACCAGGAAAGGACTGCACATGTCCCGGTAGTTATCGTAGTCTCTCCTTGACAAGCTGTGTCGGAAAGACCCTGGAACGGATGGTTAACCGGCGTCTGGTCTGGCTGTTAGAGACCAGACAGCTCCTTAGCCGCTTTCAGTGTGGATTCCGAAAATATCAGTCCACGGTCAACAACCTGATCCTCCTAGAGGTGGCTATTCAGCAGGCTTTTCTCTGTCAGCATCACTGTATCAGTATCTTCTTTGATATCAGTAAGGCATATGATACTACTTGGAGACACTGTATTTTGCACAAATGCATCAATGGGGCTTTTGTGGCTGCCTCCCGATTTTCATTCGGTCTTTCCTGTCTCAGCGGTTTTTTCGGACCCGCGTTGGTAACACACTGTCTGATCGCTTTGAGCAAGAGAACGGTGTCCCCCAGGGCAGTGTTTTAAGCGTTACCCTCTTTGCCATAGCCATCAACAGTATAACGTCTACAGTGAGGAGTCCAGTACAGTGCTCATTTGTGGACAACTTTGCTGTTTTCTGTTCCTCCTCCAGTGTTGCAACCGTGAGCCGTCAGTTGCAGCTAACAGTGCGGCGGTTAGAGGAGTGGGCTGCGAAGACGGGTTTTCGGTTTTCTGCCGATAAGTGTGTTTGTGTTCATTTTAATCGTTCTCGTCATCTTTTTACTTTGCCTGCCTTGCATATGGGGGATACTGTCCTACATTTTAGAGACACAGTGCCGTTTTTGTGCCTAATTTTTGACTCCAGGTTGTCATGGCTGCCACACCTATGTGACTTGAAAGCCAGAACGCTGAAGGCACTGAACATCCTCAAGTTCCTCAGCCACAGGTCTTGGGGCGCGGACAGGGCGCATCTCCTACAGTTTTATGGAGCTTTTGTGCATTCACGGCTGGACTATGGGTGCACAGTATATGGGTCAGCGAGGCCATCTTATTTGCGGATCCTTGACGCTGTTCACCATGCTGGGATCCGACTGGCCACAGGTGCTTATCGGACCAGCCCCCTACCCAGCCTCTGTGCTGAGGCCGGGGAACCGCCACTCACCATCCGGCGGCAGCTCCTGCTGGTGCGCCAGGCTTGTAAGTTTCTTGCAGCTCCCAGCTCGCCTGCTCACCATCTTGTTGCCCATCCACCTCTGGACCGCCTTTTTTCGCGCCGTCCCCGGGCTACGTTGCCGTTTGGGATCCGTGTGCAACGTGTACTCGAGTCCCTCGGTGTGGAGTCTGTACAACCCCAAAATCCAGGGTTTTAACTGCCTGCCACCCTGGTTGCTGAAGAGGCCCGGAGTGATTTTAGATTTATTGCAGTACAAGAAAGATTGCACTCCTGCCACCGTTTTTAATGCAGCATTTTCTGCCATTTTATCTGAGCACCACGACTATGTAGCTGTTTTTACGGATGGGTCTAAACAAGGGGATTCTGTTGGTTGCTCAGTTGTTTTTCCATATCGTGTCCTCAAGGTCCGACTGCCTCAGACTTTTACTGTCTTTGATGCAGAATTGTTTGCGATCTTGCGGGCACTGGAGCACATGAGACATTCTTCCTCTCCTAAATTTCTTGTCTGTTCCGATTCACTCAGTGCCCTTCACTCATTGCAACGTTTGTATCCCGCACACAAAATTGTCCAGACCATCCAGGATGCCCTCCTCCGACTACAGCGACTGGGGAAGGTTGTAGCTTTCTGCTGGGTTCCGGGGCATGTTGGCATTGCTGGGAATGAAAGGGCAGATCTCGCAGCCAAGGAGGCGTGTCTCGCCCCACAAGTATCTCAGTGTGCTATCCCCTTGCACGCACTCACCTCGCTGTTGAGCTCACGGGTCATGCGTCGGTGGGAGGATGAGTGGCTGGAAGTGACTGACAACAAGCTCCGTATAGTCAAGCCCACAATGCGTGTGTGGTGTACTTCCTTTCAGCCCCATCGACGGGACGAGGTTCTCCTCACTCGGCTTCGAATAGGCCACAGCCCTATGACGCATGGCTTCCTGCTCCGGCGAGAGGACCCTCCAATGTGTAGTGCTTGCGGCGTCCAGGTCACTGTGCGCCACGTTTTATTGGATTGCATTTTATTTTCTGACCAGCGGGTCGCGGCTGACTTGCCAGCGGACCTGCCATCTCTTTTAGGCAACACTCAGACGAATGTGGTTAAAGTTTTAAAGTTCTGTGCCCTGTCAAATGTTTTTACAAAGATTTTAGGGGAGGATCTTAATTTGCTCACTGTGTGACAAACTCGCCCATATTTTATGTAAGTGGCCAGCCAATAACAATTTCCTGTGACATTCTTGTTGCTATGTTTCCCCTTTCCTTAAGTTTTACTTTCTTATGTAGCATTTTCCTTCTTTTCCTGCTTTCTTTGAGTGTGTGCTTTAGTTTTCTTAGGTCTGTCCACATTCGTTCCTTTTAATGTGTGTCAGGGCGCTGATGATCT